>NC_084826.1:31645429-32018116 GCF_958449725.1 Rosa rugosa
GTCTCTCGAGAGGCTGCCCCTTCCTTGGATTCATCTAATTCCCACCCTCCCTGTTATGAGTCAATTGAAAATTGAGTGATTTAGATTCAATCAGGGCAAGAAATCAAATAATCCCTGACCAACTGTCTTGAAAGAAGTAATTTTGGGTACCTTTGGGAAGAGCATCCCTTTGCCCTTTTGTGAAGTAATGACAAGAACTTCTACTTCGTTTGCATCATCATCCTTTGAGGGACACTGCTTGGAATTTTTATATCTATATGGAATACATCTGCAACAGTAGTGACCTCCATCAGTAACCAAACATATATAGATCAATCTCAGTTAGTTTTTCTCCTGTTCCAAGTTACAACTCCATATGTTGACCTAGCTTGGATCTCGTGTTTATCAGTTAGTGTTTTCCAGCTACTATGAGAATGAAATTCATCCCTTTCGTGTCATCTAAGTGTACCCAACTTCAGTAACAGTTAAGCAATGCACTACAGATATAAATCCCTCATCCAAAACAATCGAACACTCAGAAAAACTGATCAGCTTGTTTGAATTAAAAAGAGAAAAAAGAGATGGAGACGAACCCTACGACTTGGCGACGACCTTTGCTGTAGCGCTGCAAGTGCCTTCCTGTGCGAGAAACCATGTTTTGTTGAGATACTATAGCTACCATGTTTGGTGGTTTCCTGTTCTTTTAGTTTTAGTTTTGGATAGAAGAGATTCTTTGGAGCTGAACGAAACCACCAGGGGTCTTATATAAGCAAAACAAAAAGAACAGAATCCTTTTTTCTTTTCTTTTCTTTTGTGGTTTAGAAAAGGAACAGAATCCTTGGAAATCAAAACCATGTATAATATTAAAACCCACAGATTGTATTTTATTTGTGGTGTGAGTCGTGACGGTAATAAGAAAATGAATTATTTGAAATATTGGTTTAGGATCCTGTGTTTTCTGTTATCCCAAAAAGGACAGCTGAACCACCCCCTATATATTAATGGAGTTTACACATTTAAAGTCTTAAATAAAATGTAACGAGAAGAAAAAACAATAGAATAGCATTATCTACTTCTACTCTCCTTTCATGAGCGCATGTGCCAAAGTCCTCGTTCGAAAGTTCTAAAATCGGCGCACAAATGCACAATTGACATTGGAGTTTAGATTTGAGAATGTATCCTTCTTACTGTTTGGAAATGAAACTCTTGTAGGAGCAAGTTCACTTATTATGTCACCGGGTCATCCACTGTTTACTATTTTTTAGTATTTATTTCCACCATCTGGGTTACTGGCGCAGTTTTCAAACTGATCTGGGTCACCGAATCAGTTTGTAGGTCACGAAAATGACCCAGAAAGTGATTTTGGTGACCAGGTCAATTTGAAAACTGAGCCCGTGACCCAGATAGTGAAAATAAACACTAAAAAGTAGTGAATAGTAGGTAACCCGTTGACTCAACTGGTGAACTTACTCTAAGAGTCCTTTTCGATTGGTAATGTATTCGTATACTTGGCGATTCACATTAAGTTGAAATGATGTTTTTTTTGGCAAGAAAATGATGCTTTGTTTTGATAATTAGATTTATAGACATAATGGATCAGGGTTAGGGATTAGGGGCAAAGGGCAAGTCGGTAATGGGACCATTTTCATCGGGAAAATGATAGAAGGGACCATTTCATTGTTTTGTTGGTATATGATGGAAGGTTGTGGCACGCATTGAACGAGTACGTGTCAGTGACACATAGCTTCACCTTTTTCCTCATTTCATTATCAACCATACCTCTTTTTCTTACCCCCTTTTTTTTTTTCTTTCTTTTTCTGAAAAATAATCCACTTTTATGGCACCATCATGTGTAGACCACATTTCCAAGCCGATAATATCAAAAAATACTTAACATTCAAAGTACAAAAGATGGAGTTGTAGTACAACCTAGATTTTCGTCATCCATCTTTAAATAAAAATTAAAATAAAGAAATAATATTTTATACCTCACAAAAAAAAAAAAAAAATGAGAGAGCAAATTTTAAACTTAGGTCAATGAACATTAAAAGAAATATCTACTTCTAAAGTTCTTCCGCCACAGTTAAAAGAAACCGTAACAGAAATGAAATAAAGTCTTAAATGAACTGGCAACTGTTAAAAGATTCGCACCACACAAAATACGGCTAACCCATGATTGTAAAACCACGACTGATCCTGAAAGGAATGAATGGTAAAAGCAGCATGCCTACCCATGATTCTTTTTTTTCTTGTTGATGTCTCATCTACATAGATCACCCCTTAATCAGCAACTAAGGGCACCACAAAAACTCCTGTACCACTATCAGTGAGGGAAGCAAATAGTAGACCAAAGCATACAAATTAATAGGGAACCATACAGTAATTTAAACTCGGCTTGATTAAACCTTAAAGTAATTTTCTTTTTCTTTTTTTCTTTTAATTGTAAGAAACCTTATCCACCAAGGCCTTCAAAACTTTTGGCCGACCTTCTACCAAAATGGGTTTTGTCTTTTCCATTGTAGTAAGCAGTAGGAGTACCCCACGCCTCTAGTCCTAGTGTAAAATCAAAACCTCATCACGTCTACATCTATAGAAAAAAGGCATGCAATTGCAAAGCTATTCCTTTTGTTTTTTTTTGTGAAACATTATTCCAAACTCTGTAGCTATTATTAATTAAGGCATTGTGCATGCCCAGCTCTTCATCTAGTCACTGGAATTCCACATTTTCTCAATAATATGAACATATCAAAGAGTTTCCACATGAGTTGCCAATTTTTGCACGCAAGTATCTTACTAGTGGAATCAATATTCCATAAGTAAGTCTTCAAATGACGCATGATTATTGGACACTCAGCTACGTGTCGGCCGGGGTTGAATTTTATAACCAATTTTTTATATGCTTTCTAAGAACTTAACATGTAATTTATGATTATCGTTAGCCATTATGTGTCACTTATTCAGAGACCTTGTTTTTATTATTATAATTGAGTCGACTTCATTCCAGAAAGAAGCATTCATAGTGCTTCACTCCGTCAAAATGTCATGATTGTTGAACCAATCTAAGAAAGTGATGAAGATGTAGCATGCAACCAATTAGAAGAATAAATGTGTAAAAGAAAAAAGCATGCAGACGAAAAAATGGAAAACGGAATCATTCACATTATACGGAGTCTATGAGGTGTTAGGTATGACGTGTTAGATGACATATTAAATCTTATAATTTTTCAATTTTATAAATGGAAATATACTTCTTGGATAAAGAATTGTACTAGCATGTATTTCTGTGAAAAATTATAACAATTGAGCTATGAATTTGAAATGAACTTGGGAGAAATTAAAAAAAAATTGGACATGAAATTGAAAGAGATAGATCAAAAGGCAAAATTTGTTTGTCATAAAAATAATATTTAAAGAATGTACTACATTGATTTGGCATGACCAATAACACTAAACCTATAAGTGCACCTTTTGCTTCTCATTTCAAGCTTAAATTTATTGTCTCGTAGCACTGATGGTGAGTTTATTTACATGGCTAAAGTTTTTTTTTTTTTTTCAAATACAGTCTATAATGACTTGTCATTGATATTCAAGCCACAATAGTCATTTCAAACAAGAAGTTGTGATGGTATCACGATGGTATCTAGGGATAGACCACTCATTAAACATTTACTGCTTACTTAATAAAAGTGAGCCCATAAGCTATGATAACACTCAAACATAGCAAATAGGCAAAGTAACCGTCACTCATTAGCACTCACTAAGAACTAGCAAGTATATTTCCCTAAAAAAGTAGAGAATTATAAGAAAAACAAACTAATTAACATTAGGAGCCCACTATGGCCCAAAGGACATGATAGAGCCCAAAGCCCAATAGGACTGGCTTAGACCAATCTCACGCGCTACCACCAACACAGCTCACCGTCCACCGCCACCACGTCACCCCGATGCCAGCACCAGAGAACAGCCACGAAACCTCTGCAGCAATCCCAAATCCAAACAGAAATCAGACTCCTACGCACCTACCACTTGATTGCTCCCACAATGTCACCATTGTCGCCGCCACTTGGAGATATTGGAACAAACCAAACCCCACCATGCCGCCAGTCATAGTCACTTACACTTATGCTAATGAACGTCCTTGCCACTGAGTAGCTTCAAGCCAGAATCAATGCCAATCACTCACCATCGCCTCTAAGAGCAAGTGCAACGGTCTCGTTTTGACAGGGCACCAGCAGGGAAACATGATGTGGTGACTGGGCATTTCCATTTCCACTGCTCCACCGGGCCTAATTTACCCAGCCAAAACTTGGCTTTTGATGACCCAAGGGAAGAAAAAGGGCAAAGCCCTGACTAATTTCTTGACCAGTCGAAGGAGAGGCCCAGTTGCCACGTCGGAAGTGGAGAGAACAGTGGTTGACGTCAGGGCGCAGAGATAGACGCGGAGAAGAGGGAGACTGGAGCGCACGGACGAATCAGGAAGCTCCAGCTGGCGTCTGCATCTTTTTCGTCGCCTAGCACACCAGAATTGGCTGGTTTGGAATTTGAGGGCCCAACGGTCAAATGATCCAGACCGTTGGATTGAATAGTGAAGGCAGATCTGACGGCTAGGCAATTAATATGTATGATTATATATGTGAGGTAACAAAACAGTAAGGAAAAAAATTGTAACGTTAATAAACGGTAACAAAATAAATTGTAAAAAATTCTAAAAATTTATCTATAAATACCTACCATTTTTTTTACATCTCACACCCAAAAAATTAGAGTTCATAGTTACACCTTCCACCAACCCTAACCCTAATGATGAACCTTCAAACACAAATTGGATTCCTAGAGAGGATGAGGATCATGATTTGAATAATTAGGTGATTATGCATGTTGTGTAATTGTATTGTATTTATTCCTAGTTTTTCATTTATGTAAGCAACAATTTAATGAAATAAGCAAGTTGTATTTGAAAATTCCTCTTATTAAAGCACACACCTTATATTCAAAATCATAGCACATAATAAACATAATACAAACCAAATTAAAATCACACTGACATAAAAAAACATAGACATTAGCCAAATTGCATAATTATCCATAAATCTCCATTATTATCATCAAATATATTTTAATTTTAAAAGCCAAAAAAAAAAAAATGCAATGAATAGCAAAAAATGAACAGTACAAATAAACAGTGAAAACACTCATTGAACAGTTAAAATCCGGATGAACAGTGAAAAATGAACAGTCTTGACTGGTCAAGAAAAAAACGGGTGGAAACCCATGTCCGGTGGCAGTGAACAGTAACTTGACTGGTCGAATTCTTGACTTTTCAACCTTGACATTTCTTGACTACGGGTGAACTTGCTCTAAGCCCACCGATCCCAGACCAGGGGCAATAACACAATTCTTGTCCGGTAGCAACACAACGACAACAAGCCAGGGCCACACAGAGTTGGTCGCTGCTGGACGAGATTTTTAGATCTTTTGGAGTTTGCTCTCTGGCTTTGCTCTGTGTGCCTAGAGTACCTTTAAAATTTAAAATTATTATTTTACTTTGTCCTAAAGTTTCTTATATTAGTGTTGTTACTAGCTTAATGTATTATATGGTGTGTACTAAACCTGACATTTCATAGCTTTTAAGTGCGGTAAGCAGATGGATGCTTAACTCAGATAAAGTATTGAAAAGCAGTGATGAAATGGATTTTACAGATACATTCTTGATAATGTGCAGGTTGGATTTATCTGCTTTTGTAACTTCTAAATTAGCTATACTTGGTAAGGCCTAGCCAAATTGAAGACCACGTCAAATCCACACGGTATCTAGTTAATTGAATGTGAGGGCTACACTGCTACAAAAACTGTGCGTATGTGTGTCCTATGAGAGTCCTTCTATTAAGGGATTATTATTTTTTTTTTTTTTGTCATTTTAAGATATCTTTTGTGGGACTCAATTTTTTTCACATATAGGCCTCTTAACCATTCAGTTTTTAAGACTTAATGAATAGATCATTCTGTAAATTTTCATCCAAATTAATGATCATAAAGGTACCAAGCAAGATCAAATCAATGGATGGACCAAATCTGTCCAACTTGAACCGTTCATGTTCATAATGGTAAATCACAATTATGAATGTCTTAATGATTATCAATTTGGCTGAAAATTTGTTTAAGTGTTATGCTCATAGAGACCGAAAAACTGAACGGTCGAGATGTTGATATGTGGTCAAAAAATGGGTGCCACAAGCGAATCCTTAAAATAATTAAAAAAAAAACGACCCTCACTAAAACAGGTCATTTGGTCATTTTAGAAACTCACTTTCGTTCATATATATATTGATATCTCGACTGTTCAGTATTTCAATGTCCATGGATAAATCACTTATGCAAGTTTTAGCCAAATTGAAAGTTGTTAAGGTATCGAACTAGATCAAATAAATAGGTTCAATTTGAACGGTTTATATTGATAATGATAAATCATGATTGAATACCTACACGGTTTTTCATTGGGCTGAAAGATTTTGTAATTTTGTGTGTCTGTAATTGTGGAGCCCGTTTTGTATGAGAGAATAGAGAAACAATACAGAAACCAAAAACACCATCTCTCATTTTGTACAATGTCACTGCCATATATGAAGATGAAGCTTAAAAGTTTTATGGAATGTGGAGTTGCTTTGTAATTGGTTGAGAAGTGAATATTGTTACTTCTCTAGTTGAATTGAAGAGATCTTGGGTGCATTGGTGTTTAGAGTAGAGAGAGTTTATTTATAAATTCTGGTTGTATTTTCTCCGATTGATCATAGTGGAATTTCTTTGTGGCTTCGAAAATGGACATAGCTCAAGCATACTGATTGAGTGAGCCATTATAAATCTTTGGGTTCTTTGTGTTTGCTTTCTTTATTGTTTTCTAGTTGTTCATCTAGTTCCATATCAATATAACTTATTACTTCTTTTTCTTCTTGGTTACAATAAGTAACTAAAGAGTGAACTGAGTTGTGTAGGTCGATAAACTATGGGGTAAGCTTGGCTTCTGCTCATGATGACCCGCAAAACAAAAAGAGACAGTCAGAAGGGTTACAAAAACCCTCTGACGCTCAAGTCAGCTCGAGTAACGATTTTGGCATAGTTTTCGTGCCAGAGCAGAGATCTTTTCTTTTTCTTTTTTTCTTCTTTTTTCTTTTGAGGGTCGGGAGGTGTATAACCCTTTTTTTTTTTTTTTTTTTAGTTTGAGCTGATAGAGGTGTCAGATCTTTGAAAAATGTGAAGCCCCATAATCAGGACACGACACGATACTGATAGAGACATTACATGAACATTGCAGATAACAGTTTTCTCCGTGAAATCTGGGAAACTATTCCTAACAGGCTGTTAGAGGAACTCCAGCCGGTTCGGTACGTTCAGGTAATGTTCAAGTTCTTTTGTGAAGAGTCGTTTGGTTAGTAAGCTCGGCCGATCGTATCTCTGGGATCTCCAATAAAAAAAGACAAGGAACACCAGACATGAAAACAAACGTCTACATACACTCATTTAATTTAAACCTTCTGAAACTCAAAAAAGGAGTCGACGGACTCTTTTAGTTTTCTCGGGCACCAAGGCAGATTGCCTGTGGGCAGACTTCTGATGGTGTGTTAAGGAGGATTCTAGTTGTTTGGAGGATCATGTTCCTATTTCCTAGCGACGGGGTATGGCAGTCCGACGATCTAACTATGGTAGAAATGTATAGCAATTTAGGCTCTTGTTTTTCAGTTGTTTTTGGACTGCCCCAATAAAGTTGTGTTTCCATTAACAGTAGTTTTCATTTTTATCATCTACAAGTTGGAAGTCATTTATCCACTTTATTATCATCAATAATCATTACTCTCTAACTGTCAATTTACACATTTTCTATTCTGCTGGACTTCAGATACTGGGATTCTAGAAATTGAAGAAGTCGGCCTAAGTAACCAAGAGAAGTTACATATTGAGGACTACAAAGAGAAATTGGTGATACGATACTTCTCTAAGCTTTTCAGTCGAGTATTTGAAAGCTCCAAGCACCAGACACAATATCATTAGCTTAATTCGTCATATGGTAAACCACAAGCTAAAAGCTTAAAACCAATGAACTGAGTGCAGACAGTCCAAATAACATACATCTTTAAACACCCATGTGCACAGACCTGTACAAATTCTGTAAACTTACTCATTAGACCATACAAGTGATACCGTTCAGGCAATGATCATTGCATTACTAAATATATCTTAACATGCCAACCCAAACAATGAGAAACTAATCAGAGCCATCAGAATCGTCATCAGATGTCACCCCTGAGCTTTCTTCCTCTTCATCATCTTCATCAATCGTGGGGGCTGTAATGGCAGTCGTTATCTTGGTCAGTGCTGCAGTCTTGCTTGCTCTCTGTGAACGAGAGCTCATAGGGCCAACACTATTAGGAACAACAGAGGTGGGCGAACTATCTTCATCAGAAGATTCCTCCTCTTGCCTGACTCGTCTTCTGGTACGTGTTGGTCTGCTTGAGCAAGGAGCTGGTGTTTGCGGCATTTCAGCAGATATATTGGATTCCAAGTTGAAATCTAGTTCTAACCTTCCTACAAAATAGAAAAGAAGAGGAATTACGGAGATTGTAATCGTAGAAGAGTTAGCAGTCCCCAAACATGAGGAAAGTCCAACTTTATATAACCAGATAGCAACCTAATCCAATCTTTCCTTTCAACTTCTAACACAAACAAAATATGCTCGTGATTGCAGGCAGGCAGGCCAACATGTAATTCAGCAGTGAAAAACACCTAGCAGATGTTTTACATGAATATAGAAATAAATGTATTCTTGTTTACTTGCAGCAGTTATTTTGTCCCAAATGATGCCAAGATAACACTATTTCCCATGCAGTTAGCAAAAGTAGTGCAAATAGAGAAAATCATTCAATTCAGAGGATATTTATAGTGATGCAGAGAATGAAATGATATGATTGAGAATAAGGACAAACAATAATTTCTAAACATAACATTCTCCTCCATTCTGGACTGATCAAAATCAAGTTAGTACCTTGATTCATTAGAATTATTTCAAAACAAATTTCTAGACTTAATTTATAAAGGGATTAGATAATTCTGAAATAACACAGTAAGGATTTTACCAAATATAAGATTAGCTTGATCTTGTGATATTTCCAGGTCAGGATGTTTATATAATGCCTGGAGACGGTCAGCCATTCGCCTCAACTCCTTCACAAGATCTTTCTCTGCCAATACAGATTCAGCCACACGAACTAAAAGCCTCCTCATTAACTGGATTGCTTCTTGCTCTGATACCCGAAATTGGAGTAAAACAAGTATTCTACATAGTGCTGACACATATGACCTCTCTGCAGGAGTCTTCTTTGTAGGGAAGGCTGCCACCTGTATAAAGCAGAAAGCCAGGTAATTCATAAGCTTAAGGTTGCAGAAGTCTTCAATCAAAGGGCCTAAAGCCAGGTGCTGAAGGAAATTTCTAAACCAAGTACTACAGTGATCTATCTATACAGCAAGGATCCACTAAAAATTTTATGACATACATGATACATATAATTCAAAGTACATCAGATCAGTCTGCAAAATTAGTTTTGGAATCATAATGAAATTGCCTCAAGTTACCTCATAATTTTTATAATTTTTTTAACAACAAAATACTATTGAATGAGAGTAATAGTAAAATACTGATCAAAAGAGTGTAAAGAGTACAACCTTTGCTTATCACAAGAAATCTTGACCCATTCGTTATGTTTCATTGAGATCGCATATGATTTTAGAAGGTGGATTTTTTTTTCTCGGTATGTATCTTTTGGTAACAAGTGACAACATAAAAGTAGCAACAAGCCTTTGTCCAAAAGATAGTTGCCTGCTTTTCTATTCCTTTTTGGTTATGTCTTGGCTTATTTTTTTTTTTGCACTTCCTTAAACAATAAGATCTAACATGCATCAGGCATTTAAAAGTAGATTTCCATATTTAGCAAAACCATTTAAGTTAAAAAAAAATGGTTAATATCTGAATGATCAAGACTAATAAAACCTACATCAGTATGTATGATGCAAAAGCACAGCTTCAGTATATGGAATATTTTGGAAAATTTAAGAAAATTGAAATATTTAATCAAAGTCGAGAATTAACCATATAGTATGAGTGATTCAATTCCACAGTTTCAAACTCACCTCTGTGGCTATGCGTATTGCAAGCCCTTCCTCCCCACTCTCAAGTGGTGGTTCCACGGTACCATCTATAACTTCTGGTTGGTCCCTAGTGTTTCTGTCATCCTCAGTCTCCTTTGCATATAGAGGGGCCTGGATCATCTGCAGCATGAAACGTGATACTTGGACTGCACGTTTACGCATATTAGACACCACAGACGCAGAACCTCCAGCATTGCCATTGACACCGGGCCACATAGAACGCATGACAGGAATGAAAGCCTTGGATATACACTTCTGCACATAAGTAACCACTTGATTTCAGGCTATTAGACTAGTAAAAAATTAATTTGACAACATTTCCAACCAATTTCACTACTTTCCTTGTGATTGGCCGAGAGGGAAGGGTAATGCTCAAAGAACACAGATAAGCACTGTTTCAACCTGGATAAAAAGTAATGTGTTCAGTGAGGAAGATTACACCAGTAAAACGATAAGGTATAAAGAAGGCACAAATCAAGCTACCTCTGCAACTCCTTAGATTCATTGCTGAAGTACAAGGTAATGAGCTTGGATAAAAGCAAAGGATTTAAACAAGCAGGTATGCTTTGGTAATTCTCACTTAGGAGAAGAATTTTTGCAAAGCCCTCCCCAAGTGCACCTTGAACAGACTCATTCTCTTCACTAGGCACAGAATTGTCCCAATCATCCTTAAGAAGTCCAGCATACAAAAGATCAAGCAATTTAAGATTCAAGTTCCCATCCATATCAGAAATGTCTAAGGGACTAGAAGTCATCCCATAGTCTTGAAATTGCGATGACATGTTCTGACCCACAGTCCTATCAACTTCCTGAGGTTGATGCCACATCCCAATATCAAACAATGCCTTACAAGCCACTATGCTAATTGGAGCAGGGCCCTTAACAAAAGAAAGCTTTAACTGCTTTACTAGTTCCTCACTTGGCCTTTTCTCTAACAACCCAAAAAGCCCGAGGCACCTAACTGCAATCCTCTGCACGTCCAAGTGAGAATGTTTTGCCTGCAATTTCAGAATACAGAAAAGTTGTAACTCATTCCAAAATAAATAAATAGTATAATATAAAATAAACTATAAAAAAAAATTAAAAAAAAAAAAGCAAACATACATAAAATAAAATACACAAACAACAGTAGCTTTTACATGGTCCATGGCAAATAGAAGAAGATTGTCCCAAAAAAAAAAAAAAATTAATAAAATATAATAGAAGAAGAAGAAAAGTAACTCTAGCCAGACAATTATAACGCTACAACACACTACCTTCAAGCACATATTCATTGGGGAAGTTTGCAGTACTTCATAAAAGAGTATATTTCTGGCTTATTTAAATCTAGAATCTAGATTTATAACAATCCTGAGTTGCATAGACATTTGGACCCTAGCATGGCAAATAGAAGAAGATTGTCCCAAAAAAAAAAAAAATTTAATAAAATATAATAGAAGAAGAAGAAAAGTAACTCTAGCCAGACAATTATAACGCTACAACACACTACCTTCAAGCACATATTCATTGGGGAAGTTTGCAGTACTTCATAAAAGAGTATATTTCTGGCTTATTTAAATCTAGAATCTAGATTTATAACAATCCTGAGTTGCATAGACATTTGGACCCTAGCATTTCATTTTTTCCCTAACAGCAACTCGCAATAAATTTTGAAAAAAGATCACACTTAAAAATTTAGCCTCCCTGCTTTTTCTTAAGCGGAAGACTAGACAATACACCAAGTTAAAACCAAAACCAGACACTCATTCAGTCATTCCCAAGTCTTTAAGAATTCAACAGGAATGAAAACAGGGGACTCTATCAATTAAGCAAGTGACAAAAATTAAGTTCAATACCGCCGGAAGCAACAGAGATTGCAGTAGTTCAACAGGTTCAATAGCTCTCCCTTTGATCGACTGATGTGATTTTGCCTTCTCTAAGCAAAGGCCAAAAACAGCAAGACAGTGCATCCACTGCATAAAATCGGCTGTTCTCTCCCTGCAAGGGAGAGCGAGCTCCTCTACAACCCTAAGAACAACTTCTTCAAATTCACCACTGGCAGCATGCACCTTGCTTGCCAACCCATACACCGCATCAGACCAATCTCGATCACCACCAAGATTTATTCCATCTCCTATAACAACCATGTTCCCATACTCATCTACTTCATGATCGAAAGGCTTATGGAGCAGTTCCAGAACAAATGTACTAGCAACCTTCCTGTTTGATGTATCCGAAAAATCAAGCATTGCACCAAGCAATAGTAGCTGTCGACATGCAAAGCGATAATTGGAACCTGAAAGGATATTATCAAGTTAGGATATGGAGTTGGATATAATCAATATTCTCAACCAAGTGGAGCTTATACACACCAGCATCAATGTGAGATTTGACTAAATCTATATAATCAGAAATTGTTGCTGGCAGGATTCTCTCAAGAAGGTCATTGTTGTCTGTAGCTTCTGCAGCATACACTGCTGCCTCGGTGCCCATAGTAGAAGCAGCATCAGAGCCTTTCTCCTGTCCAAGCACAAGTTCGGACTCTTAGATACTGAGGAGCAAGTTTACTTAATTCAGTATATATATAACTTCAAGAATAATAGATCAATGAGCTCCCAACAAGATTACCCTTAACTTGTAAGTAATGCCCATTCAACTCTATTCTACTTTATAATTTTAACACATAACATGACATCGACACTTCATAGTACAGGAATCAAAGAAAAAGAAAAACAGTCCAATTTGGCATAACTAAGCCAAAGTCAGTCCAATTTGGCATAAAGACTCAAGCTTACTGTTACTCTTCTTTTTTTGTGAGTGGTGGTAAGACATAAAACAAAACCAAATAGTTAACAGAAAATGTAGAAAAAAAAAAATAACTAAACGGAAATGACAGGCAAACTTACTTGTGCCTCCATCTGCAGGTGCCTACATATCATCCTCCAGTAAAGTGCAACCTCCGCTTCCATCAGTTGGATGTTTGGTGTGCAACGTTCTGAGTCTTCTATAATAACATTGAAAAACATGATCACCGAAACAGGCTAACTTCTCTAATGTAAAAATCTACATATAATGTTTCCCAATCTATGGCAAAGCACCAAATCAGTTTAGTTACTCAAAGAATGGTTCCAAAATCATCAGTTCAAGGAACTTAACAGAATCATATACAAAAGCTAATTTTGTACAGAAGTGCATAAAAGAACCTAGATCAATCTAGTTATTATCTGTGAGTTGTGACAGGACACATCACCAACTTATTTAGTTATATGAGAACTTGGAAAGTTGAATCAATATTTGTGGCATCAGAGATTGAATAAGGAAGTTATATATACATATACATACATACATACACACACACACACACACACACACACACATACATATATATATCCTCAAAATGATCAGAACTAGAAGGATGTCCAAAACTAATATCCAAGTTCAGCAAAGACATTGGGAAACACTTTAAAACAAACAATAAAACAAAAAAACAAGACAAGACAAGACCAATTAGTGAAATCAACGTTCAAATTCTCAAGAAGACCTGCACCAGCACCTTCAGACTGCCATGTTAAAAAGAAGTATCTTTAGTTAATTCTATTTTAGTAACTACTGTATTCAATATATCATTCATGCAACTTAATTAGTCTAGAAGACAACAAAATCAAGAGGGACAATCATCTCAGTACACTTTCTCCACAATTGCAGTTGCAGACCTTGAGTCTGCTAGGATTATCATAATTTAATGCATGTCCCTTGTTTATAAGAATGTTAATGGTCAAGTCTGTTATAGCAAGTTCGGCTTAGTAAAGAGTCATACTAAATGGATCAGTCCTACACATCAATGTTCCCCCCATTCCCTTACAATATACATTTAAGTAGTGAAAAAGATTGAGAACTGTATCAAACCTTCAGCTCTTTCACTGTTAGACAATATGCACTGCCGGATACTTTCACCTTCAGGTACTTTAATTTCACCACCTTTTAACAAGGCCCCTGCTACAGACTCCCCGACCATTTCATAGGTTTCCACATCAAGATACTTGAGAAGTACTAAAGGATCTCCATTGCAGCACTTGTTCAGCCATTCATCTTTCATTAATTTAAGACACTCCTTTGAAACAGCAAGAGAACGATCGGCAAGTCCCCTCCGAAGAATTAATGTTCTATGCTTGATACTACAAAAAAAAAAAAAAAAGGCAAATGAAATTGAGGGAAAAATCTTACAATTATACCCAAAAAAAGGACACTGAAAAAAAACAACATTTTCTTTTTATAACAAAAACAAATTCCACTTGAAGCATTAGATAATATAGTAGCTGATTGTAATAGTCGAGATAGGTAACAACACCCAGAGCTAATATATGGCATACAGTAGTTAAAAGAGAGTCCATTGTTATAAAGCAAAAGGACTAAAATATGATCATTATTGATATGTAACTTAAACCATTCTCCCATTTCAAAAATTACATATTTCCCCCATTCTTCCAATTTAAACATGGTCATTCTACTTTATTAACTTTTTTCTTTTTCCAAATTGTAGTAGTATCCCCCTTGTTTTCCATCAGATGTTGGAATACAGCTGCAAGAGGTTCAAAAAGGGTATAAAATTGACATTGTACCATAAGCTTACCTGAGGCTTTGAAGAGGAAATTTACTGGCTAGAACACAGTATGCTGCTTTTCGCACTGATTCACTGACATCTAATGTGCAATCAATGATTGCTTGTGCGGTTGCATTTGAAGGAGGTAGAGAGAGCACTATTGTCTTCCGAACCTCCTGCAAAAGTGCCAATGTTGGATAATAAAGAAACAAGTTTCTACTGAATTATAAGTACAGCCATACGAGGGTAATAAACCATAAAGATTAATAAAAGTATTCAATTATATTTATTTCTATTGGTTTATAATAGTAATACAAGCTATGCATTGGAAAAGTATGCAAAATAGGGTGTTTGTGAGTGTCCAGAAATTAAGATCCAAATTTCAATAAACAAAAAGTATACTGAAATATTCCTAAACAGGTGGATACTATTGTTATATGTTAATGTTTTTTAAGTCTGTGAACAGAAAAAAGGAGAAAAGCATTGTATTTCAATCTACCAACTGCACTACAGAGCATGTATATATTTAAACCAGTAGATGCACTCACCACAATTTGTTCTACAGGAAGCATCTCAAGAAATAAATCAACGATATCACTGTTCTCACAATCACTTGCAAAACGTGAAAGCGCCCTAACTGCAACTGTACGAATCACAGGGATCTTGTCCCCCGCACGCAACATCATACAGTCTATTACTTCATCCCAAAGTTCACTGCTTACTTCTGCATCATCCGGTAATTGCATAATGATCTACAAAAACAAACTTTTCGTCATGCTAGGGAACACAAAAGTGGTGAGAAGCACGAAATCTCTACGCCAGAACTTCATGCAATCATGGGGGAAGATTATTAAAAATCTGGTCAAGCATCAGAGAAGCTAGTGAAATCTCACCATATAGATTCAAATATAGTGCATATTTATAGTAGACAATTAAATGTTACTTACAGAACTCAGGTTTAGAAGTCAGTGTCTCAAAGTTAATACCATATTAGACACTTCTTTTTTCAAGAAGAGTTACCATGAGGAAATGAACATTTAGAATTGCTATCTCCAAACCAAGTTCACAATTATAAAGGATTCCGCAGCTTCTGGAGAAGTAATTTATATACAAGATCTAGAGCAACCAAAAGCCATATGTCCCTACTTGGGGATAATTTACATTCCAGTTGACCTACTAATTCGAATTGTTTTGTTATGATGATCCACAGGGCAGTGGGTTTTGTCTTCAGGCCTGTTGTTTGGTGGGATGAAACAAAAAGAAAATACACTATAAAATCCATCTGTAGAGGCTTTAGTGTTCTTATGGAATGCCTAAAATAAGCAACTGTCTAATCTCACCCCTTTCTTATGGTGGTAAAAAAGACCCCACCTAGTTCAAGG
This sequence comes from Rosa rugosa, assembly GCF_958449725.1. Classification (NCBI taxonomy): domain Eukaryota; kingdom Viridiplantae; phylum Streptophyta; class Magnoliopsida; order Rosales; family Rosaceae; genus Rosa; species Rosa rugosa. The sequence goes on from NC_084826.1 coordinate 31,661,564, forward strand.
ACATGACATGATTAAACACTATGATGAATGAGACATTCCCTTCCTACTCTCATAAACCAAACCAACGGTGACATTTCAGATTCCGAAGTCTGTAAATTCGGCAAACAATTAATATCTAATGGGGGTTTGTGTATCCAAATGAACAACAGCCAAGCATCAAAATAGTCGGGCTCCCTTCCATATCACCAGTAATTCAGGGTAAGAAAGAAAGTCATACTAGAATCAGTAACGCAATTACTACAGAGCTACAATCCGATCCTACTCATTTAGGGCTTCTCTCAAATTCAGCAAAGCCCTCAATTAGAAAAAGAAAATTATGCATCTACTTCCAGCTACAAACCCACACATCAAGTCGTCATCAAAATTATGTCTTCCTCTTCTTCCAATTTCAATTCTCAGTAATCAAAAAATAAAAATTGGAAGAAGAAAAAAAAAAAGCAGAAACCCTAAATGCCTCTCAATTCCCCACAATTGACCAAAGCAACTAAACTAGAAGGCTTTACCTCCGAAATAATCTGGCAGGCCCGGAACCTCGCCGTCCGATTAGAAGCAGTAGAAGCAGTCAAAAGGAAGCTGAGGAATTCATCCAAGAAAGCAGCGTCGCTTTGGTCAGGGTCTCTGCCGGTGGCGAAGGCGGAGACGAAGCGAACGATGCGCTCGGCGGAGGCGGCGCGTCTCTGGAAGGCGAACAGCGGGAGTAGGGTTTTGCAGAAGGATGTGAAGAAGACAGAAGACGACGCCGTTTTGGAGCGGAGGGCGTAGAGCTCCTTGCATTTCCGGTTGTGGATGGCGTTGGAGGCGCGAGCCTCGTCTAGGATTTGAGCGATTCTGAGCATTACAGGCTTCTCTTCTTCGTCTGTGGGTTTCTCCATCGCTCTCTCTCTCTCTCTCTCTCTGGAAATGGATCTGAGACTATTGACGATTCAGGATTCAAGTTTTGAATTCGAGCGGGAGTTTAAACCTACCAAACCCCAACTTTACGGCTTGGTGGGTGTTGAAGCCCAATTATAACAACAATTTGGGCTTTATCCAACAAGATCGTGTATTTATTTTTTTTGAAACGAGATCATGTATTTATTTACTTCTATGAATTTTTGTGCGCCGTTACTTTAGAATTACCGAGATTGCTGGTATAAATAAGGGGCATGTTTGAATGGAAATTATTCTATACACCGACGGTGCAAATGACCCAACACTTATAAGATGATCTTAACCCTTGATATTTATAATTAATATTTTTTTATTAATAACCTAAGAGTGTATTTAATATAATCTAACCATCTATTTATGTTGGTACAAGTGCACGTCGGTGCACTGAATCCTCCCCCTTGTTTGAATACATCTAGGATTAGTGGACACCCTTATGGCCTTATTATTATTGAAGATGCATGTTCTTCCATCGCTTATTGTAGTATTATGTCCCTCTAATTTCATTACGGGGAGTGCAGTTTGCACTCCTCAAATTGTAAACTACACTACTCTTTTATTTTTAAATATTATTCTTATGTTTGTGGCATATAATTTTTCAATGTTATCCAAGGTCATTTCTACTTGGTTACCTTTCTCTTAGATTTCCCTTTGCTAAAAGAGATCAGACGAAAGGTAATGCCGTTGGGAATAGATTCTAATCTCTTGGTCATTTCTACTCTGTTTCGCCTCCAGCTAGCAGGAGCAGCGCTATATTGCACCGCAATTTGAAGAGCAAGGACACAGTCATCACCAGGGCTTCGTTCTTATAGTCGGGTTTAGAAGAGTAGAGGGTGCGGCGTCTGGCATTGCAGAGGAGAGTAAAGCTACTAACGACTCTTTATTAATTCTTGCAAGCTTTTGGAATGGTATGCCGACTTTTGACTAGGCGACGAAAATCATGGTGTAGTAGTGGTGTTTTGACTGTAGCAATCTAGGTCATTTCCAAGGCGGGTTTACTCACCTTTATTTTCTATGGCCGAATTTCACCTTGAAATCCTGAGTAGCCCTACATGGCCCACCTTAGAAGAAATTCTACTAAAAATTTAGCGGAACTTCCCCTAAAAGTGGACTTCCCAAATAAACAAACTTGGGCATAGAACTTAATTCAACACCACACCAACTACTTTTCCATTTCAAATATATACATTCCGAGTACATAACTTAATATCTTAGAGCAACTCCAACAGCTTCTCTATAATTTTTGTATTATAGGGAAGCAAAAGTCAAAGCTTTAAGCAATTTTTCTTCTTCAACTCCAACAGATTCCCTAGTTTACAGCAATCTCTAAAATCTCCAAATTCTTCCTTAAAATTTTAGAGATTGCTGTAAATTTAGGGAATTTTGTTTTCTCTCTCCTCACTTTCCCTAAAATGGAGAAAGTTATAGGGAATCTGTTGGAGCAAAAGAGGCTCATTTTTCCCTAAAATAAAGAAAAACTAAAATATGGGGAAGCTGTTGGAGTTGCTCTTACTTGTTTGATCAGAGCAATCTACGAATATAAAACCAATAAATTACATGCGTACGTAAAACAACAACCTACAGGGAAGATGAAGGTGGTGGACACTATGCCTCAACGCCAACGCACGCTCGACCTCAACTGGGCACGAGAAACCGAAAAGCCCAGGGAAAAGCATTTGAAAACTGTGAGTGAGTGAACAAAAAAAAAATGAAAATAACATAAAATACATATAATGCTTTCTCAATTTATTCTCTTGAAAAACCAAGCATGCAGTAAAGTCTCGTGAAAATACTCTTAGTCCTCATCTTTACTAAAATCTCAAACATGTACTGTAAAACATCTTGAAAACCGTCTAAAAATCTCATTAAAATACTCATATGATAAATACCTCAAATTCATTCAGAAATATCGTCTCGTAAAATAGCTGCAAATCATCTCAAAAACTCTTGGAAATCTCATAAACTCATTAAAATACTCGTGCGATAAAAATAGGCGATGACTCAAGGGAACTACCGACTAATCATCTCATGCCACCTAGAGGGTACTGCCGACCAAGTGACACATCGGAGGATACTGCCGACCGGATGGCTAGAGGGTACTGCTGGCTAGCCATAGATAGTTAGAGGGTACTACTGACTAACTATCGCATGCCATCTGGAGGGTACTGCCGACCAGACGACGCATCAGAGGGTATTGCTGATCGAAATATATATTCTGGAGGGTACTGCCGACCAGAATATTTTCTGGAAGTTACCGCTGACCAGAATATTGTCTTAATGGTACTGTCGACCAAACTATTACCTTCTTCTTCTTCTTTTTTGAATCAAAGAGGCTGAAATTTTATTGATAGGATTATAATATGGGGTTACAATCCTTGGTAATTAAATCTAGAATACAACTTGGAGAGATTTCATGCCAAACCTCACTTTGCCCATTGTCAAAAGCCAAACTGGCTAGTCGATGTGCCACTTTGTTACATGACCTGGGTGCAAAACTAATTTGAACCCCCTGCATGACTTGACCAGACTATTACCTGAAAGGTACTGCCTACCAAGTAATGCATGTATGTGCTATTACACTCATCTTTCATAATTACCTCCTCAATTCATAAACTGAACTCATAAATTTCTCATCTCAAAATAATAAACTAATAATATTTAAATCTCCATTTTTCTCTTAATAACTCGATATTTAATATACTCGATTGAAATCATTATAAAATCTCAATGATAGAACTTGTAAATCAAATGCTCGGATATTATCACCATGCCATTGAAAATATAATTTATAAAGTTCCGATAAATCATTAATGTAAGGAAATTATTAAATCGTAATACTCATATATTAATCAAAATCAGAAAATAATAAAAATACTACATGCACAATTAATTTAAAAATAAATTTCTACTCATAGATTTTCGGCTATGATGGATGTCCGACTATTTCCTTCTTGAGCTCGATCTACACGTCGTCCTAAACGAATTGATATTATAAATAACTGTTTCTCAAAAATCGAAACTAAATTGTCGATAATAAAATCGAAACTCTAAAAATGATAATTCGTCAAAAGCTCTAAATCATATCAGAACGAGCTCAAATTTCATAGGCTACGTTGTTTCAATAATTATACCAACCTATCAAAAAATGAGGTCGATCCAACGTTTGGATCTTCCCAAATAAAAACCCGAACTTCCCGAAGTTTCAGAAATTCCTTATTGCTCACCAAAAGTACTCCAATAGCTGCGAAAATTAAACCAACGTGTTCCTAATGCATAGCTCTACCTAACCAGCCAACAGAGATGGTTAGAACAGCCGGCACGCGCCGTTGGCAGTGGCGACGCGCGGGCCCCACGTACCACAAGTCCAAACTCCGAATTGGACCATGAAACCTATACCAAATCGTTCACAACAACAAATCCAACAACATTCTCAACTACGACACAAACAAATCCAACAATATTCTCAACGACCCAAAACAAGTCCAAACCCCGAATTGGCCCTTGAAACCTATGCCAAATCGTTCACAACAACAAATCCAACAATATTCTCAACTACCACACAATCTAATTCTCAGTGTATACGCCAGAAAATACCGCCAAAGCTTCAGAAATTCCAAACTTTGATTTGTCCTCCTCAGTGTGAATTGACGCCGGTGGCTATATGGGTTCGAACCATGAAGGAGAGGGCTTCAATGCCCGGGCGGTGACTCAAGCTATGGTGGCTGGAAAACCGAGAAATCGACCGGATATACAAAACGGCTCTGGCACCCTGAATATTGCTTCGAACCGCTTCTGTCAATGGTGATTGGAGAAAACCAAAGCTCAAAAGATGACCGGCGTGAGGTGGCGCTCCAGATGCGACTGGTTCGGCTGTCCGAGGTGGCCAGACAGTGGCGAAACCCGCTGGGTTGCAAAACCAGGTTAGGTTGGAATTCGGGTTTGGAAGAGAGAGAGAGCTGAGTTTCTTGGCCCACAATGGAAGTTTCCAAATGGAATTTGCTATTTATAGAAAGTTTCCCTGAGTAGTAACTCGAGGTTTACATATCATAACCCTAAAAAATAAGCACTTCAGAGCTAAATAAAATCATGGCATATTATATAAACCACTCCAATGAAACATATTGCATATATAAAAGAGTTGAATTGTATATAAACATGATCAAAACCCTTGCAGAAAGGGATGATGCTTAGTGGCACAAAACATCACAACAAAAGGACCAAAAACTGAACTCTTAACACTCAGGCACTCGTTTCCTAACCCTGCCACCTAAGTATCTGCAAAGAAAGAAGAAGAAAAAAATAAAGGAGGCATGAGCAACTAAAGCTTAGTGAGTAGCTACACAAAAAAGAAAACATAAAAATTAACAATCAGTATTGCAAAATGAGAAGTAAACATAACAAGAATTCATCACGCAAGTCATGATCAACCCACTGGTATTAATCACAAAAAAAAATCTAAACTCAAACAAACCAGTTGCCACAGCAAACTCAGACATAAAAAATAAGGCTTAGGGTTTAGGGTTTAGGGATTCTAAATCCCCGAGCTCCATAGCTCAATGATCGTGCCATTAATCATGGTCACATATATCATATATAATGTGCACATTGCCTACACCACTCTCTTGTTGGCTAGAGGATTCTAAAACACAATTAATTTTAAGGTAACCCACTGGTATTAATCACAAAAAAATCTAAACTCAAACAAACCAGTTGCCACAACAAACTCAGACATAAAAAATAAGGCTTCTAAAGCCCCTATCGTGCCATTAATCATGGTCACATCATATGTAATGTGCACATTACCAACACCACTCTCTTGTTGGCTAGAGGATTCTAAAACACAATTAGTTTTAAGGTAATTCTCAAATCATGATCCATAAACAATTGCAGCACAATAAAACCAACAAACACACAATTTGAATGCCTACTAATTTGATGATTAACAAAACATATAATCAAAATCCGAAATTTCAACCCAATACTCTAAAGTAAAAAATCAATAAGGAGATTAACAAAGTAAAGAAAATAGATGTAGAATACCACAAAGTAGAAACTTGAAACCCTCACCCTTGACTTAATACCCGAGCTTCTTAATACCCAAACCAGAAACAAGCTTAATTTGTACCCTCTTTCACAACCAAAGTCTAAATTCTTCTCCTCCTTCTCTCTTCAATCCCCAGTCTTAAAGAAAAGAGATCTGAAACTATGAAGTACCCTTCCTATATAAGTTTCTTTTTTTTTTTGGTCGAAATCCTATATAAGTTTCTCGATAGGGAAGAAAAGCCAAAAAGAAAAGAAGTGAAAGGCAAAACAGTGGATAAGATAAAACTTAAGCTAGGTGGGCTTCTAGTTTTCAAACACGTCAAGCACCCATTGATGGTTAATAAATCAAAAAAAAAAAATGTTATTTTAAATACTAAGAAACTCTATCAATAACAATTAATAAAGAGAACAAGATAAAGTTATCCAACTGAATATGTTAAAAGAACTCATTCTAAAAACAACCTTAGGTAAAAAAATAAATGAAGATAAAAAAATAAAAATCAGTTTCAGGATTCCACAGGTCCTATCAATAATAAATGAAGATAAAAAAATAAAAATCAGTTTCAGGATTCCACAGGTCCTATCAATAATAAATGAAGATAAAAAAATAAAAATCAGTTTCAGGATTCCACAGGTCCTATCAATAGGCCTCTGGACTCAACAAACTTTAAACCTCTCTTTTAGCATTTTGGGCTCGGACTTGGTCCTTCTTTTCAACATATCTTAGAGCATCTCCAACGGGTTGGTCAAAAAACTTGTGTCAAATTTGAATTTGAAGGATGACGCGACACGGTTATTTTTGACAAATTTTTAGTCCAATGGATTAGTTATATTTAAATATTATTTTATTATTTTTTGAAATTTTTTATAACAAAAAGAAACTATTTTTTCTCTTTCTTCTTTATCTCTTCCGATCTTCTTTCTTCTTCTTCTTTCTGTTTCTTTTTTCTTCATCAATGGGCAACAAGCCAACAATTGCAGGAGATAACTTTTCAATCCCAAAGCACCCAAACAAATCTTATTCCATCTACCCAAAGCACCCAACTAAGATCGAGTCTCACCCATCTACCCATTCATAATTGGAAAACCATTCACTCTTCTTCTTCAGGGTTTAGTCTCCTTCTTGCTTCTGGGTCCAATCCCAAACTTCGGGGTTAAAAGTCGACGACGTTAGGTGCCATAGCCGGAGCCTCCTCTCTATTTCTTCATCTGTTGTGGATCTGGAATTGGGCGGCAACGGCCACCCTTTCAAGGTCGGTCTCTACTTCGCAAAGCTTGGAATCAAAACCCCGTCGAAGGACTATGTCCAAGTCGACACCAGCCGATGTTATTGTGGGTCAATTGCCTGAGAAGATGCAAAACTGGAGAAGGAAAGAGAAAGAAGCTCTGTGGGGAAAGAAGCGAGAGAGAGATAGACGAGAGAGAAGAGAGAGAAATAATGATTAAAAAACAAAAGACAGATTGAGTTTGTTCTGTCAAATTTGACAACCCAACTCTATATGTCATTTAGTCGACGTAGGATAAGACCTATGGGTTGGAGTGCTTCCATATGTCTTTTGTTACCAGTAAAAGCCTCCACGTGGATTTGACACATCCATTGGAGATGGCTCAGGTGGCCTTCCTTTATTTGTCTTCTATTGGCATATAACTTGATGTTTTTTTTTTTTTTTTGGTAATGTAAATTTCCATTGCAAAAGCCATAAGGCACAGACATACAGCTAAAGCAAAAGGGAAACAGCAGCAAAAACACACATTCAGGGAGGATCCGTGGAAGCATCAAAAAGAAGAATCCGCATTAGGGAAGGGGGAGGATTAGACCACCTATCTTCCGGGCACACCCTGCAGTTAGGTGACTTCATTAGGATTCAAGCATAGGACGATAGGTCTGTTGTAGGGTAAGAGTATTATTTATTTTTACATTATTTATTGTTTTTGGATTGCTTACTCTAAAAATACCGGGCTGAAACTACAAGGCCTAGAGGGGGGGGGGGGGTGGTGAATAGGCTGTTTACACATTTTTTTAATAATTGTTAAAGTCACAACAGAATCAGATTGAGGATAGAAATGAAGCAATGAATCCCATAAATCCATAAACACAAGAGAACACATATCAGAGACACAAGATTTGTTTGCGCAGTAAAACCCTCCACAATGAGGTAACAACTGCGGGGCCTTTAATCTTAAAGACCCTAATGAAAACATTCATTAAATGGGAAAATATGAGTTCTTTACAAACAATCAAAAGTTATGACCTTGGCTTACTTACTAGATATACCTAGTAGATTGTCTGAACAAATCTTCGTAGATCTTCGCCACCTTTGAGCTGTCTTCTCTGATTGACAGGTACTGACCTCCATCTTCAATCTTCAATACACACCAAGTACTCCAACTATCCTCAAGAGCATTTTGATATGCAGAGTGTGATGAATGATGAAAGAATGTTAGACTCAATGATTCATTTCAACAAGGAACAAGTTAATCAATGACTCAATATGAAGAACATGGTTTTTTTTTTGAATAATTAAGAACATGGTTTTCTTGAAATGATGAAAAACTCTATAGGACTCAGATGCACTATGCAGCAAATGTTTTTCTCTTTAAGCACACAAAAAAGTGAATGCATTTTTCTCTCTACATGTAATATGCAGTATGCAGACTCTTCCTCAATTATGACTCTAACCCTAATTGACTTCTAATTGGAAAGTGATTTTCTTAAAAAGATATGCAATAACCATGAGAATATTTTATGTCAAATTGAGACGACACACTTAACTAGACAAATCAGGCACGAGGAATATCCTTTTAGGACACAACTAATGAATGCGAACAAAATGTGAAATAGAAGGAACAAAATCTGGAGCCCTAACCTGACAGGGATTGCAGCACAGATTGCAATCCTAGTATGCATGTAAGCTGATCTTTATGAAATGCAAATGCACATGCTCTTACCTGAAGTACTTCGAAGAGTCAGCTGAAGCATTGCACAAAACAATACACTTCCAATTTACACTTGATAACCCTAGCAAACCTATGACTCTAAGTTTCATACTAGGAATGCCAATAACTTGTACTTACATACTCGTTGACTCTAGTCTGGCCGATTTGTGGATTCGATGCTATGATGAATCCTACTAGGTGTTTAGAATACTCTAGCCTGACCTAGTATGGTCGTATGTTTTTTTCAATTAATGAAATACTCTTCATTCCCAAAAAAAAAAAATCAAGCACAACTGTTACTACATACAAAACCTTCTAAAATCAAGATGACAGCCTCTTTATCCTACATACAAAAAATGTTACTAAAATTTCAATATATACCGTAAGACATGGTTAATATATAAATAGCGATTTTATAGAATAGAAGCAGAATACATGCATTACACTCTTAAATTCTAAATTAAACTGTACGGTTTTACTTCTACCTGAACAAGACTGAGTTTCTAATTTTGTCGGTTTGTAAGAGGTGCAAGAGAGGAAATATAAATATACAAAGAGAAAAATTCAGTTACCGTCCCCAAACTATTTTGCCAAGGCCAATTTGATACCCGAACTCTCAAAAGTATCAATGTGATACCCAAAGACCTAAATTGGTATCAACGTGATACTTCCATCAAAATTTTCAGACGGCGCCGTCTGTTTGCTGACGTGGCAAGCACGTGGATCCAAAAAAAAAGTGAAATAACCAATTTACCCCTTCTTTTTTTTTTTTAGAAAAAGTCATCTATCGTCCCCAAACTATTTTGCCAAGACCAATTTGATGTCCAAACTCTCAAAAGTATCAATGTGATACCCAAAGACCTAAATTGGTATCAACGTGATACCTCCGTCCAAAATTTCTGACAGCGCCGTATGTTTGCGGACATGGCAAGCACGTAGGTCCCAAAAAAAGTGAAATGACCAATTTACCTTTTTTTTTTTTGTTAATTCATTTTTTTCCTTTTCTTTTCATTTCTTTTTCTTCCTTCTTCTTCTGGGATTTCCTTCTTCTTCTTCTTCTTAGGGTTTTGCGGCGCCAAGCAGCTTGGGCATTGAAGCGATTGACCCGATACCGGTCGAAGAACCTGTTGGTGCTGAGATGATCAACGACCCGTCGGCGTAAATTGGGGCCGCCGAGTTGTTGAGCGAGACGAGGCGTTCAGCCGGAAGGTACCGTGAGTGGCCGTTGAGGCGGAGTATGTAAGGTCTCCGAATGGAAGGCAGTCCAATTCTAGGGATGCCATTTTAGCTATTCTTCTTCTTCTTCTCTCTCCTCCTCTCTCTCTCTCTCCTCTCCTTCTCCTCCGCCCAAACCATCACTAACGCCGCCGAGATCCTCTCCAATTCCTGCTACAAATCCATCTCGGCGGCGTTACTGATGGTTTAGGCGGAGGAGAAGGAGAGGAGAGAGAGAGAGGAGGAGAGAGAAGAAGAAGAAGAATAGCTAAAATGGCATCCCTAGAACTGGACCGCCTTCCATTCGGAGACCATACATACTCCGCCTCGACGGTCACTCTCTCACGGTACCTTCCGGCTGAACGCCTCGTCTCGCTCAACAGCTCGACGGCCCCAATTTACGCGGACGGGTCGTTGATCATCTCAGCACCAGCAGGTTCTTCGACCAGTATCGGGTTCGATTGGAAGCTTCAGCTCCAAGCTGCTTGGCGCTGCGAAACCCTAAGAAGAAGAAGAAGAAGAAGAAGAAGGAATCACGTTGATACAAATTTAGGTCTTTGGGTATCACATTGATACTTTTGAGAGTTCGGGTATCAAATTGGCCTTGGCAAAATAGTTTGGGGACGGTAGATGAATTTTTCTATAAAAAAAAAGGGTAAATTTGTCATTTCACTTTTTTTTGGGACCCACGTGCTTGCCACGTCAGCAAACAGACGGCGCCGTTAGAAAATTTTGACGGAAGTATCACGTTGATACCAATTTAGGTCTTTGGGTATCACATTGATACTTTTGAGAGTTCGGGTATCAAATTGGCCTTGGCAGCATAGTTTAGGGACGGTACCTGAATTTTTCTCATATACAAAATATCAAAATAGTAGAGCCAGAGAAAAAGTGAATAACTAGCACTGTCTTTGGTTTTGCTCACCTTGGTTTACAAAACCGCACAGAAAAGTTGAAAGGAGCTGTACGTATGAATTTCCCCACCTGTATATATCACAAATCAACAAAATATGATCAGTAAGAACCAACCATATTGCAACTAGGTGTGCATAATACCATGCTACGATAATTATTTAGCCTAAGAAATTAGCTATGTACCTTTTCGTCCATGGCATTTTGAATGAGAATGGTGTCCCCTGACATTCTCTCATTGATCTCTCCGGTGTTAGTTTTCTTGGCGACCTTGACATTTTCTTGTGTTGATTTGTGATATATACAGGTGGGGAAATTCATACAGCTCCTTTCAACTTTTCTTGGCAGCTTTTCTCAAAGGATGGCTGCTCACCTTGGTTTTGCTGTCTTGTATTAATCCTGCAATTGTTATTGCTGGTGGAGTCACATCCATTGTTGTTTCGAAAATGTCAACACGCGGGCAACGTGCTTATGCAGAAGTTGGCACTATAGTAGAACAAACTGTTGGAGCCATCAGAACAGTAAGTTTGTTAGCTAGGCCTTGATGTACAATATCTTTATCTTAATTATCAACGATAATGCTAACTACATTATAATTACTTTTGTCCATTCTAGGTTGCATCTTTTACCGGAGAGAAGGAAGCAATAGATAAATACAACTAGAAGCTGAAAATTGCGTACAATAACACGGTTCAACAAGGACTAGCCACAGGGGTTGGACTTGGTACATTCATGCTTATTGTCTTTGGCACTTATGGACTTGCCATATGGTACGGATCAAAAATCACTATGCCAAAAAACGAATCAGACGACACATTTCCAACAACAGCGAAATTTTTAACTGTCGTCTGATTATATCAGACGACAGCAAAAATTATTCTGTTGTCCAAATTTTCGATTCAGTCAACAGTTATTACATTGCTGTTGTTCAATTTTCATTCAGACAATGGTTATATTTTGATGTTGTCTGAGTGAGTTTTTTTAGACAACAGTTATTACATTGACTGTTGTGCAATTACTATTCAGACAATTGTGGTATTTTGATGTTGTCTGACCAATCTAATTCAGACAATAGTTGTTTTTTGCTGCTTTATTATGTTGTGTAACTCTCTTTCAGACAATGGTTACAAACAACAGTTATCTATTGATATTTTACTGTTGTGCAATTTATATTTAGACAATGGTTGAGTTTGGATGTTGTCTGACTGATTTTACTTAGACAACAGTTATGAAGTGCTACTTTATTCTGTTGTGCAAGTCTCCTTTAGACAATGGCTTCCGACAACAGTTATTTATTGATGTTTTAATCTGTTGTGTAACTCTATTTCAGACAATGACTATAAATTTATGTTGTCTGAGTTCCACAGTTGGCCAAAACTCAAATTTTTTGACTCCCTGTTTCTACTTTGCCCGCCCATTTTTTGACCAAAATTTAAACTCTGGCTTTTCACAAAACTAATCGTTTTATTTTGGGAAAGAAAAAATAGATGTTCAGACTCAACCTCTCTCTCTTCTCTCGGAGGCCCAGCTCCCCAACGCTCTCTCTCTCTCTCTCTCATACACACATAAACGCCAGACCTTCAAGAAACCACCCATTTATTGATCGTGAACAAGAAACCGCAAAGAACGAAAAGCACCGCAACCTCAAGAAAGAGCTCCATCAATCCACAGAGCCTGATCCTCTTGCTCCTCAGATGCTCCCTCACAACCTCCGTTTTCAGATCTCCGATCTCTCTCCTTAGCGGCTTCTCCATCTCCTGAATCACAAAACCATCAACTCCGGTCATCAATTACAGAAACAGATCGAAAATCAATTTTTATGGTTTTTCTAGGTAATGGGTCAAACCAAATTATGGTTTCTTTCTAATTTTGATTTTGGGGTTTCTTTTGATTTTGGGGTTTCATCGCTCCTGTTGTAGATTTTGGGGTTTCTTTCGAATTTTATGTACTAATTTGATTTTGGGGTTTCTTTCGCTCCTCCTGGGAATTTTATTTTGGGGTTTCATCGTTCCGAGTTTTACAGCTGCTGAGCTTGAACTTCTTCACAGGCCTTTACTCAGATGGGTGTATTTGGTAAATTACAACCGACAATAAATCCATGTCGTCCTCAGCCCTCAAGTCCAAGAAGGGAAAGACACGTTATATATCTTCCTCTCAACGTCAGTTCGATCTCTCTCTCTTTTCTTGTTTGTTAATAGTATCTGAATTGTGTGTGGGTCAGAGGTCGGTGAAGAAGAAAGGGCTGTATTCTTTACCCCCGGTCATGGCAGGCTTCTTTATCACTTGTGATCGTGCTGCTGCTTTATATGCAAAAGTATCCAATTTCTCTCTTAATGTCTATGGTCTGAATGTAAGTCATGCCCTTTTACGTTTTTCATATTGTTTGCAGTTATTTAGGAGTGAAGCATCAAATTTTGGATCTCTTTGTTGTTTTCTTTGTTCTTTGACCAAACACATTTCATGGCTTCCTACCTGCCTGAGTTTTGTTAATTTGAGTTGATTGGTGTTAGTTGAACATCATATATGGAACTGATGTTGTACTAGAAATAAACAGAAAATACACAATGGTTTCTAAGCTATGGGTTTTATCTTCTTCTTGGATTATAGAGGGCAATTTTAGATTTACGGTGGATGAATCCTTTTCTTCATTGTTGTTATGGAATTAGTCATTCTTGTTTTTATCTTCTTCTTTATTCATATGAATGCATTGATTTTCTTTCTCCAGCAGAAAAACTAATATATATATATATATATATATATATATATATATATATATATATATATATATATATTGTTCAATTATATATATATATATTTTTTTTTCCTCATTAAACCAGTTCTCGGATTAAAGCTCACATATTGGATTGTAGAGAAAGAGAGTTTAGGGGTGTATTGGGATGGCTTTTCGTGGAGATGCAAAGCTGGGTTTTGGATGGTAAATTACCTATTTGCGTTTTTGGATGGTAAAAAAGCTGGGTATCTCTTTCATGAACTGCAGAGGCTGCACTGAAGGAATTGAGGAATAGGTTCCTACCTATTTACCTATCTACCTGACTGCCTCTTTGTTTCTAGAAAGTCTTTATATTGTACTTTCTTTATTTTAGGAGAGCTTTTAAGGTCTTGATTGCTTTATTTTTGCTGGATCTAGAGGGATTCAGAGTTCTAAATTCAAAGACCTTCAGAAACTCATTGCCAACAAATTAGAATGCTCAGTAGTAAAGAAAGAGGCAGTGAATGAATCAAGTCCTATTAAGGTTTTGGTTGCTGCCTATACAAGAGGCAGTTTTCTTTTCTATTTGAGTTTCAGTTCACTTGAGTAGGACTTTTCATGAATGAAATACAATGCTCTACCATGTTTTTCCTATATATTCAAATGGCTGTAATTTATGCTTATTCCACATTTTTTATTCTTCAGACCAAATCAAAGTATTGCTTGACCAACAAGAGAGGTTGTATGAAAGACAAGCTGAACTACAAGCTCTACTGGAAGCTTCCAAAGGTCCTGGACCCCCTGTTAATGGGGCTTCAACAGCCACAGAAGGCTGGTCTGGATCATCGCGAGTGCTTGACCTAGAAGAGATTCTCGAGTGATGCGGCCGGGATGATGATTCCGAATCACCTACTGCAGATTCTCATGATTTACTTAACGACAGCGCATTATTTCTTCGGGTAATTTTGAATTTACCCCCACTCTTTTGGTTGAATTTTGAAATTTTCATTACATGTTTCTCTCATTGTGCATGTTGCAGAGTAGAGTTGAAAGGGTAGTATCTGATTGCTCTGACGTTGGTCTGTTAGGGGATCAAGATTTTGGTAAGTTCACTACAAGCAGATTAGTTTTTGCTTTACTGGACAGATGTGGGTTTGTGACATTTGGTGCTTTTACTTGCTGCTTAATGTGATTGGTTCAATTTTTAGAAGCATATATGGGACGTTTTGAGCAGGAGCTTAGCTCCATGGAGGCCGAGAATGCTAAGGTTTCCAATGAAATTTGAGGGTCTAGTTCGAACCCATGAGGAAGATGAGGGTACTATCTTGGTCTGGCATGCTACTGCACATTGACTTGTAAATGACACATAATGGGATAATGTTTTTGTTTCTTATGAGTTCTGTTTAGGTAGGATTAGTTTTGATTATGTTCTATCTTTTATCTATCGTTAACTAATCATACTATTATAGGTGTATTATATTCTTTTCCGATGATCTATTGGCTTGCTTTGAGGAGGAAAAGGTAGCATCAGAAGTTCTCTTAGTTGCACCCTGGTAAAAAGTACTGTTTGATTACACAGATCCTACGCCAAAATGAATGCTTTTTTGCCTCAAGGTTTGCTTTTTACAATCTTAATTTCATTTCATTTTTTGTTTTCAATTTGTGTAACCATAAATTTATCTAAAACAATGCCTTTTGGTTATTGATTTGGAAAATGAAAAATGGAATAACCCTTCACCAAGAATGTTGGATGCAACTAACAGTTGTAAACTAATTTTCATAGTCTTGCTTTTGGTTAGATTTCTGCTCAGTCTGGCCTATTATAGTTTGTACAGTCATCCACTATTGTTGTGCAGGGACATGTGTGAAGTGATGGCAAAAATCATGGAAGTCTAGGTTGCTAGAGCTATTGTTAGCATGATTGGTCAGTTTGGTATTGAGTTCTACTCTGCATATCTTGTTGCTGAGAAGGAAGAGGAAGGAACTGTATAGAGGAAGTTGATGGAGAGAAGGAAATGGACAAGTACAATATATTTCTGGCCTTGATGTTTTTGGCCTTTATGTTTAGGTAGGATTAGTATGTTGATGTTGGGATGATGATGTAATGAACTGGTTTTGAATGTTCAATCAATGGATGTGTTTTTGAATGTGTTAGTCAATTGGTTTTAGTAATATATGTCTTGTGACTCTCTTATGCCATTTCATTCCAAATAGAAATTGTTGTCTAACAATGGAACATCATAAAATGGAATTCAAAAACTGTTGTATGAACAATTTAACTACAATATTTTTCAAACACTTTCAATTGCCCAACGAAAAAAGACACAACAATAAAGTATCATGTTCTGTAGTATCAAACCCAAACACACAATGCTTTCTACAAACTTCTGTTGTTTTGCTTCAAGTCAGACAACAGCGTTATCTCAAAAAAATGATGTAGAACATTTAAAGGGACAACAGTTTCTACACAACTGATCTTGTCAAACTTTGCTTCAAAAGTTACTTTCCATGAGATTGCTGCCGACTTAATATGACTTGCACAACGGACTCTACACAGTCGTATGTCGTCCTTTTTGGTATTCAGACAACATGCATATTAATGCTAGCGCTTGTCTAAATTGGATTCAGACAACAGTTTCACGATGTCGTCTGATACCTGCAACAGATGGCAGGAGTATTAACAACAGCAATTTTCACTATCAGACGACAGTGAAAAACTGTCGTCTGATTCGTTTTTTGGCATAGTGAATGATCATTGAGAAAGGCTACAATGGAGGCCAAGTCATCAATGTTCTATTTGCAATGATGAGTGGTGGAATGTGAAATTAAGCCAGGGTTCTTGAACTTTAGCGAAAGAGAATAGTAAGAGAGATGAAATGAGAGAATTCTATATATGTTTGTGTTTCTGTTATAACCGACACGAAATAAGTACAGTAGCAGCTATTTATACAGATGGATAAGCTAGCAGAAAAGCAACACGTGTAATACAGTTGTAGGTCACTAACTAACCAACCATGCACTTAACAGAATTAACACTAATTAACCCTAATTAGGCACGAAAATATCTTTTCTATTAATACCCCTCCTCGGCTTGATGGTCGGGGTCAGACATCATGAAGCTGAAGCACAAGTAAAGATGCTGAGGTGAACAAAGGCCCTTTGTAAACAGATCAGCTAGTTGTTCTTTAGAAGAAACAAATTGTAAGCGGATAGAGCCAGCCTTCACTTTGTCCCTGGTGAAATGAACGTCAACCTCAATATGCTTGAGCTTGGAATGATACACAGGATTAGTAGCAAGTGCTAGAGCAGAGATATTGTCACAATGAAGAGTTGGAATGCTAGCAAGATTAATGTGTAAATCATGCAGCAAGTGTTGCAACCATTGAAGTTCAGAGGTGGTATCAGCCATACTCTGATATTCAGCCTCAGTTGAAGAACGAGACACAACTGTCTGCTTTTTACAACACCAAGAAATTGGTGAACCATAGAGCAAAATGACAAATCCAGTGGTGGATTTCCTGTCATTGGGTCACCTACGTACCCAATCAGCATCACAATAAGATTGAAGAGTGTACTGCTGTGGGTGCAAAGAACCCCTCCTGAAATAAATGCCATGATTAAGTGTACCTTTGACATATCTGAGAATTCTTTTAGTAGCCAAGAGATGAGCTTCAGTTAGGGAATGAAGAAATTGGCAAACATAATTCACACTGTAGGCAATATCAGGTCTTATGAAAGTGAGATATTGCAAACAACCTACCAAGCTTCTGAAATAAGGGATATCTTGAGACGGCAAAGAGGGACTACCATCCTTGTACAACTTGATCTCAGACTAACAAGGTGTAAGGTGTGTATGGCAGTCATCCAAACCAGCCTTATGAATCAACTTAGTAGCATACTTATGTTGAGAAACAAAGAGACCACCAAAAGTGTATGTGATTTCAAGATCGAGGAAAAAATGTAATCTCCCCAAGTCTTTCATATCAAACTCAGCCTGCAATGCTAATTTGAGTTCTGAAATAAGAACTTCACTATTACCAGTGAGAATAATATCATACATATAGAGGAGCAAATAAGTTGTGGAACTGCCAGTTGTTTTAACAAATAAAGATGGATCAGCATAAGAACATTTAAAACCAAGACTTGGTAGAAAACTGGTGAACCTTTCATTCCAGGCCCTAGGTGCTTGCTTCAAGCCATATAAGGATTTATGGAGTTTGCACACAAGATGAGGTTGAGTAGTATCTTCAAAACCTCCAGGTTGAGCCATATAAACTTCCTCATTAAGAATGCCATGAAGAAAAGCATTTTTGACATCCATTTGATGCAGAGTCCAACCAGATTGTACAGCCAAGCTTAAAATCAGTCTAATAATAGTATGCCTTACCACAAGAGCAAATGTTTCATCGTAGTCCACCCCATACTCCTAATTAAAACCTCTGGCAACAAGTCTAGCCTTGTGTCTTGCTATTGAACCATCAGCATTTTTCTTTACTTTAAAAATCCACTTGCATGAAACAAGGTTTTTGTATGGAGGTAATGGAACAAGAGACCAGGTCTGCTGCTTAACTAGGGCATCATACTCCTCCTTCATTGCATTCCAAACTGGACACTGCATAGCAATTTTATAATTTTGGGGTTCATATGCAGAAAGATCTCCAAGAGATGTATTATTCAGTATGGACAAGAAGCATTTCTTCTTCAGTATCTCTATCTTACTCCTGGTAAGCATAGTATGATCATTTACTGTGGACTTAGAAAGACCTTGAACTGGATGTAAAATATTAGAACTAGAAATTTGTGAAATGGAACTAGCAGGAGCACAATCTAGAACAACTGAAATAGAGCCATTCCCTGGTTGAGTATCAACAGTAACTATACCAGTATCCTCTCCAAAATTGATAGTAGCATTTGAGTCAGAATGAAAGGCAGGAAGCATAGGATGATCAGGTGGGACAGATGGTATAGTGTGCTCATCAGAAGAAATATGAGGAGCAACATTCTCATTATGAACAGAAACAGATAATTAAAGGGCTAGAAGCCTGAATATCAGCATCCTGAGACATTGAAGTAGCATGAGAATGATCATGTAATGTGAAAGAAAGTGGTACATGATGTGAAGTGCTACTGACAAGAACAGGTGCTGCAAAATGTTGTAAGGGCTGAGACTGAGTAATATTGGGACAAGGGCTGTGTATTGAACCTCCTGTAGAAGCACTGTGCAAACTGGCAAATGGGAAATGATGTTCTTCAAAAAACACATGTTTGGAGATAATTCACTTTTTACTTGTCAAGTTATAGCATATGTAACCCTTGTATCCTGCTGCAAATCCAATGAAATACACACTTTGCAGTCTTTGGTTGTAATTTGTTACTGTTGTATGGAGTCATGAGTGGATAACAAGCACAACCAAAAACTCTAAGTAGCACTAGTGATGGAATTTTACAGTAAAGTTTCTCAAATGGTGATTTCATATCCAATGTTGCAGTAGTCATTCTGTTTATCAAGTACACTGAAATAGCACAAGCATGATACTAGAAGATTGTTGGAAGATGAGAGTCCTATAAAAGAGTAATAGCTGTCTCTCTAATGTGCCTATTCTTCCTTTCTGAAATGTCATTCTATTGTGGTGTGTAGGGACATGAAACCTGATGTGTGATGGCTTGTTACACAAAAAATCTCTAAATTTATTTCCTGTATATTCCCCTCCTCCATCACTTTGAAGACATTTGATATGAGTAGAAAATTGAGTCCCAACAAATGCACACAGTGCTTGAAAATAGCTAAGTACTTCAGATTTTTCTTCATTGGAAAAATCCAAGTATATTTAGTATAATCATCTATGAACAATACAAAAAATCTGAAACCATCTATAGAGAGATGAGGGGAAGGACCCAACACATCTGAGTGAACAATCTCAAATGGAACTTGACTCCTGGATTGAGAGGTTGGAAAAGGCAACTTATGAAATTTCCCAAGTAGACAAGCTTCACAAACTGTAGAATCCTTCTTTGGTATGCTTGAGATGTTGCACTTATTCAACATACTAGTAACTATTTCATTTGAGGGATGTCCAAACCTTTGATGCCACAAAGAATGCTTAACCACTCTTCCAAGATAAGCTGAATTATTCTGAAGACTAGTTGAATTGCTACTTGAACCATGATGTTTCTGAAGATGCAATGGCAGATCAAAAGGTATTGGATAAAGCCTTTGATTACTCAGTCCCTTGTACAACACCTTTCCCAGCACCTTGTCCTGTATGACACATACACTCATCAAACCAAACAGAATAATTGATAGATTCTGTTTGCATAATTGATAGATAGAAAGCAAATGTGCAGCAAGTTCAGGTATAAGAAGGACATTGTTGAGTTTCAACCTTCCCAGTTTTGTATTACCAATGTGAGTGATATTTAAAAATTTACCATCACCAATTTGCACTGAATCTGTGGCAGTATATGGAGCAAGGTTGTTGAGCAGCTGTACTTCACTAGTTATATGGTTGGTGGCACCAGAATCAGCCAACCAAAATTGAGGTGTGTTGCTGGTGGAGGCAAACATTGGAACTCCCTGTTATTGAGTGTTCTAAAATTGCTGAGATGCCTGATTATTCTGAAAATGTTGAGCTGGCTGGGACTGTATATTTTGGCTGGTTTGGAGTTGTGGTATTGACTGTTGTTGCTGACCAGGGAAGCCAAAAATGTAGTAGCATCTATTTGCAGTGTGATTTGGTGTGCCACAGTATTGACAACCATTAGTTCTTGAGTTGCCTTGTTGAAAATTCTGAAAATTTGACATTGTCCTACATGTTTTGGCTCCACCTGCTTTTCCACAAAGCTGACATGTGAAGTTAGGTCCTCCACCATTTGGTCTGAAGTTGTTAAAGCCTGCATTTCCTCCATTGAATTGATTGTTGAATGGTGCACCATTTCCTTTACTCATGCCATTGTTAAAGTTGTTGCTTCCTCTGTAACCTCCAAAGTTATTGTTGAATCTTGCATTGTTGTTTCCAAACTGACTATTTGGTCTTGCAACATAGAAAACCAGTCATAGATGAACTTAGATCAGCTATAGTAAATGGATTAAGATGAGTAATGTTTCCATATAGCATTGCAGGAATGGAGACATAAGGAACTTGTGAAGACAAGTGGATGTTATTGTTGGCTGGAGTAGTCACTAAGGGACCAAAGCCAGGAGGCACAGATAGGACTTGAGATTGTGAACTTAAGGTAGAAGCACCAAGTGTGTTGCTTGAGGTAGAACTAGTATAAATGGTACTTTTGGCCATCATGGTAGTAAGTGTTGAAGTTGATGATGTTTGAGCCTCACTCTCAATATCAATCTCTGCAGCCTTAAGTAAAGTCTTGAGTTCACCAACAGAGCAAGCAACAAACTGAGCTCAGATTACAATCTTAATAGCAGCATATACTCAGAGGGTAAGCCTCTCAATATTGTAACAACAATGTCTTCATCATCAACAAACACTCCAACTGTTTCAAGTGCATCTCTAGCAGCCTTGATCTTATCCATGTAAGTCTCAATATCATCACTTCCTTTCTTCAGATTTTGCAGATTAGACTTGAGTTGCAAAATATTTTGTCTATTAGGTGCAGCAAACTTGAGTTTCAGTCTATTCCACATATCTTGTGTAGATTTGCTTCTAACAACACATGACATGGCCACAGGGCTAAGTGTTTGACCAATCATATTAACAATACTCTGATCTTGTATTTTCCAGTTAGTATACTCTAATGATACCACATTTCCAGAACCATCAGATGCAAAGACAAACTGAGTGGGGCATGGATTTGAGCCATCAACATATCCATACAGATTCTGACCTTTAAGAAAGGATTCTATACGAAACAGCCATGTAGGATAATTGGATTCATCAAGTAAAATATTTGGAAGGTACATAGTAGTCTGAGTAGTGATAGTAGAGGCTTGAGTTGTAGATGCAGTCATCTTGGTAAGAAAAGAAGCAGAGACTAAAAATCGAGTGTATATCTGTGTAATACTAGCAGATCTCAGGCTTTGAAACGTCACAAAGTATCAAAGAATCAACAATCTTCACAAATCTTAACAAAGAATCATAATCTTCACAAATCTTCAAGAAAGCTTAGGGTTTTGAAACCTCATAGGGTTATATCAACTGACAATGACATCAATTCTGCAATTACAGCTTGCAAATATGAGTTCAGACTAACAAACTTCAAGAACTAGGGTTTCGAAACCACAGAGAGTATGAAATTTCTCACAACTATTCAATCAAGTAGCTAAAAATTAACTTGCATAGATTCACAATCGAACACTGAATATACTAAATCGAAGCTTCACAGTCAAGAAATCACTCTGTAAAAATTGTAGATCTAACTTTTCCTTCTTCAAGAACACGAAGACTTATCTGAAAATTGCAGGAGAAGGAAGCCGAACACTGAAGCAATCAAGAACAGTGAACTTGTGAAGCAGAAGCAAGCATAAGCAAACCCTAGGTCGTGACCTGAGCTGCTGATATCATGAAAGCTAGGGTTCTTGAGCTTTAGCGAGAGAGAAGAGTAACAGAGACGAAATGAGAGAATTCTATATATGTTTGTCTTTCTGTTACAACTGACACGAAATGAGTACAGTACTAGCTATTTATACAGATGGATGAGCTAGTAGAAAAGCAACACATGTAATACAGTTGTAGGTCACTAACTAACCAACCATGCACTTAACAAAATTAACACTAATTAACCCTAATTAGGCAGGAAAATATCTTTTCTGTTAATAGAATGTAAGTTTATCAGTACTTCATAATATACATTTTGGGGGATAATTTTGATGTTTTTCTTTAGAACTATGCTAATGCTAGTATTTGGTTGTACTAGGTCACTAGGACAGACATCACCGTCTCTTAACGCATTTACAACAGGAAAGTTGCTGCATACAAAATGCTTGAGACCATCAAGCAAACACCAACGATTGATCCTTATGATACTACTGGAGTTGTGTTGGAAGATGTTAAAGGAGAGGTTGAACTTAGAGATGTGTATTTTAGGTATCATCCTAGGCCAGATGTGCAGATATTTGCTGGATTCTCGTTACATGTTCCGAGTGGCACAACGACTGCTTTGGTTGGGCAGAGTGGAAGTGGGAAGTCAACAGTAATAGGCTTGGTAGAGAGGTTTTATGATCCAGAAGCTGGTGAAGAGTTTATAGATGGAGTCGATTTGAAAAAGTTGCATCTCAAATCACTAAGGGAGAGGATTGGGCTTGTAAGTCAAGAGCCAAATCGTTTTACAACAACAATAAGGCAGAACATAGCATATAAGAAAGAAAATGCAACCGAATAGGAGATTAAAAGAGCCCTAGAGCTTGCAAATGCAGCAAAGTTCATTGATAAGCTTCCCAAGGTAAATTTATTTGTTTTATTGTGGCAACCCTTTAGGTAATATGTGAGGACTTGTGCTATGTAAGAGAGACTAACATGTTTATTTTGATAGGGTTTTGACACAATGGTAGGCGGAACATCATTATCGGGTGGACAAAAGCAAAGAATTGCAATTTCTAGATCCATTTTGAAGAACCCAAGAATTCTGCTTCTTGACAAAGCAACAAGCGCTCTAGATACTGAGTTTGAATGAATAGTTCAAGATGCACTTGTCAAATTAATGTCAAATAGGACAACTATAGTTGTTGCTCATCGCTTGACAATGATAAGAAATGCTGATGCAATAACAGTGGTGCATAAAGGGAAAATTGTAGAAAAAGGTAAGATCAAACCATTTGCAGTCTATCATTCCCAATCTACACTAGGTGTTCCCTAAGTAACATTATTTTTGGTTTGACCAAAGATTCAGAAGGAGCTTACAGCCAACTAGTTTGCCTACAGGAAGGAGGTAAAGAAAAAGATGCAGATGCGACCGATCTAGATAATGGTTTAGATATAGATAAGACCATGCTTAGCTCTGGGAGCCAGAGATTATCAGCACAGACATCTTTAAGCCGAGGTTCATTTGGTAGTCGGTTGTCCTCCACTATTAGCAGCTTTGGTACTCTTGCTCTGGTTAATTGCCAAGTGACTGAAGTAGGAGTGGGGAGAGCCTTGAAAAAACTAAGGTTGATCCTGAAGAGCGTAAAGCAGTTTCTATCAAAAGGTTGGCCATGAGGAACAGAAATGAGCTTCTAGTTTTGCTTATTGCAGCCATTGCTGTAGCTGGTCATGGAGTAATTTTTCCTATATTCGGCTTACTACTCTCAAAGCCATTAAAATGTTCTATGAACCGCATAGTGTGCTACGAGAAGACTAGAAAACATGGGCCGGAGTGTATGTAGGGATGGGTTGCTTTGGGCTAGTTGTCGTTCCAGTGCAGAATTTCTTCTTTGGGGTTGCAGGTGGAAAATTGATACAGCAAATTCGTTCCTTGACATTCCAAAAGGTTGTGCACCAAGAAATCAGCTGGTTTGATGATCCCGTGATAGGAGCATTTTAATGCAATGTTTTAATAGTTATTTCCCTATATTTTACTTAGCTATTTCCTTAAACAAATCAATTTTAATGAAGTTTCTATTTTTAGGTACATTGAGCAAATGGAGAAGAAATGAGCTTAAAGGCACATGAGGAGTAAGGGAACGTTGGAAAAATGATAGAGGAAAGGCACGTGGGC
This sequence comes from Rosa rugosa, assembly GCF_958449725.1. Taxonomy (NCBI): domain Eukaryota; kingdom Viridiplantae; phylum Streptophyta; class Magnoliopsida; order Rosales; family Rosaceae; genus Rosa; species Rosa rugosa. The sequence continues at coordinate 31,685,961 of NC_084826.1, forward strand.
TGCAGAAATGAGCTGAAATAAAGAAATGAAGTTTTCCTGGTCTAACCAGGAAATCCTGATCCAATCAAGAAATCCTGGTCCGACTAGGAAACCCAGTCAAAGTAGGAATCCTGAGTCAAATAGGAAACATGTTTGGAGATATGAAGAAAAATGGCGAAAAATACAGAGTCCTAGTTGGACTAGGAATCCTACTCCTGCTAGGAAAATGAATCCTAATGACACAAGGAGTCCCAGTTGAACTAGGAAAGCAAAAGAAGATTCCGGAAGGTTCAAGAACATTTCATGTGAAGAGTCCTCTTTGGACTAGGAGTCCTGATGACAATAGGATACCTGGGTGGACTAGGAGAGCCCAAGAACAAGCTCAAAACATCCTCTACAAAGGTGATATGGACTGGGAGTCATTTTTGACAAGAAAAGATGGTTAAAAACCAAATTTGGAGTCAATATTAGACATAGACTGATTTTGGCCGAATTTCAAGTATATATCTGAATAATGACATCTCAATTAAATCCTAAATGCATCTAGACATGATTCTGGCCAAAGGGAGACTTCTACAGATAATGAAGGAGAATTTTAAGGGATTACAACATGCAGAAAGGTTGAAATTAAACAGGTCCAGATACATTCCTTGAAGTCCACATTTCATTCTTGGCTGAAATTGAGGAGATAAATCAGAAAATAATCATGTAATTAATGCAAAAATAATCTCCCCTAAATCAAGGTGTTATTTTGGAGGCTTCCCATTGGTTGGATGACACAGGAAGGATGACGTGGAATTATCTGATTGGCTAATGCTGTGTGGATCAATCAGATAATTCCTAGAAATTAAAAGAAGGATCCAGAAGCCCCAGACGTCTCCTATATATAGATGCACCCTGGAAGCCTCATTCATTAATTCTTTCATTCTTTTCATACACCAAAAGTTCTGTTCCATTCTCTAGTCTTCTAGTTCTGCGTCTTCAGGCAAGGAGGAGAAGAAGCCATGCAATACATCAAAATTCTAGCCGCCATCCACCCTTGTATCGTCCCTACAAGATTGCTTGCTTTCAAGGATCTTCAAGTTCTTCGTCTCAAGGCATTGTCATTCATCTTTCACGGTGTATTTCATCATTTTCTTTTGTTTCCTTTGTTTGATTTCGTAAAACTATGAATTCTAGTTAACATGACATTATGGGCAAAGTTTAAAGCCTATTTATATGTTTTGAAATAAAGTTGTGATTTCTATGTGTTGATTTCTATGTTGCTTATGTGAGATTGCTTAATTGATTTTGGATTATAGAAAACTTTTGCATGTTTATGTTCTTTGGTGGCCAACTTAGGATATATGCATGTAATTGGAGCTAGATTTAGATAAACAATTCACCTAATAGTTTTGTGACCCTAAATCATAAGTAGTAAAGGCTTTGGACAAAAGTCGAAATCAATTAAGGAGGATTGCAAGTAGATGAGCTTTCTCATACTAGGTTGTGCACTTAGGTTGACATCATTTCTTTGTTCTTCATGCATTGAATGTGTTCTTGAGTAGCTAGCTTTCTAGACTATGATTGTATGTTCAATAGGATTAATTTAGGTGCTTTTACTTAGATTAATTATTCAAGGAAAGTAAAAAACGGGAAATCGTTTGCTTTTTAACGTTTCACATGGTCAACTTCTTTTTGATGACATAGATAATCAACTATAGGAATTGTAATTGGATTTCATGCATATGATTGTGGTTTTGATTTTTATTCCTTGCGTTTCACCTCTTGTATATGTATTTTACATTTTTTTTGTTTCTTTTAATTTTTAATTTAAAAATCCTAAAATCCCCCCTCTTTACGTTAACTTGTCTATATCTTCATTCTTTGTTTTATTTTTGTAAATAATATTTTACATTTATATTAATTCTTTATTTATTTATGCAATTACAAGTGTACCCTCAATCCCCGGCTTAAACAATCCATACTTATTCTATACTGACAACTACATTTTGCAGGGTTAAATTACGCGCTTGTTTTTAGCGTATCATCCCGCAAATTCAAGGTGTGTTAAATAAACAATAATATAATGAGCTTTGAATTCTCTATATGTTTTAATCGAAATAATATAATGAGCTTTTTTAATTCTCTATATATTTTGTACTTTCAGTGGTGCCATTGGTGCAAGGTTGTCTTCTGATGCTTCAACCGTGAAGGCTCTTGTTGGTGACGGCATAGCCTTGATTGCACAAAATATAGCAACCGTCATAGCAGAGTTGGTAATAGGTTTCACAGCTAACTGGAAACTGGCGCTTCTAATTTTAGGCGTGTCGCCATTATTGATTATGCAAGGAGTACTGCAAACAAAATTTCGGTTTAGTGGAGATGCCAAGGTCAGTTGAATCTTTTCCCGTGAGTTATTTATATTGCAAATTGTACTTGTTGCTAATGTTTTCAACATTGCCTACAGGTTATGTATGAAGAAGCAAGCCAAGTAGCAAATGATGCAATTTGTAGCATTCGAACTGTTGCATCATTTTGTTCTGAAAAGAAGGTGATGGATGCTTATGAGAAGAAGTGTGAGGCTCCCATGAAGCAAAGAGTATGATTAGGAGTAGTGAGTGGTGTAGGTTTTGGCTTCTGTTTCTTCGTAATGTTCTTCAGCAATGCATTAATTTTCTACATTGGAGCTATTCTTGTGAAAAATGGGCAAGCTAAATTTGAACAAGTATTCATGGTAAGACTTCCCTGCTCCATTCCTCCTACATATGTTCGTAGTTGTTTTTTGTTTTTTGTTTTTTTGTTTTTTTAATATTTTTTCTCTAATTCTATATTATTTTTCAGGTGCTTTGACAATCTCAGCGGTAGGAGTTTCAGAATCTAGTGGTATGGCTCCTGACTCTAACAAAGCAAAGGACTCAGCAGCTTCAATATATTTAAGATTCTTGACAATAGGCCTAAGATCGACTCGAGTAGCGATGCAGGCTTAACACTACCGAGCATAAGTGGAAAAATTGATCTCAAACATGTCAGCTTCAAATATCCCACAAGGCCGGATGTGCAAGTCAACACTCAGTTTATATATGTTTATAAATTTTATTGCTTAATGCTTAGCTTAATCAATATTTTATCTACACAGACTGTTGCTTTGGTTGGAGATGTAAAACCATAATTACATGCTCACAACATATGCACAACAATCACAAAGGGATTAAGGCTTACCTTCAGCAATAACAGGCATGGATTCCATCTTATGCAGCTGCTTAACTTGATCACTGAATATGGTCTTCTGTTACTTACCAACTTGCTTCTCAATGGACAGAACTTATGCAATAGTCGTGGTAGTAATCAGGGACCAATTCATCTGTATATATATGAGACTTAAACCTCAAGAAGCTTCCCATTAAAGCATTCCTTGTCGGTTTAGGTTTCACGGTTAGATTCCTAATGTATCACAACTTGTAGCCTTTCTTGTAGACTAAGCAATGGATTACTATCCTTAATGAATTGATACACTACTTCATTAAGTCACTAGTATTGATTCACTGTTTGTATCCATGTTAAACTAGGATTGATATTAAGCTAATCATCAATTACTTTATGATGATATGTGTTATGTCCATATTTGATCTTACAATCTCCCCCTTGGACTCACACATATCATGCTCGATGATTTGCACCAGAGAACATCAAAACCTACTTAACTTACTGAAAAGCGCGCCAGATAACAAACTCAAATCGAAAATCCATTCCAACATGGTCAGATCACAGTTACTTATGCAGAGCAAGAAACAGTATACATTTTAACAAAAATGCAGAGTTTCAAAACCACTAACACAAGCTTCTGCAATCCACATATGTTCAACTAGAAGTGATACAATATATGTTAATGTGTATCAACAAGTAAACATATATTAGCTAGGTCCTACTTTATGTTTCTAAAACTAGAAACTCAAGCAAATTCACTGAACACTGATGGCTTAAAAATTTTGCTTGAACCTTAACATCATGCTTCACATGATTTAAGCCATCTGATAGCAAGTATAACTTTAAACACAAAATCGATAATTTTCAGAACATTCAACAAAAACTGCAGCAATAACCAAAATCTAAAAATACCTCAAAATTTATTAATAATAAAATCTGTCATTACAAATAAGTTGTGATAAATAAAGTCAAAAGATCACAACTAAAAAATACAAGAACTCAAAAACCTTAGAAATTTAAATTGCTCCAACTGGATTAACTCTCTACTGAACCTAAGCATCTAAATTAGCTAAAACTCCAATGCTGGCTGTATGTTTCTGGAATGCTGCTACTGACAAGGCCTTGGTGAAGGGGTCTGCTAGCTGTGAATTCGTGTCAATGCTCAAAACAGCTATCTCACCATGCTTAACCCTTTCTCTAACACTGTAATACTTTAAATCAATGTGTTTAAAATTATTTGATCTTTTACTGTTCTTGCTAAAGAAAACTGCTGCTTCATTATCACAATAAATCACAAGTGTGCCTGCCACAATGTGACTTAACACTTTAGTCTGCATCAAGAAATTCCTGATCCAAAGTCCTTCACACACAGTTTCATATACTGCAATAAATTCAGCTTGCATGGTGGAGGTTGAAACTAGTGTTTGCTTCATGGTTTTCCAAGCAACTGCACCTCCTGCTAGCATGTACACATATCCACAAGTTGACTTCTTGGAGTCTGGATAGTTCCCTGCGAAATCAGAATCTGAAAATCCAACGAGTTTCAGATTCTCCACTTGCCTATAAACTAGCATGTAATTCTTTGTTTTCTGCAGGTACCTCAATACTTTCTTCCCAGCTAACCAATGTTCATGGCCTGGATTAGATTGGAATCTCGATAAAATCCCTACTGCAAAAGACAAGTCTGGCCTAGTGCAGACTTGTGCATACATGAGACTTCCTACAAGTCTAGCATAAGGCTTTGACTCCATAATTTCTTTCTCAACATCACTATTAGGACTCTGCTTCTTGGTTAACTTATCACCTTTGGACATGGGAACTTCTCCAGCTGCACACTTTTCCATACCAAATCTCTTTAAAACTTTGGTAATATAATTCTGTTGAGACAAACCAAGTAGTCTCTGTGCTCTATCTCTTTTAATCTCAATACCTAGTACATAGGATGCTTCTCCTAAGTCTTTCATGTCAAAATTATTTGACAAAAAGCTCTTAGTGTCTTTAAGCAGTTTAATGTTACTGCTAGCCAAAAGTATATCATCCACATAGAGAACTAGGAAAATAAAATTGTTCCCAACTGTCTTCAAGTAAACACACTCATCAACAAGATTTTCTGTAAATCCAAAAGTAGAAATCACAGAATCAAATTTCTTGTACCACTGTCTAGAAGCTTGTTTTAGGCCATAAATTGATTTTCTTAACCTGCATACTAAGTTTTCACTTCCAGCTTGCACAAAACCTTCTGGCTGCCTCATATAAATCACTTCATCTAGTTCACCATTCAAGAAGGCTGTTTTAACATCCATTTGGTGCAGCTCCATATCAAAATGAGCCACTAAAGCCATGATTATCCTAAACGAGTCTTTTGTAGAAACTGGAGAAAAAGTCTCAGTAAAATCAATGCCCTCCTTCTGTGTAAAACCCTTGGCAACTAATCTTGCTTTATGTCTCTCTACATTGCCATTTGCATCTCTTTTAGTTTTGAAAACCCATTTACAACCTATAGGTTTCTGATTAGGGTCAGGTTCAACTAATTCCCAAACTGCATTTTGGCTCATGGAATCAATTTCTGCTTCCATTGCTAGCTGCCATTGGTGAGATTCATTACTTTCAATAGCCTGGTTAAATGTAGTTGGATCATTGTCCTCTGCACAGTCCATTTCAATTTCTGCTTCTTGCAGATAAACAATGTAGTCACTATCTTCCCCCCCATAAGTTGGTTTTCTTGCTCTCTGTGATCTTCTAGGCTGAGGGTTGACAGGGACTTGATCAGTTACAGGGTCAGTTACTTGACCAGTGACAGTTACTTGGTTAGTTACTTGACCAGTGACATGGTCAGTTACTTGTCCAGCGACAGTTACTTGGTCAGTGACTTGACCAGTGACAGGTACTTGACCAGTTACATGGTCAGTTACATGACCAGGTATAGTTACTTGGTCAGTTACATGGTCAGTGACATGACCAGTTACATGACCGGTTACTTGATCGGGGACAGTTACGTGGTCAGTTACTCGACCAGTGACTCGATCAGTTACATCTTGTTCTAAAGGCAATACAACACTTATATTCTCATCCGACACAATTTCCTCAAAATCTGAGGTTAAATCCTCAAGGTTTGTATTGTGAACTTTTTCACTTAGAAACTTTACTTGATGTGTTTCAAAAATTCTAGGTGAATGATGAGCAGAATATAATTTATAGCCTTTAGATTTATCTGGATAACCTATAAAATAGCAACTAACTGTCTTAGGATCAAGTTTATTCAAGCTTGGATTATAAATCCTAGCTTCTGCATGACATCCCCAAACATGGCAGTGATGAAGACTAGGTTTTCTGCCACACCAAAGCTCAAAAGCAGTATTTTCTATGGCTTTGCTAGGTGTTCTGTTGCAAATATAATTTGCAGTTTTTAAAGCCTCACCCCACAGAAATTTAGGCAAACCTGTTGTACACATCATACATCTAACCATGTTCAAAAGAGTCCTATTCTTTCTCTCTGCAACACCATTCTGTTGTGGGTTATAGGGTGTTGTATATTGAGCTTTAATTCCATTGTCTTGCAAAAACAAGGCAAATGGACCCTTTTGTTGGCCGGATTCAGTGTACTTGCCATAGAACTCACCCCCTCTATCTGATCTTACTGTTTTGATTTTCTTTTCTAGTTGATTTTCTACCTCAGACTTAAAGATTTGAAAAGCTTTCAATGCTTGTGCCTTTTCTGAAAGTAGATAAACATAACTGTATCTAGAAAAATCATCAATGAATGTGATAAAATACACATTCCCACAGATAGTTTGATGCCTAAATGGTCCACATATATCAGTGTGTATGAGTTCTAATAAATTTTGGCTTCTATATGCAGTCTTCTTTCTAGTATTAGTTATTTTTCCCTTAAAGCATTCAACACAGTCTGTTAGATCAGAAAAATCAAGTTCATTTAGGATGTTGTTTTTCACCAAAATTTTCAGTCTCTCTTTTGAAACATGGCCGAGTCTTCTATGCCATAAAAATGCAGACTTTTCATTTAGTTTGGTTCTTTTAACACCTGTTAAAGTGCTAGTACTGTTGGTGTTATTTTCAACAAGTAAAATTTCTTGTTGAGCCATTGAACAATTTAACTGTAAATAATCATTCATAATAACACCAGAACCAATTTGAACAGAATTTTTAGAAATAAGAATTCCATTACTATCCATAACAAGTCTACAACCAGATTTTACTAAAAGAGAAACTGAAACCAAATTCCTTCTCATGGAAGGTACATAAAAAACATTGTCCAGAACTAATAATTTTCCTAAACCTAAATCGAGCTTTAAGGTTCCAATAGCCTTGACTGCCACTCTCATGCCATTGCCTACACACAGGTTCACTTCATCACTTTTTGGGATTCTCCTCCTTATGAATCCCTGCAAAGAATTAGTAATATGAATAGGTGAGCCTGAATCTATCCACCAAGACTGTGGTTCAACATTTATAAGATTAATTTCTAAGGAAAAAACTGTATTAGAAAAAATCTTACCCTTTTTGGCTAACCAGTTCTTATAGCCAGTGCAGTCCTTTTTCATGTGTCCTACTCTTTTGCAAAAGTAGCACTTGAACCTGAATGGCCTGTTTTCCTTGGCCACTGCAGCTGTTGAACTCTTAGTTATGGCTTTGGTAGGCTTGAGCTTATTCTGGGGCTTTTTTCTTTTAGGCTTCTCAATGAGGTTAATGGTTGTAGCAGGTTCCTTTTCTTCCTTGATCCTAGATTCCTCATCCACATAGATGGATATAAGTTCATCTAGAGTCCAGTTTCCCTTTTGAGAGTTGTAACTGGTCCTAAGATGACTAAAACTGTTAGGCAAGGAATGTAGTGCATAATGCACTACCTGCTCATCCCTAGCCCCCATCAAGAGTTCTCTGAGTCTTCCATTTATATTGATCATCTTCATAATATGCTCTCTCACTCCCCCTGAACCCATGTACTTCAAATCATGAAACTCCTTGGTTAGCCTAGTTGCTTCTGCTTTTTCACTTTCTTTAAACTTAGCACCTATGAGTTCCAGAAAATCGATCTGATGCTAGCTCAGGCTCTTCTATACTTCCCCTGACAGTCTTAGACATAGATGTTTTGATGAGGTTCTTAGCCATTCTATTGGATCTATGCCACTTCTTGTAAAGGTCAGTATCTTTCTTGGTGCTCTTTTCATTTAACTCTTCAGGCTTATCCTCAGTAAAGCAGTAGTCTATGTTCTCATGCATTCCCATATAATTTTCCACAGAGTCTAACCAAGCTCTATAGTTGGTTCCAGTTAACATCAAGACACTGTTCAAGTTCATGTAAGAGTTACCTAAGGAGCAAAACAAAAATTCGAGTGAGTTCTCAGTTTGTAAAGAAAATATGTTCAAGTTTTCTGTGTTTTATTTAGCTTTAAGTAACCAAAACAAAAACATACAGAAAACCTAAACAACCATACTTGCATTCATGTTAGTCCATAACAAAAACAATATTAAGCATCACTTTTGAGCAGAAACTTAATATCCTGGAGTTCTTTATCAATATGCCATGTTCAATGAAAACAAGTTATCCAAAGAAATTGATCCACATCTTTAGAGAGAAGAAAAATTTCTAAGTATCCGTATTTATTTTCATCAAGCATGCATACTGCTATTTTGTATTCTAAAACCATACTTAACCACTTCTTTGGAAGATAAAACTGAAGCATAGTTTTAAAACACAAAACACAATTTCAGTTTTGTTACTCGATTAGGTACAGTTACTTGGTCAGTTACTTGACCAGTTACACGTACCTGATCAATGTTTTCTGCCAACATCAATGAAGGATGCTTTGTGCATCATAATCACTTATGCCAACAGAAAACCACAAAACATATGAGCTCTTTTACTTTACATTCTATCCAGATTCATCCTTGTAAGAAAATTAAGCTCTTGTATTTGTCAACTTTAACAACGTGTAAACAAAATCTGGGAGATTTCTTCATATAATTTTACACAATCACAGATACAATACCATATCATCAATCAATTCAACATGCATATTCAAGCATAACCAAAATTGATTCGATCCCAAGAACCCACAGAACAATCAAGAAATTGTAAATTTCATCCGGTCACCATCTACTCTAGCCTAACGCACGCCGGGAATGCAACTAGGGTTCTTGAGCACAATCAAAAACTTAATTATCATGCTATGAATCGAAAACAATTTTCACAGAAAAACCTGTTTTTGCTTTTTCCCCAATTTGCTGCAAAAAATCTCAGCGGAAGCGTGAATTTTATAATTAACCAGATGCAGCAGTCGACTTAAGTAACTTACGTATACCTTGATCAGGTACCTGACCAGTTACTTGGTCAGTTACCTGGTCAGTTACTTACTTGGTCAGGTACCTGATCAGTTACATGACCAGTGACTTGGTCAGTAACTTGATGAATTACTTGACCCGTAAAGCAAAAACCCTTAAAAAAAATTTATGTTTGTTTTGCAAAACCCTAAAACGATTTTTCATATTTGTGAGCCTATGCTCTGATACCAATTGTAAAACCATAATTACATGCTCACAACATATGCACAACAATCACAAAGGGATTAAGGCTTACCTTCAGCAATAACAGGCATGGATTCCATCTTATGCAGCTGCTTAACTTGATCACTGAATATGGTCTTCTGTTACTTACCAACTTGCTTCTCAATGGACAGAACTTATGCAATAGTCGTGGTAGTAATCAGGGACCCATTCATCTGTATATATATGAGACTTAAACCTCAAGAAGCTTCCCATTAAAGCATTCCTTGTCGGTTTAGGTTTCACGGTTAGATTCCTAATGTAGCACAACTTGTAGCCTTTCTTGTAGACTAAGCAATGGATTACTATCCTTAATGAATTGATACACTACTTCATTAAGTCACTAGTATTGATTCACTGTTTGTATCCATGTTAAACTAGGATTGATATTAAGCTAATCATCAATTACTTTATGATGATATGTGTTATGTCCATATTTGATCTTACAGGAGAGGGTGGTAGTGGGAAGTCGACAGTGATTGGCCTCATAGAGAGATTCTATGATCCCGACTTAGGTCGTGTATTATTAGATGGAGTGGAAATCAGTAAGTTCAAGATAAACTGGCTGAGGCAACAAATAGGTTTGGTTGGTCAAGAACCAATTCTCTTTAACGAATCTATTAGGGCCAATATTGCTTATGGCAAGCGAGGAGATGTAACCGAAGAAGAGATCATTGCAGCCACAAAAGCATCAAATGCTCACAACTTTATTTCTTCATTGCCTCAAGGCTATGACACCTCAGCTGGGGAACGAGGGGTTCAGTTATCTGGAGGATAGAAGCAAAGAATAGCCATTGCAAGGGCTATTCTAAAGGACCCGAAATTCTTTTGCTCGACAAAGCTACAAGTGCATTGGATGCAGAGTCAGAACGCATAGTACAATATGCTTTGGACAGAGTGATGGTGAATAGAACAACTGTTGTCATTGCGCACCGCCTTACCACGATCAAAGGGGCAGACATAATTGCTGTGGTCAAGAACAGCGTGATTGCTGAGAAGGTAGCCATGATTTTCTAATGAAAATCACTGATGGCACTTATGCATCTTTGGTGGCACTTCATTCAACCTCAACAAGAGAAGTAAAACTCATATAAATAATAGCTGCATCACCAAATATTATAGGCACAGATGGAGTGGATTTGAGATTGAGTACTAAAAAAAAGTTTAAATTTTCATTTGTTTTGGTTAAAAATTAATATCGATTCCAGCCAGAGGAAAAATAATGTAAATCGTTGACATAATTTTCCAATAATATTCAGCCTTCAATTCAAGTTCTTTTTTTGTTTCCTGCCATCATTTTGTTTAATGGAACAAGCTTAAGCAATTATTAACTGTATCTTGAACTTTACCAACTTATATTTTTAACAAATGTTTTTGAGAAATCTAACTTGTTTGTTTAATATCAGAAGTACAAGTAGTGTGACAAGAGTGGGCATAAGGCCAAAAATAAACCTAGACATCTAGCTTTCTAATCCAGAGATCTCTTGCTGTGAGAAATGAGGTTTTGAATGCATTAGAGCATAGACAAAATCCTACCACATAGACAATCAAAATCATTACCTTGGTCCAAGGAAAATATGGGAAAAAAATAAGACAATCATATCAAGTCCCGAGTGCAAAAACACACCTGTAAATCAATCTCAGCAAATTTGCTCGAACGCTGGTTGGCAAAAAGTGCAGCTTCACAAATCAAAGAGATAAGATCGGCCACACTATAGCCTTCTGTACGAGAGGATATCTTGCCAATGTCCTCGTCAGTAACAGTAGAAATGCCTTTGTTTTTAAGGAACTTTTCCAGTAGCAACACTCTCTCCTCCTTGGTAGGCACTGGAATGTACCACTTCTCCCTGAACCTCATCAGGGTTGCAGCATCTAGCTGCTGTGGTCGACTTGTGGAACCGATAACCAGGATTTGATCAGCTAGGAAATCATCCTAATGATGAAGCTGTACACATGGAAAACATAAGTACACATACAGCTGACCAAATTGCAATATGCTGTAAAAATAAGGCATACATGTAACAGAGGTAACCAATACCAAATGCGAACTTGGTGCAAAGCATACAAACCGACACCATACACAATTAACAGTAAGAGAAAGTTGACCAAACTAATAGTACGATAAGTTACTGCAAGAAGCTGAACGAGAACTCTACCCTGGTTGCATAGAATATTCAGTTTTAACATTTGTTGTGGAGTTGATTCACTGCAAAGTTGACAATCTCTGGACCAACAAGTCTGTTGATACCATATTAAAAATGATGAAGAAGATGTGTCCGAAGCCAAATAATATCCCAGAATCATATTATGCTTGCAAGAAGATCTTAAAAGGTATTGGCTTGGGGTATGAAACCATTCATGTTTGTAAATATGATTGTGCCTTGTTCTACAAAGAGAATGAAGGGAAAGACAAATGTCCGGTGTGTAATGAGCCACGATATAAGAACAGTGATCGTGAACAGAAAAAAAAAAAGGTTCCTAAAAAAGTGTTGCGATAGTTTCCATTGAAACCAAGGTTACAAAGATTGTTCAGATCTAGACACACATCTAATGACATGAGATGGCATAAGGATAAACGAGTTGATGTGGAGGGTGAGATGAGACATCCGGCTGACTCTGTAGCTTGGAAAGAGTTTGATAAGATGTATCCTGATTTTGCGAAAGATCCACGAAATGTCAGATTAGGCCTTGCAACTGACGGCTTCAATCCTTTTGGGAACATGAGTACTTCTTATATGCGGCCTATGGTGGTGGTTCCGTATAACCTGCCCCCATGGAAATGCATGAAAAAAACCATTCTCCATGTTGGCATTATTGATTTCAGGACCTCAATCACCAGGAAAAGATATTGATATATTTTTGCATCCATTGATTGATGAGCCGAAGGAGCTGTGGGAGAAGGGTCTTAAGACTTATGATAAGATGACCGAATCTTATTTTACCATCCGTGCAGCTGTGCTATGGACCATCAATGATTTTCCAGCTTATGCAAATTTGTCTGGATTGGGGTGCCTTGATTCGCAACCCAAATGACGTTTCTGACTAGAATAATGTTCTTGTACACTTGGGGTTTTGGAACTACCTGGGCTGAAGAAACCCAGTTGAAATACCCCACCTGGGGAAACCGTTGCCATCAGTGATGTTAAACTTCATTACCAAAAGTTGAAGAAAATAACAAGGGAAACAATTAATCCCAAAATTCCAACCCAAAAATACAAGCTGAGGAAATATTATGGGAAGCATTAATAGAAAAAAAAAAATAAAACAGTTTAATCCACTTTTATTTGTCTCTTGTTTTTTCTTTTTTGTTAGGAAATAAATCAAATGCCATGTCATTCTCACACTTAATCTAAACCATTGAATGTTTTAAAATCTATGAGCTCATGAGAAGTGTAAAAAATTGTGTACAATTGTGTGTCCCTTGATCCGGACCCTATATATATATGTGTGTGTGTGTGTGTGTGTGTGTGTGTGTGTGTGTGTGTATTGGATATAAATCTCCAACTATAAGTCCGCTAATTAGAACATCAACGTTCAACATAAACGATAGGAATTGTCATGGTCTGTCCCCACTATATCTCATCTCGATTCCCTAAAAGTAATGAGATCACATATACCTGCTGCAAACATGCCTGCAAGGATTGATGTCCCCACAAGAGGACATGGCACTACCCAGAAGAGATGGGCACAGCACCACCACCTTGGATGGTGGTATAGTGACGCCACAGGTGGCATAATGGCGTCATAGGTCATGGGTTCTGCTAGAGAGCGTAGGAGACCCATAGGTTCGATGAATTCTGGCCCTAGGAAGAGAGCGAGTTTGGCACAACTTGATCCATTGATCATTGATACTCAAAATCCGTCTCATGAGAATATTCTGGATTGTGGTTATGTCTAAGTGACATCGTTGGGGGACGCCTCAATGTTAGAACCAATTCCTGAGAATATAGAGATCTCTACAAACTACACTAGTGTACATGAGGACTTGGGATTATTGAAACCAATGACATCGAACCTTACTCCGTTGAAGAATGCCAACGTAGAGAAAATTGGCCTAAATGGAAATATGTGATCCAGGTTGAATTGGATTCACTAACGAAGAGGAAGGATTTTGGGCCTGAGATGCCAACACCTCCTAACATAAAACCTGTTAATATTAATAGGTCTTCGTTAGATAGCATGATGAGAAAAAAAGATGGTAATCTTGCCTTATGGCTCAAGGCTTCTCAGAAAACGCCCTGGAATCGACTACGAGAATACATATTCTCTCGAAATGGATGTCATTGTACTCCACTACCTTGTTAGTTTGGTAGTTTCCGAATAACTGAACATGCAGCTTATGAATGTGGTCACTACGTATGTTTATGGGGATCTAGATACAGAATATAATGAAGGTTCTTGTGAACTTCATTTACCCAAGTCAAGTGGCTCTAGACCACCGAGCGCGTTTGCAATGAGGTTGAAACGCTCACTAAAGTGACTACTTAATTGGGAAGGGATATGTTGAACTATGCCCGCGTGTTTCCATGACAAGTTTTGGTCCGAGATTTAGTTTAGCTCTGGGAATAGATTTTGCATAAAGAAACCTATTTCACAAAGGAAAGGAACTGATTTATTCCCTTTAGGATAAAAAAAAAAAAAAAGGGATGTTTCATCACTAGATTAGCTCTGAGAATACGTTTTGCATTAAGAAACCTATTTCACAAAGGAAAAGGAATGTTGGCCTGACCTGGAATTCTCCAGCTTCGCGGAGAAAGAAAAAAAATTAATATAAATAACGGAAACAACAAGAAGAAGAAAAAGCAATTAACTTTGAGCTTGGAGTTTGATTGTTTGTTTCTTCTCACGGTTGCAGTCCCATATCTCAATCAACCTCTTCGATCTGTCAAAAATTCAGTGAGGAGCAGGCAGAGCTTATTGAGAATTTGGCCCAACGAGAATCAGAGCTTATTGAGAATTTGACCCAACGAGAATCAGAGCTTATTGAGAATTTGGCCCAACGAGAATCCTAGCTTATTGAGAATTTGACCCAACGAGAATCAGAGCTTATTGAGAATTTGACCCAACGAGAATGGATAGGGAGTGGATTCAGTGGGGTTCATATCCAAATTTTCGGTTTACTAATGCGTTTAAAGAAGGGGTTAACTCTTTTCTTGAGGTTGCAAAGCATCATGTGAATGCGAATAATCAGATCTCATGTCCGTGTATGAAGTCCAATAACACAAATTCACACCCTTTAACCGTGGTCAAGATCCATTTATTGAAAAATGGCATGGTTACAACATATAACCCATGGATATATCACGGAGAACAGAATGAAGTGCAGAGTCAAACTATTCCGAATAGCCCAGTTGATGCATCTGAACACAATACAGGTATTCTTGATATGATGAACGATCTTTTTTCAATGGGTAATGCACATGTAACGGGTGATGGAGATGATATAGGGGAGGATGAGGACGGCGATATAGATGATACATCAGGAAATCAAGATACCCAAGGGGCTTATGATACTATCGGTGTTCATAATGAAGATAAAGATAACCTGTGGAAATAGTATTAAGCATACACAGTGACACCATAGACTATTAACCGTATAACAAAGAGAGAGCAAGTATTACATATGGCAGTAGTGCTTCGATTTCATCTAAAAAGACCACAGGAGGCCGAGAGCATTTAGCAACTGCAAACAAAGCATGCACGATATCCTCACTCTACACAAATTAGAGCAACACTAGTAAAACTAAAGCAGCACAATAACGCATTTCTACTAAATTAATTGCATTATTTTTCAATTTAAAAAATACGAAAACAATGCACGAATGTACATAAACAACCACAGCCAAACATAACACCCTTACCCTTTAAACAATTGAAGACGGGGAGAGTTGAAAAAGCACAGCTTTGGCCTCTATGGCCAAAGCTTTAGAAATAGTGGATTTTCCTACTCCCTAAAAAGATGAACAGGTATAAGATCGATCATTGGGTCGAAAAAATTTAAAACCCCAAATAAAAATATCCAATACTTACCGGTGCCCCAAATAGAAAAATAGTATTTAGAGGATAACAACCTTCAAACAGGCGTAACAGTTCGGTCACGATCACCTCCATTTCACTGTCTATCGGCTCCAACACAGGATATTTATCCATGTGAAGCCGATAGACATGCTCAATAAGAGCAGGAGATATAGTTCTCAATTTTTTGAGGAGCTCTCCATCTGCGCCACAAAGTTGTTTCACACTAAAAAACAAAAATTGAATGGTTACCGACTTAGCAAAATACAGTACAGCAAAAGCGCATCATAAACAGATATTAGAATAGTGAATAGTTAAGTCACTCACCACCGTTGCTGAACAGCATGCACCAAAAGTTGAGGACAATAGTTATTCCAGAAAGCTAGGTCTACTTCTAGTCCATGTGGATAAGGGTTGACTAGTTTTACCCACAACCTTCTCCGATCTAACCACTGCACAAGTTATCCAAAAAGAAATCAACATCTTTATGACATAAGAGAAGTCACTAAGTATCCAAATACGAGTTCAAAGATCATGTGCAACGCTGTTTCACAATTTAAACTTCTTTCAAAGACAATACAAATATAGCTTAAGAGGTAAAAACACAAATTCCTGGTCCTCTTTTAAGTTAATGAATTGCTTTGTGCAACACATCTGTTTACTGTTGATCAATCTCAAAACAAATTTAATTTGTAATATGGAAACAGTTATACTTAAAACCTGCAACTTTATTACTAAAAACAGTAAGCATGTTTTTGGGAGACAACTGATTTCAACAGAAAAAACAATTATCAGGCTTCATAGTTTGACCAAAAGCATATATGTAACTCAATGTATATGCAGCAACCATAATCTCAGTATGCGTCTAAAATCGAAATTTTCATAAACATGAACTAAAAGACATAGTCTTGTCGACAAATAGTAACATATATACCTGATGATGCATCTAAAATTGAAATTTGCATAAACAACTAAAAGACAGTCTTGTCGACAAATAGAAACATACCATATCATGCGTAGCCTGTATGGCTAAAATGGCAGTCTTTATCATGATAGGCAACAAATCCATAAAACAACTTGGCTACTTTATTCAAAAACTGCTTTTGAGGGATGAGTGCTAAAAAGAAAGACACAGAGTTAGTCCCACATAACAAATCTCAAAAACAAAGCATAAAATAGAGAATTTACAATTTCACATACCACGGACAACACCTCCAAACCTTGAGAAATGATCAATGAGCATTTGCTCTGTCATATCTTTCGAAAGTCCATTAACGTATAGATCATAAATAGGGGCCCCCAGTTTGGGTTCTACAGAGCAATCAACAAAGACCATATCCATGAACTGCACCTGCCTACAATGAAGATTGTACACAGTTCCATCAAATATTGACAAGAAAAAATTGTAAAAGGAATGAAATAATGGAAAATAGTACCTTAACTTGACCAACATCTTTAGATCTAGCAACGGAAAAGGAGACTTCATATGCTGAAATTTAATAAATTCCCAAAAATACGTAGGGATCTGGGGAAGCGTCTTATATAACACCGCGCAGGAATCATCCACATTCTGAAAAACACGACTGACAAATAGATGCTTGTAATAGTTATGAAACATTGATGCTGCAATAGTTGGAGAATTCACTCGTAAACCTCCAAGATCAGTGGATTGTTCATTAAATAATTTAAACCCCTCCTTTAGAGAATTTTGCATTGTCACGCCTCTGATTTTTAACATAAATAAAAATCCATATACAATCTCATAATTATATATGCGTGATCGTTCAGCCATCAATACAAAATACCTAGAAACCTTACTCCCTTTTAAACCAAGTACATATTGATGCCCTGAACCCACTATGTCAATATTAACCCACTCCACAGTGTTGTATATGCTTACGAATTAAATTGTCATCACAAAATAAAACGTAAATGCTCCTCAGAGCTTACTACATAGCGGAAGTCATAACAATGGCAAAGCCAACAAAATTTGCTTTCTACATGTTCTGCTGCCAACAAGCTACCTCAGCTTCAGCCACGATTTCCCTGACCTGCAGGATTAACCCATACACCGTTTGAATGGTGCACTGGATTGTCACACAACAAACCCGGTAAGCTTTTGCAAGCCCGTATGAGTAACTCATGAACATCAATCAACAACTCACACAATCAGCTTAAGGAAACAATGCAACCATGATTCCTTCTAACATTCCATGTCCTTTCCACCGAAGGGACAACTTAAGTCACCACTGTGACAAAGTACTATTTGCTAACTTAACCATCAATAAGCAATTCAAGTCTCATCTAGACAATAAAAAAAGAATACTATCGGAACTCTCCTTGTAAGACCAACTAGAACTCTTAGTAGTAAGGGGATCCATACATGCTGCAGAGTTATGACTATTTTACTTTTTCATTTGACCAAGTTTTGAATGATTATAATATATTACATATATATCAGAAAACAACATATATGAAATGACAAAAAGTACATTCAAGTAAGGCAAAAATAAGGGATGCAATATCAACTATATATATATATATATATATATATATATATATATTGAATTCCTCTAATATTATTGTTTATATAAGCCAATCAGGTAAACTATATATATATATAGTATATTGAATTAGAATTAGCATACCTTTCCAATCCAATCAAAGTTTGCTCCAAAAAATTTATAGAAAGATTCTCGTTGACAGGACCCGCCCCGGATTTCACCCTGAAATCCGAAGTGACCCTGCGGGGCCCACCTTAGAAGAAATTCTACCAAAAATTTGGCGGAATTTCCCCTAAAATGGGCAACCCAAACCTGTAGGGAACATTTACACTTCTCAATCGAATCATCCTTATGCCCCTGGAGCCACCCTGCTCCCCAAATCAACATCAATCTCCAATTCACAAAACACATATCTCAACTTGAATAACATAAATCCCATAGGTAATCAGAGCAATTCTAACAGAAAGGTATATGAGGAAAACCTAATTCAAAGGCAGATGCGGAAGCCATGCTGCTGACTATGCCTCAATTTCGTGTACGCCCGACCTCAACTAATTCGCCTGCAAACTGGGCATTTGAAACCGAAGGGCCCAGGGGAAAAGTATTGAAAACACGTTAGTGTAAGTGGACAAAAATAAACAATTCTAAACGAAAGAAATTTTATACTTTCCCCATTTATTTCCTTAAAAACTCTCGATGCATGCAACGATTTAGAAAACAAATCACGAGAAGCTCCGCTCAAGAAAAACCGACTAGCCCCGCTAGTCAGAAACAACTGAGAAAAAAGATCGAAACTCCAATACTCAACAGGATAAGACCAGCCCCGCTGGTTACACGGAAATCAGACTAGGCCCCGCTAGTCGAGAAATGATAGGATATGGGGAAGAGATATCACCATACGGGAAATGGAGCCTCCCAGGCTCTACCTACCCTCAACTGCCACTCACACATAGATTGTGCGAGGAGGAGAACTAATAACCTCGACTGCCACCCACGTGAGGAGGAGAATAAATCACCTCTACTGCCACTCACCAACACAAAGTAGGTGAGGAGGAGAACAAGCTACCTCAACTGCCACTCACCAACACAAAGTCAGTGAGGAGGAGACCTAATCACATAAGCCGCGTATGGTGAGGAAAAATCATCGAAAACCAGTAAATCCATGTAGCTTCCCCATATTTCTCACGAGATAGAAACCATGTATTCAACGACGTGACCCCGCACGCCAAGATTACTCTCAATCTCAAAATGGATAAGTGAGAAATAGGAATAAATCGACGGCGTGTCCCACACGCCCAAATATTCTCAAATCCGTGACCAAAACCGGAAATTAGTATAGGTAAATCCCATTTCCAAAAAATCTCTCAAAATCTCCAAGAAGCCAACCCAATCCAAAATCCTTAATTAGGCATTCCCAATGCTAAAACCGAAAGTCAGTAAACAATTGAGAATATCCAACCCCATTGAAACTCATCTTAAAAATCTTTCAGGAGCTTAACTCGGTGATTAGGGATATGCTTAATTCCGGAAATTTACCTCGGAAATTAGGGAATTCATCAAATAATAATATAAATCAAAACCAACCTTTGAAACTCATTATTGAAAGCAAAACCATGATATAATTCGAAATCAATTTCCTCAAAAAGTAATATGAATAATCACTAGAGCATTATTTTAAGAAAATAAATGCATGCATCGTTATTTAAAACAAAAGTCCACTCACAGTACTAGTTGGCGACCACGAAAACGAGTTCCTTCATCTAGCCGTAGCTCGCAACATTGCCCTGTACGCAATTATATTTCCGTAAACGGCAATCCGATAAAATAAATACGAACCTAAACGAAACCCGAAAATCCCTATCTCCATTACTTCTCAAATTCCACCCAAATCTCTTCCACAACACCAATTCCTCAATTTACATAATCCACAATGAAAACGAGGGAAATCCGGCCGTCGGATTTCCCACAATTCAATCACAAAACTTCGAACTTCGGAAATTCACAATTAATTCCAAACTCCTCCAAAAATTACCAAACTTCACATACAATCTCTATGATAATTATAGAATTCAACTAGCCAGAAATCGAAATTAAAAAGCTACCCTAGCCGCCGCTACCGCCGCCCACAGTGGCGGCGCCGCCGCCACCGCCACCAGCTCCGATGGCCACCAAACTTTGACAGCAGCACCTACTCAACGGACCCAATAATTCTTTCAACTGTAACTAAGTTAGAAAATGAGCGGAAGTACCTCAACAATTAAGGAGAAGCTTGAACTCAAACTGTGAATAGTGACCGTAATCTTCCAATCGTCGATTCTTCCTCTACACTGCAAATCGTTGCAAAAGATTTGGGGAGCATCATCTACATCGCAAGCCGCTTCCAAATGATTATGGTTCGTCGTCGGAGGTGGCCGGAATAGGAAGAAATCGGCGTTGACTCAAACTGCTACAGTAAACTTCTAAGGCTTGATGCGTCGTTTTCTGGCCAAGCCGCCGTGAGCCACCACCGCCAGCGCCAAGAGGAAGTCGAGACGAGTCCGTAGCCACCGGTTTCACGCTTTTTGGTGGCCGGAAAGAGAAAGCAATCGGAGTTGCAGAGGAGAGAAAGAGAGAGCGACAGCTCGGGGAGAGGAAGAAGAAAACGGGGGGAAAGGGGGAGAGAGAAAAGAGTTACCGGCCATAGTAAAAAAAATTTCAAATATATACTAACTACTAATGAACAGTAACTTTACTATTTCGCTTATAACTTTCGCATGCGAGCTCCGATTTTTACGTACCACATATGCACGCGCTCGGTTTAACGTCCTCTACAACTTCCATGAAGAACATTTTCTCAAATTTTGACCCGAACAAAAAGTCAACTTTTAGGGCCACTAAAAGTATCGAAACAACATAAAAGTGAAAGTAGTTGTCACTTACCGTCCAAATGACTAGTAAACAGGTGAATTTAGGTTCGGGACGTTACACTCGTAATCTAAATTCCTCTCAATGCCACCGACCTGTTATCATAAGCAACAAGACTAATCATAATCTTACTCTATTACATTCAAGAACAATAAGGCCATAAACAAGTGTGCAGAACTTATCTATTTACAAAAATAATAGTCACATTCTTCTTCTTCTTTTTTTTCTTTTTCTTTTTTTTTTCCTTAAGGAAATAAATCTATTCCTTTGTAATCGTCATTGAGGGTCAATATGATTGGCTGTTCTGCTAGCTGCTAGCTGGTTCAATGATAAGATAATTGAGATTGTAGAGCATAGCTTTGAATTAAGGTGGACAAGGGGATGTTCATCAACAGAGACACAAAGCTCTGTCTGGCTATACGTATATTTATGGGGAAGAGGTGGATGATGAATGGAATTAGCCGACCTGTTTGACTTGCCGTCAAGTCTAGAACTTGCATAATTTTTTTTTTTTTTTGAATTAATGCATAAACCATTTTCTTTACTTCATCCAAAGAATTAAAATATCAGTTTATACAGGGATATATTGAAAATATTTTGAAAAAGAATTTTCTTTTGAAATATTTAATTTATTAACCTCACTTAGATTTGCCTTGAAGAGATTTCTCTTTACTGAGATTGCCTCAAGGGGAATTCTCTTCACCCAAATTTTCCTTGAGGGGATTATTCCTCACCCATGTTTATCTTGTGGGGATTTCTACTTACACAGATTTACCTTGAGGGAATTTTGCCTTACTCGAATCCGCCTTGAGAGGTTTTACCTCACTCAGATTTGCCTTGAGGATATTTCACCTCACCTAAATCCGCTTTAAGAGGTTTCACCTCACCCAGATTCGCCTTGAGGAGATTTTGCCTCACCCAAATGCTCTTTGAGTGGTTTCACTTCACCCATATTAGCATTGAGGAGATTTCACCTCACCTAAATCCGCTTTGAGAGGTTTCATTTCACCTACATTCGCCTTGAGGAGATTTTGCCTCACCAAATGCTCTTTGAGTGGTTTCACTTCACTCATATTCGCATTGAGGAGATTTTGCCTCACCCAAATCTGCTTTGAGAGGTTTCACCTCACCCAGATTCACCTTAAGAGAATTCCGCCTCACCCAAATCTGCCACATAATCATTAAGTAACAATCTGTAGAAGTCGTTGCCTAATTATTTTTTTGTGAGAGGTTATCACATAAGCATTAACCGACAACACATACAAGTCATTCTCTAATTGATTTTCAGTGAGGAAGTTCAAGTTGTCACACAAATATTAAGCGATAACCTGTAGTTGTCACTTAATTGGTCGTTTGCAAGAAAATTAAAATTATCACATAAACATTAATCGACCATTGATAGAAGTCGTCGCCTAATTGGTTTTTAGCGATGAATTTCAAGTTGTCACATAAACATTAAGCGACAACCCGTTGAGCTCGTCACCTAATTGGCCTTTTGCGAGAAAATTAAAGTTGTCAAATTAACATTAACCGACAACTCGTAGAAGTTGTCGCCTAATTTATTTTCAGTGAGGAAGTTCAGGTTGTCACATAGTCATCAAGCGATAACCTGTAAAAGTCGTCGCTTAATTGGTCTTTTACGAGGAAATTGAAGTTGTCACATAAACATTAACCGACAACTAGTAGAAGTCGTCGCTTAATTAGTTTTCAGTGAGGAAATTGAAATTGTCACATAAACATTAAACGACAACTCGATAAAGTTGTCGCCAAATTGATTTTCAGCGAGGAAATTCAAATTGTCACATAAACATTAAGCGACAACTCAATAAAGTTGTCGCAAAATTGATTTTCAATGAGGAAATTCAAATTGTCACATAAACATAAAGCGACAACCCGATAAAGTTGTCGCCAAATTGATTTTCAGCGAGGAAATTCAAATTGTCACATAAACATTAAGCTACAACTCGATAAAGTTGTCGCTAAATTGATTTTTAGCGAGAAAGGTAAGGTTGTCACATAATTATTAACTGACAACTCACATAAGAGGTCGCTAAATCAGTCTTTAGTGACAAAAATCTAGTTGTCACATAAATATTAAGCAACAATTCACAGAAATCGTCGCTTAATTAATCTTTTGCGAGGAAGTTAAAGTTGTCACATAAACATTAACCGACAATTGGTAGAAATTGTTGCCTAATTAATCTTTTGCGAGGAAGTTAAAGTTGTCACAGAAACATTAACCGACAATTAGTAGAAATTGTCGCCTAATTAACATTTTGCGAGGAATTGGGTGTCGCATAATGTCATATGGGCGACAACTGTCAATTTCTTGGAAATTCCTACTTTATGCGACAAATTGGTTGTCGCCGATGGGATCATGTGCGACAACTGAAATTTCCTCGTATTTGCCAAGTTTTTGCGACGATTTTTGGGTTGTCACAATAAAATTCCTCGCTTTTGCTATTTTTTCTTGTAGTGTTGCCTACTGATTTAGGTCACAAGTTCAATGTATTATTGTATGTGTAGTTATGGCTATGAGATTAACGAAATCTTGTCTTCTTTCAGGAAAATAAATTGATCATGAACAAACAGTTTTCAAATAATTTTAAATTACAAGTAGGTGGGGAAGGGTTAGAAAACCATGCTATATTAGTATTGTACAATTATCCGAAGATTGCAATTTATTGAAAAATAACATGTTTTCTTTCAAAAACACATGACTTGAAAATATCAAAAACTCGATATCTATATAGGTCCCAGAGTAGACCTAGAATCACCAATGCTATTAACAGTAGTAGAAGATCTTATACCTATCAAAAGTAAGACACGAAAGGTCAGAGAGAAAACCGGGGTTGCCGGCCAAAGACTCTCTTATGCCTAAGTCAAATACATGTGGAAATATTGACAGAGTAACGGTAGGAATGAGCGTAGTTGCTTACCACTAGTAAATGCATGTATAAAGGGTATGGGCAGGATTTGTTTACTTACCATTTGCAATGTGGGACAAAGTAAGACTTACCAGAATGGTAAAGTGAGGAAAA
The DNA here is from genome assembly GCF_958449725.1 of Rosa rugosa. Classification (NCBI taxonomy): domain Eukaryota; kingdom Viridiplantae; phylum Streptophyta; class Magnoliopsida; order Rosales; family Rosaceae; genus Rosa; species Rosa rugosa. The sequence goes on from NC_084826.1 coordinate 31,710,151, forward strand.
AGCTTCCACCGGAACTGTCCCGATCAGTGTCTGTGTCTGCTGCTTCTCAATAGTGCATGCTTGACTCCCGCTCAGCCCTGTGTCTAGGTACTTGTGGTGTTTGTTCTTGATAAATGATAGGAGCAATATTTGCTATGTTTTTAATGTTATTCTCTCTACATTTTACTTAGTTATTTCCTTAACATTATCATTTCTAACTTAGTTTTTGTTTTTAGGTACTTTTGAATCTAGAAATGGAAGGCAAGGAGTAATTTGAGCATAAATGACAAGAAGTGGAGAAATGATGTTTTCCCAATCCGACTAGGAGAAGGAATCTCAGTTGAAGTAGGAATTCTAAGTCAATTAGGAGTGAGCACGTGGAAATGATATGCAGAAATGACAGAATTCCAGTTAGACAAGGAAACCCATTCCTGCTAGAAAAATGAAACCTAACATGACTAGGAGTCCCTGTTGGAGAGCTCAGGAAGATTCTAGAACATATCAGAAATGAAGAGTCCTGAATGGACTAGGAAACCTGTTTGCATTAGGAGTCCTAGTAATACCAGGATACCTAAGAAGGCTAGGAGATGTTGCGGCTTGAAGATGACTCAAGATTGTTCAAGAATGTTCTAGAATGTCAAAGTTTGCATCACAAATGAAGATGGGCTTCGAAATGTCCAATTGAAGAAGTCTAGCCCTATTCTTGAAACATTTGACTTGCTTGTGAGCTAGTCTCTAGAATCATTCATGACGTCTTTGAGAGTATGATTCCCATAATATTTGGTTTTTTCCGTGCACAATAAAGGAAAAGAAGAAAAGATTTCGGCAATTCATCAAAAAGGGGAGATTTTTGGAGAATATCTAGTTCGTGTGAATTATGAAAAAGAAAATAAAGAGAATAAATATTGATTTAGGTTTCTTGATTACATACAAGTTGAATGAAGACCAAATTGAGGGAAGATGCATAATTTCGGCAATGAAAATTACAAAGAATAATCAAGATTGTTCTCTACTTCTCAAGGAATATTTTGATTGGTTGAATGATGTCATTGAAGTGGATTTCAACCTTGATACTTGGGGTAGCCATGCACTATATATAGGGAGGTTTTTGAAGACGTTATACATACCACAAAATTCAGAATCATACACACAAACTCGTCTCCTTCTTCTCTCATAGTTTCAGCAACTTCATTATTCTTCAAAGTTTAAGATCGTGAAGCATCATCCATCTCCATTCAAGCATCCTTGCCGTGATCCTCATCCATTCCACCACCTTTGAAACTTCTTGCGTTCTTGAAGGATTTAAAAGTATAACCATGACTGATTCGGTGCCTATACTAGCGCCTCACGCGTAATACAACACGGTCATCAAGTTTAGGGCAAATAAATTAAGCTCCAAGTATCGTACCCAAGGGAATAGGGAACCCCCACTTAGTTACGGAAAACTAAGCACAAATACAAATTATCCTAGCAACAAGTATCCGAAATTGTGATTTTGAATTGTGAAGACTTAAACTAAATATGAGAACCAAAAATAGAAAATTGCTAAAAATGAAAAATGCAATGCTAAAGTAGTTTGCGAAAAAATTCAAGACAAGAGAGTGTTGGGTGCTAGGGAGATTCCTTCACCCAAATCCTATGTGCCGGAAGCTAATTTAATGTAGATGCAAAATTCTTCATTTGGCAGTAGTCGTATCCTAGGCGGTTCAAGGCTCAAGGACCATATATTCTCAATTACGGTATTAATGTGCCGTTTCAAGGGTCACACAAACTCAATTAGAAAGATGTAGAGCCGGTTTAAGGGTCTCTAAGTCGCTCTAATTGGCATAAACACTACTAGAATTTTGTTCATAGACATCGGCTCAATAATTAGACCACTAAGCGATTCACCCTCGCAATCACGCGGCGGGTGTAAATCACCATGCTTATAACCCCTACAATACCAAATTGAGGGTTCTAGCTTAGGAATTAAAGGAGGTCAAGCCTTTAATTCCGTCCTAGACATGCTCAAAATACATACCCTAGAGTTGACTAGGCTCCTAGACATGCATTTCAACCCAAAAAAAATTGATATAAGCATCCAATAAAATAAATTGCATCAATGACATTAAAATAGGCATCCTTTACGTAAAATTTGGGCAAGGGCACACAACCCTAACCCCCAACAACAAATCTACTCACTACCCATCAAGAAACAAACATCAATATACATAATTTTAAGAGGAACAAAGTGAAGAGAAGTAGGAGTACCAAGAACAAGCCACAAATTGCTATAAAGCAATTATGGCTAGCCTTGATTTATGACTCCCCACTTTTACCCAAATTTAATGGTGATGAAATTCTTGATGCTTGGGATTCTCCTTTGAAATTTGTGGAATTGATGAGGAAAATAGAATCTTAGTGAGGTGGATCTTGACGATGTGAAGTGGATCTTGGTGAGGTATATCTTGGTGAGGAAGAGATCTTGGTGAGGACTGAGGAGGAAAGAAAAGATGAGGAGGAAGAAAATGGAGAAGGAGAGGATTTGTGGTGAGGTGAGGTTTCGGTGAAGAAGAAGAAAAATTGGAGAATGAAATGTGGTTGTGTGCGGCTGTTCTTGAGGAAGAGAAAGGAATTGGAAATGGATAATGGTTCTGGGCGTGATATTCTGTCCAGAGAGGAAGAATGGAATGGGATTTAATTTAGGGTGAGGTCTCGGTGGCTGCAGGTGTGAAAAGAGATAGGGCTGCCACGTGGCCGCCTGTAAGTGGACAAGGAGAGGAAAAAAAATTAAAAGAAAAAGGAAAGAAGAAGAGCACGTGGGTGAAAGGAAGAAGGATCAGCCATGCTGACGTCACCATGACGTCAGCAAACTTATTATTATTTTTATTTTTTTTCTTCTTTCTTTTCCTCAATTCTTCTTTATTCTTTCTTCTCAATGCACTTCCACAACATATTATCGAATGTGGTTGGATTCCGCTCCCTTAATGTTGTTGACAACGGTTGACCTGCATTGACTATTTCGTCCTTTTGTCGGAAACTCCAAATTGCTCCATTTTTGCACAATTTCCTCTCGTTTCCGCAATTCCGCTTATTTTCTACAAAATAAATAAAAACGGATTAATTACATATTAATTGACATGCGGATTTGCTTATTTATAGTGTTTTAAATATAATTACACGCATATAAATGCGTATAATCAATGACCACTTTTTAATGTTTTTGATTTTGTTTCTTTGTAAAACTAATTTTGGATTTGATTTTGGTTTTAATTGAATATGATTCGTGAATTCATGATAGAATGAAGTGTTAAATTTATATATGTAGTTTTCGAATACTAGGAAGCATGTTTTAGGTTTTAGGTTTTTAGAATGTTAATTGCGATTTCAATATTGTTATGCATGATTGTTGGTTTTATGCGAATAACCCATCGTTATGAGTTAATTGATCTTAGGATGCATACTTTGATTGATGAGCATGTAATTGAATCCATATTAGGATTTCTAGTGTTCTAGGTCTTAATAATTGAAGTGGAAAACCTATAATTCCTTAGGTAAATCAACAATGAGTTTTGCATGATAAGCTAGTTATCTTGGCTTAAATTGATCAAACTTCCATATGTGCTTAATGTGTTTATTGTGTTCTTGTTAGTGATTAGCTACCACTAGTAATTTCATGCTTAATAGGGTTAACTATGGTGCGTTCATCTAGTTAATTTAATTAAGGGAAGTAAAAAGGACTTTGTATGCGTTTTTCTCTGTTCTTGATTGATTTCTTGCTATAACATATTTTGATTCGTGATTGATGCTTTGAAATCTTGCCAGAGTGTTAATAGTGGTTAACTCTATTTATGTTTCGTTCCATTCATAATTAATCTACTTGATTCTGTGTTTTGATGTGTCACTTGTATATAATTAGTTCCTAATTTAGAAATAAAATCCAAAAAACCCCTTTCTTGTGTAAATCGTAAATAATATGTAAATATATATTTTATTTTGTTTTGTCTAACATTTATTTTTGCAAGAATAAATAATCCTCAGCCAGAACGATACCCTACTTGCTCTTACTATATTGATGGGGTTTTAAATTGAACACTAATTTTTGTCCAGGTCAATAAATAGTTGTTATGTACACTCGAGTGCTTAAGTATTTTGTTGAATGATGGGTCTGAGTCTCATTGGACTTTCAATTGAACATTCGTAGCATTTGAATCAACACCTTAAGAGGTGAATTCAATTTGAAAATTAAATGATTATGTCGATTCTCCATCAACCAGCAATACTTGTAAATCTAATCTCTTCTCATGTGATTTCTTTCAATAATCAATGTTGATTATTGACTTGAATGTCAATATCATAAGTACCACATTAGTGTTTCTTTGACCTTCCAAGAAAAAATTATTGTGTTTGATGAGGTGTTAGTTCGTGAGTTCTACTTCTAATAGTTTCTTTGTATCATCTATTATACATTACCGATACATCAAGTAAACTAATTCGATTCAAAGGTAAAATGCCTTCATTCATTGTTAAATATTTTTTTTTTTTTTGGGAAAGATTAATTCATTAAATAGGGCAAAGCCCAACAATAGGCCTAGCAAAAGTTGAAACCCGGATTACAAAAAAATAAAGCCGGAATCTCCTAGTTCATTCATTGGTAAACTAGTATGTGACTATTGTACTTCTATATCAAATTAGTACATCTCTTATCAAACTAAGTCTACTTCTATATCGAACTAAGTTTACTTGATCTATTGCGCGTTACAATGATGTACCAAAAAATTTCTCTTTATACCCTACCATCATCACTATTCCTCAATGCATCTCCAGATTCAATTTTGTCGGGGTGACCAAGTCTATAAGTATCAACATTTGCTTGAACCCAACATTTGCTTCAACCAATTCAAGAGAAATATTGTATCTGTTCTTATGAGCTAATACTTCCATTTCCATAGTATATATTTTATCTATATAAATTTAATATGAAAATTAATTTTACGTCTGTGTTTTTATCATATAGAATTTCTATATGGGAAAATTTTTCAAACAGTACATGAACTATTCGCCATTATTAAATAAGGTTTTTATGGGTGGTTGTGGTTCTATTCAGACCTCCCAATTTGCTATTTGGACCTCCTTCATTTTTTACCCAATTTTAAAACCAAATTTACCCCTCTACAAATATATAAAAAATAATAAAAAAAACCTGCATCTACATCATGGGAGCTGCAGCTCCTCTCTTACATCTTGCAGTTCTCTCTCCAATTCTATCCCTATCCACAAAATTTAGAAAGTTAAAATTCAAACTTTGAAATTGTCACGCCCCGAATTTTGAATAATAAATTCAAATCCGAAACATGAATAATTACAATTACAAAATCCAAATCTCGAAACTTCGAGTTCATTATTACAATTCACTCTCACAAGCAATATTGTAAAGCTCAAATGAGCATAACACACCTCACAACGTACAATTGCTGTAAAACTCTAACAATCGCTCTAACCGCACGATCACCGTTCTGGTTCTCCTGTCCTGTAGGATTACCCGCTACACAATTTGAATAGTGTACCGGGAGTTGCAACAACACAAAACCCGGTAAGCTTTTTACAGCCAGTATGAGTAAACAAGAAGAACTGTTGATTTAATAAAATACATTTCCTTTAACTCAAGTATAGAAATGTAGAAACATCACAATTACAATGATCACCACAAAACCACTTCACTTTCTCACTCTCATATATATATAAATATATATATATATATATATATTATACACTTATGAGTCACTCCCCGTTACCCTCATAAGGTCACTCAACATTTGGCAGACAGACTAGAGCTCTAACTGATCGTTTCCACCTACCCGGCGCGAGGGCGTGGTTCACGATTTAATGCTATTAGTTTCCACCTACCCGGTACAAGGGCGTGGTTCACTAATAGATGCCATGGTCACCCCCGTGACCTATTGATCTCCACAGATCAATATATCTCAACAAATCAACAATTTATTGTTTCTCAACAATAAATTTAATACCTCTCACAATATTGTTGCTTTTCAACAATAAACTCGACACAACCATAACAGTACATAATATCTCACAATTTCAACAATACATATTATTTCACATAAATAATATATATATAGATAGACATTCACACAGGAATGCCCATTAATACCAACTATAGTTCACACAATGACGACAAAAAAATAAATTAATTAAAAGTACTCGGTTCGTAATATGAACCACGTGAGGTTTACTCACCTCGATAATCCCGCTGCGTCTTCAATTCCGCTCAAAATACGATCCACAATCGTCCACTAACTCAAACCGTCAATCACCTAGTCAGATACGATCTTAACTTAGCAATCATTCATAAACCACACATATACGGAAATCCAACGGTCGGATTCTAATTTAATGATGATCCAACGGCCAGATCGAATTTATATGATGATCCAACGGTCGGATCCTCACGGATCGCCCTTAGGATCATCCTCCAAAATTATCATAAAGATCCAACGGTCAGATCTTCTTGAATCACTCTAACAAACATCTCCATAAAATTATATGAAAATCCGACGGTCGGATTCTCACGAATCGCCTTCCGAATCACTATTTCTCAATTATACGAAGATCCAACGGTCGGATCTTCGCCCGTGACCTCACAAAGTCACCGGGACAGTCATACGATCAACATATCCAAAATTGAAGCAAAACCGATGGTCAGATCTTCACAGATCGTAAACCGAAGATAAACGTAAAAACGTTAAATAGTAACGTCAAAACGTAAATCCACTATTTATCAACTTTTTCTAACATGACCATGTTATATATCAAAACGCTCGTATGGATGCATAGATCATCGCCTAGATAATGAAAACTCGAAATATGGTCTGATGCGCCGCCACAAGCGGTGGTCAGTGGGCGGTCAACGCCGGTCAACCACCTCTGATGGCAAAGTGACCAACTACAAACTGGTTCAAAATGAAAGGGTGATCGACTTCCATACCTGGAGCTAAGTCTGGTTTGGCCTAGATCGTCCTAGATCAAGCTTGGAAGTCGGATTAATCCTGTGCGTCCGATCAGATTTCAGATTAAATCAGGGACGTCGAAAAAGTCAAACCATGATCTAGCGTTCTATACACAAAATCGTGATGAAAGGCTTACATGGGGATGATCAGCATGAAGAGGAGATCACGAAAATGGGAACGATCGGCCCATGCAACGCCGGAATCGGGGATTTCCGGCCGGGTCGGGTTTGCATGGCTGGGTGTCTTCGATCTCCATCTGGGAGCAGCGGCGATGCAAGGGGAGGCCAGAGGGAGGCTGTGCGTGCGACGGCGAGCTCGGGGAAGGCCGGGTCGTGGCCGGAGGATGCCGGAGGAGAGAGAAAAGTCCGGGTCGGGTCGGAGAAAACCCGCCGGGTCTGACGAGAAACAGAGGAGAGAGAACGGAGAGGGCTGGGGGCTTTTCCGCAAAAAGAACTTTTTTTTCGTCCTTAAATGAAAATAAAATCAGAAAATTTCCTATTTATAGAAAATTCCCAATTTTCAAAAATTCATAACTTATTCATACGAACTCCAAATATTGCGTTCCACATGTCCACGAACTCGTATCGACGAGCTCTACAACTTTCATGAAGGAAGTTTTCCCAAATTTTGAACGTATAAAAAGTCACTTTTTGAGACCTCCTAAATAACGTTCGTTTTCGAAAATTAATCGTTCGAACTAATTCCATAACTTCTCCAAGCCTCGTACTCGCTCCCACTATCGTGAAATCATTTCTAAAAATCTACGGAAATTAATTTGGATTTTTCGGGGTATTACAGAAATAACTACTCCATCTTATTTATTTGAAATCACTATCTAATCAAAGATTAAGAAGAGGAAGAAACACGTTTTGATCAAAACTGGAAAACAGAAAAAGAAAAACATGTATCAAATGATCTGAGCAGTAGACATCTCTCTTTCTCTCCAACACTCTATTGTAATCCTCTCTCTATTCTCCTTTCCCTCTTCCTCACTATTCCTTCATGTCTTCCTTCTCATTCCCTCTCTCTCTTCTCGTACCCATCACCTAATTGGTTGTCACTGGCTCTAGGAGCTTGAGACGTCTTCATTGTTTCATCTCAAGTTTATTATTAGATTCTATACATTATAGATTAGATGATATTTGAAATATTTAAATTTAAATTTATGCAATTTCAATGTCAATATATATATCTTTGAAATCAGAAAACAAAAATAGAGTCAAGACTTACTTTCAATGACTTTTCTCTCAACCCAAAAAGGATTGACAAAGATTCATCAAACCTAGTTGAGCAATCAAGAATTATAAGGTTCTTTAAATTGCTCCAATGGGAATCCAACTTCAACTGCATCAAGTAATGCCAAATTGTTTGAAGAACACAAAATGGGGTTTGAAATTGATAGTTCAAATTAGTCGAACGTAATTATCAAAAACAAAGAAAACGTTTATCTTAAAAGATTTTTTTTTTTTTTGGGTGTGCTCCCAGTTGATCATGAAAGCTAATTGGAGTTTGGAGGTGCAAATTTTTTTTTTCTTTTATTATTGGAACATCGCATATATAACACAGGTGTAAATAGATAAAATAGGGGTAAATCAGGAAGTTCAGTGGCAAAAAAATGAAGAGAGGTCCAAATAGTAAATTGGGAGGTCTGAATAGACCCACCCTTTCCAAAACTGCAACATAAATACATGGATTATGGATCCCGACCCATTTTCGATACAGGCCGTTAATTGCTCTGTTAGTTTTTATGTTTTCTGTCATATTTTTAAGGGCAATTTCGTCTTTTTAGTGATAAAAAAAAAATCTCTCTCTCGGTCATCAACCATCGTTGACTTCTTTCTCTTTCTGTTTCACAATCCACTAATCATCCAAGAGTGAGATATTAAGATCAAACCATGAAAATCAAGAAAATCCTTGACCTGACAAACCATGAAAATCAAGATCCCCAATTCCAGAAATTAAACACCCGAAAAAAAAAAAAAAAAAAACTACATAGCAAGACCACCAACATAGCTTTTTTTATTGCCAATGAGAGTTGGTTCAGTTGGCAAGCGCGGACTTGAGGTGTAAACTCACACAAGTTCGATCCCCGTTACCAACAATCTCTCATTTGGTGGGCAATCTAGAACATGTCCTACATAATTCCATACCAATGGGCTGGGCTGGGACATTGGCCAGTTTCGTAAGTCCTGTTGGGTTGAGGTCGTAGGTTTTCCCTGGCTTTGATAGTGTAGGGAAGCCTCCCTCTTACCTAAACTTTTCTTATCCAAAAAAAAAAAACCATAGCTTTTTTATTTCAATTTTTCTCGAAGCACATCGAAAGTTAGCCAAATGCTATTAAGAAAGATAACTTCTTGGAGCACAAACCATCAACCAGAGCCCAAAAATTTACAACCTTTAGATCAAATGTCACCCAGATTCATAAGCTCCTCATCACCTCATCACAACAACATAAAAACCCATAAAAAAATATATAAAAAAAAAGGACCAAATAATAAGAACATCAACCTAGCCTTTGATTTCAATTTTTCTCGAAGCACATCGGAATTTTTCACCTATGCATCATGATAAGCCTGAAGAGCATCCTGTTGGTACTTTGTTCATTTGCAGATATTAGGATAGATACATTGTTGCAGTCCTAAATTAGGATGCGCCGACTATAGTACTCCTAATATGCAAATTACATTGTGGTGATCAAAGACTAGGCCTTGGGTCTCAGGCCCGAACAGTTGTCTTGCCCGAACAGACGTCTTTTGACGTCTTTCTTTGTTTCAGATAGATATGAGAGCAGTTACAATTACAAAGGACACATTTGTTCGATTTTGAAATTCAAATCGAACAGTTGTAACTTCTCATACTAGTTCAATCTGAACTCTATAAAAGACTCACAAAGGCCAATTCTCAATACATCAGTTTTTGAGACTCACATATCTTCCATAAAATCTTCTGAGAGAAAACACAGATTGACGTTCGCGATAGAATCCAAGGCAACACTGCTAACCTTGGATTGAGAGTTGAATCCTGCAGGGCAGACGTCCTAGAAGATCTACAGCAACTGTGTAGGGACGTATTTCTGTTTCTTGAATTGATCTGTCACTTACAGTACCTATTTCTAACAATCTAAGACAGAAATAACAATGGATCAATCGCGGAACGTTTTTAAGAACAACTCTCATGCTGAGAAGCCAGAGCAATTCAAGGGAGTTGATTTCAAGCGCTGGCAACAGAAAATGTTGTTTTACCTCACAACATTCAACTTGGCCCATGTGATTTCTCAAGAGAAACCTGTGGCAGAAGAACTTCCAATCTCAAAGGAAACTTTGAATGCAATAGATGCTTGGACACACAGTGAGTTCCTATGCAGGAACTATATCCTCAATGGATTGGATAACACCCTCTATGACGTTTATGTGACTTGCAAGACTGCAAAGGAACTATGGGAGTCATTAGAGAAGAAGTATCTGTCACAAGCTGCAAGTGCAGGCAAGTTCATCGTCGGCAAGTTCATGAACTACAGGATGGTGGATCACAAGTCAGTTCTCAACCAAGTTGAAGAATTGCATATCATCATTCATGAATTGCATACCGAAGGCATGAACCTCGATGAAAAATTTCAAGTGGGTGCATTCATAGAGAAGCTTCCTCCATCCTGGAAAGATTTTAAGCAAACCTTGAAGCACTTGACTGAAGAATTGTCTGTGGAAAAACTGGTTTTGAAGCTTCGGGTTGAAGAAGGAAATAGAATGAATGAGAAGAATGAAGTCTCATCCTTTGAAGCCAAAGCAAACATTGTGGAAGGAGACTCAACCAAGTCTAAGCCCACTTTGCAGAAGAAGAACAAAGGCAAAGCCCCAACAAAAGGTTCATCCTTTGCTCCAAAAGGGAAAAATTTCAAAACTAAAGGAGGCTGTTGGGTATGTGGGAAACCAGGCCATAGAGCACAGGTTTGTCGTCATAGAAAGGACCAAAACACCGCTGGAAATCAAGGTAACAACAATCAAGCACATGTGGCTATTGATACTGATTTTGTTGCTGTGGTTTATGAGGTTAATATGGTTGGAGACACCAAGGATTGGTGGGTGGACACTGGTGCAACAAAGCACATATGCTCTGATAGGAGTTTGTTCACTACCTATCAAGAAATTGAAGGTGAAAATCTGTTCATGGGAAATGCATCAACATCTGCTGTGAAAGGGAAGGGAAAGGTGATACTGAAACTCACTTCTGGCAAACAATTGGCTCTCCTGGATGTGCTGCACGTCCCTGAGATCAGAAAGAATCTAGTTTCTGGTCCCATTTTAAGCAACAAGGGCTTTAAGCTTGTATTTGAATCTGATAAGTTTGTACTCACCAAAGGTGGGATATTTGTAGGAAAGGGCTATCTTGCATATGGTCTCTTTAAACTCAATGTATTGCCAACTGATGTGTGTAATAATATAAATAAGGCTTCTACCTACTTGCTTGAGTCTATTGATTTATGGCATGCTAGATTAGGCCATGTGAATTATCGTTCTTTAACTAGGATGGTAAACTTAGGATTGCTATCAAAGTGAAATCCTGGAAAAGCTGCTGTACACAAATGTGAAATTTGCACAGAGTCTAAGTTTAAGAGACAACCTTTCAAATCGGTGGAAATGTCCAATGAAGTATTAGGTCTGGTACATACTGACCTTTGTGACTTCAAAGCAACACCATCTCGTGGGGGAAAAAATTAGTACATTTCCTTTATAGATGATTGCAGCAAATACTGCTATGTGTATTTAATACATAGCAAAGATGAAGCCTTGGAAATGTTTAAAACATACAAGGCAGAAGTTGAGAATCAACTTGACAGAAAAATTAAGATCATAAGATCGGATAGAGGTGGAGAATATGAATCTAATGAATTTTCAGATTTTTGTTCTTCCCATGGAATTATTCATCAAACGACTGCACCTTACACTCCACAACAAAATGGAGTTGCAGAGCGTAAAAATAGAACGTTTAAAGAAATGATAAATTCCATGCTCAATAGTTCTGGAGTTCCACACAATTTGTGGGGTGATGCTCTCTTTGCTGCAAATACTATATTAAACAGAATCCCTCATAAAAAGACTACTAAGTCTCCTTATGAAGTTTGGAAAGGGAAAATCCCTTCTTACAGAAAGCTTAAATTGTGGGGTTGTCTTGCTAAAGTTAGAGTTCCTCTTCCAAAGAGAACAAAACTTGGACCGAAAACTATAGATTGTGTATTTATCGGATATGCAATGAATAGTGCAGCTTATAGATTTTTGGTCATCAAATCTGAAATTGCTGACATACACGTGAATACAATAATAGAAAGTTGTGATGCTGAGTTCTTTGAACATATTTTTCCATACAAGGAAGAAAGGATTAGCAACACAAACAAAAGAGTACGTGATGTTAGCAATATAGACCAAATAGCATCATCTAATGTTCAAGAGAATGATGAAAATGAACCTAGAAGAGCAAGTAAAAGGAAGAGAGTCACAAAAGACTTTGGACCTGATTTCTTGACTTATTTAACCGAGGGAGAACCACGAACATATAAGGAAGCAATGTTCTCCCCTGATGCTCTTCTTTGGAAGGAAGCAATTAATAGTGAAATGGAATCCATTATGCAAAATAATACTTGGCAATTGGTAGACTTACCTCCCGGTAATAAACCAATTGGTTTTAAATGGATTTTCAAGAAGAAATTAAAGCCGGATGGTACTATAGAAAAATTTAAGGCCCGTCTAGTAGCCAAAGGGTACCGCCAAAAAGAAGGGCAAGATTTCTTTGACACCTATGCTCCGGTCTCTAGAATCACTTCTATTAGGATGCTTATAGCGATTGCATCTGTCTATAATATGGACATTCACCAAATGGACGTAAAGACCGCATTTTTAAATGGTGAATTAGAAGAAGTGTACATGGAACAACCGGAAGGTTTTGTAGTTAAAGGTCAAGAGAAAAAGGTGTGTAGACTTGTAAAATCCTTATATGGATTAAAACAAGCACCTAAACAATGACACGAAAAATTTGATCACACAATGACATCGTATGGATTCAAAATTAATGAATGCGATAAGTGTGTATACATTAAGAATTTTCAAAATAATTCATGTGTCATTGTATGCCTCTACGTTGATGACATGCTCATCATGGGAACAAATAAAGATGTAATTAATTCCACAAAGAAATTCTTGAGTTCTTGCTTTGACATGAAAGATATGGGCAAAGCGGATGTAATACTCGGAATCAAAATTATAAGAGATGATGATGGGTATTTACTTACTCAATCTCACTATGTGGAAAACGTATTAAAGAAGTTTGGGCATTATGATGATAGACCTGTTTCTACTCCTTTTGATCCCAACACTAAACTTGAAAAATATATTGGTGAAGGTGTAGCCCAATTAAAGTATTCCCAAGTGATTGGAAGCTTAATGTATATCATGAATAGTACTAGACCGGATATAGCTTATTCGGTGAGTAGACTTAGTCGATATACAAGCAATCCAGGAAAGGATCATTGGAATGCTCTTGTAAGATTATTAAGGTATTTAAAACATACCATTAACTATGGACTACATTATAAGAAATATCCTGCAGTGTTGGAAGGATATAGCTATGCAAACTGGATTTCGGATAGCACTGAATCCAAATCAACAAGTGGATATGTATTTACACTTGGTGGAGCAGCAGTCTCTTGGAAATCGTCCAAACAAACGTGCATTGCACGTTCAACAATGGAATCAGAATTCATAGCTTTAGATAAGGCAGCCGAAGAAGCGAAATGGCTTCGAAATTTCTTAGAAGATATTTCATTGTGGCCTAAGCCTTTGACTGCTATTTGTGTCTATTGTGATAACATGGCAACTCAAGCTAGAGCCAAAAATAGCATATATAATGGAAAGTCAAGGCATATAAGGCGAAGACATAACACAATAAAACAATTGCTCAATAATGGAATTATTTCCATTGATTATGTGAAGTCAAAGGAAAATATTGCAGACCCTTTGACAAAAGGCCTACCAAAAGAGCAAGTTGTGTTTACATCGAGGGGAATGGGTTTGATGCCAATTCAATGAATCAACCTGGCGGAAACCTAACCTAGTTGATTGGAGATCCCATGGTCTAGGTTCAATAGGCAAACTGGTTAGGGAGATTTAAAATGTAGAACACACTATTACTCATTCCTATGGTGTGCAAGTGTGTTACCTGCAGAAGTGTAGGGTGAATATTTAATATTCTTAATGATACTAATATCCTTCAATTAAAAGGAATATGGCAAGATATTCTTAATTAGTGTCACCTATATGAGAGTGATGTGGGTCGCATCTATGAGAACTACATGGCTACATTCTCTAGAGCTCTCATGAAATCGGGATCTGTTCAGGACCAAAATGAACACAACCGTATGAACCGAAATGTGTTAGATTCGATATGTGTGACACTTATTGTCTTGGCTTACTATAAAAGCGAATAGTTCAAGATTTATATTCACTACGTCGCAAGGTAAATCCGATAAGTGTTCACTATGAAAAGTTCAAGTTCAAAAGACACCTCGCCAGATGTGTATCGCTTCTTCTTTCTCTCATAAGTGGAAAACTCTTATTTTCTATTCAAATGTGGGGTATTGTTGGTTGATGTTTGAATAGAAAATGTGGGGTATTGTTGGTACTTTGTTCATTTGCAGATATTAGGATAGATACATTGTTGCAATCTTAAATTAGGATGCGCCGACTATAGTACTCCTAATATGCAAATTACATTGTGGTGATCAAAGACTAGGCCTTGGGTCTCAGGCCCGAACAGTTGTCTTGCCCGAACAGACGTCTTTTGACGTCTTTCTTTGTTTCAGATAGATATGAGAGCAGTTACAATTACAAAGGACACATTTGTTCGATTTTGAAATTCAAATCGAACAGTTGTAACTTCTCATACCAGTTCAATCTGAACTCTATAAAAGACTCACAAAGGCCAATTCTCAATACATCAGTTTTTGAGACTCACATATCTTCCATAAAATATTCTGAGAGAAAACACAGATTGATGTTCGCGATAGAATCCAATGCAACACTGCTAACCTTGGATTGAGAGTTGAATCCTGCAGGGCAGACGTCCTAGAAGATCTACAGCAACTGTGTAGGGACATATTTCTGTTTCTTGAATTGATCTGTCACTTACGGTACCTATTTCTAACACATCCCTAGTGAGCCTGCAAATCCTCCACTCCTGCATGACCTTGGCCCCTATTTCCTCATAAAATTAATCACATTCACATTCCAATCCAGCACAACCCACTCCACTCTCCCGAACCCCATCTTCACCGCCTGCTTCGCCACCGCCAAAAGCAGCATTTTCCCCATCCCCTTCTTCATGTAGCACTCACTCACAAACAAATCCTCTACATAGAACCCCAGCTTGGCTAGAAAAGTAGAATAATTCGGGAAAAACAGCACGAACCCGGCAATAGTGGCGTCGCTGCCGTTGGATTGAAAAATATGGCTCTCAGGGTCGTCGATCGAGAGGTCGAGATTGAAGGTCTTGACTGTGGGTTGGTAGAACTGGTTTGGAGCTATGAGAGTTGTTCGGGAAAGGGGCGGAGGAGACTTCGAGGACAAAGATGGTGAAGGACTTGAAGGGAGGGGAGGTGAAGAGAGTGGAGGCGAGGGAGGCTTCGGTGGCGTTTGAAGATAAGCACAAAGTGAGGGAGATGAAAGAGTTTGACTCCAAATTGACCAAATTGTAAAAATACAATTATACCCTTCATTTATTTGATAATGGCATGAGCTTTATTCACTCCAAAGTTTCTGCACATGAAGCTTTATTCATACTAGCGGACAAGAATCAGCCTACGGAAAATAGAATCCATGAAGATGGTTACCCTGAACAGAAGCTTTTTGTTGTGAACTTGTGGTCCAACTAGATATTCCAATATGCTTTTTTCTTTTTTTTTTGACAAATGAACTTCCACTGAAAGAGGCCAGGTACCCAAGGAAAAGAATAATAATAATAATAATAAAATAAAAAAACTCTATAGAGTATAGACCATGATAATTGCAGCTTAATGACTATTTGACTATGTATTTAAGTTTTTAACCAAACTTATGGCCGCTAAACAATGATGCTCCGTAATGCTTGGCCATATTGGACAATTAGAGGTTTGCTGCATTAAGAGAATTAAAACTGCATATCCCTCAATAGGATTGGATTTTGCCTAAACCAATAATCTGGCCTAATTTTTGACAAAACAGAGAAATGCCACATGTTGCGAACCCAAAAGATTATTTTTTTTCAGGATTTAGGAGCATCCTGTTCCTAGTTAGTAGTGCACCTCTGTCTCGGTGTTTGGCATCAAACCAAAATGCCAGAAATCGATTCCGGTTGTGGTCATTGATTGGTAGTAAACTAGTGTAAGTAGTCCCATTGTTACAAGTAGAATATATTCCTTGGCCTAGGAGGAATAATATTGGAGATGGACAATTGGTTTTTATTGGAAATGGTAACCACCCCAAAGCTTTCCTTCTTGTAACTATCATCCACCACCACCACCACTGTCCTACAGATATTACTGTCAACTCTTATATATGTATTTATAAACACACACACTCACTCACAAGGAGGAGTGAAAAGAAAGCCTGCCAATTTGGCACCAGATGCCAATTCTATAAATAGGATAGGATAGGCCAAAGACAGGGTGACAGACACAACTAGGGCAGCAGATAAAATCTTTTGAGTGAAACCGTCCCTCAGTTTCTGCCAAAATTATTTTGTTGCTTTACTTGCTATCTGCTTTGCTAGTGTACAACAAGAAGGCCAAGGCTTAGGCCTAGGTCATCTTCGTCATAAACAACTTACAACTTCAAGGCTGAGAAGCAATAATAGCTTAGCTATATATATATATTTTTTTTTTTTCCGTCCATGAAAGCGAAAGAGGAGATTGATATTTAGCCGGAAAATACTCTCATCCAAATTCTTTAACTTAATTGTTTTTATACATTGTAATTTTCTAATCTGAACCGTCTATATTTTAGATAATTAGTTAAAAATCATCACCACAAAAAATTAACTGAAACAGAGATCATCTATCCATAAACTTGTATCAATCAAATAAATGATTGACATGAAAATACTTACTGTTACTAAAATTGTCCATTTCTTCACTATGATTAGATGAGCAAATAATTTACAACTTTTTATTATTATGTAGAAATGATCTTTAAGACCAATTTAAATATGAGAGCTTTTATTCAAACATCTCAAACTAGCATGTGGACCTCCCAATTTTTTTGTAATTTTCAAAATCCTATATTGCCTTTGAGGAAAAAAAATGATAAATTTTATTTTTCTTCACTAAGAAAGAATACCAATTATAGATTTCACTTCGTCTCTTTCTTCAACAAAGGTTGATTCTTCATATGTCCTCCTTAGTCCTCCCCAACAATATCTCTTCAATTACTAACATCCTACAAATTTCTTTAAGGATTAAATTCAGTTTACTCCCCTGAACTTTGGGCCTAAAATCAGATTGATCCCTCTTTCTGAAAATCGATTAAGATGGTTGGTCCATATACTCTCAAATGACATCGTCTGAGTCCAAAATTTGAATTTGGCTCGAAACATGACATCATGTGCTGAGTTGGAGCCGACATAGGGGTCTATTTTACATATTTTAAACCCTACAAGGAGGGCAAAATAGACATTTCTTATTTTTCTAATTTTTTCTCTCTTTTCTTAATTTTTTTTCTTCTCTCTCTCTCCCTCCCTCCCTCCCCCCTTCTCTATATCGACGACCACGCTACCACCTCCACCTCCCTTCGATCTGAAGCTCCACACCACGCCATCTTGTTCCTCGTCCTCCTCCTCGATCGGAATCGGCGGCGTAGGCACAAGCTTCTCTAACTTCTCTCTATCTCCCCAAACCGGATTCAAGCCCTAATCTTTCACTTTCGCCCAATTCGGGGATGGAGGCTGACGGGCCAGAAAGGCCACCTCAGGCCGGCGCACCCACCCCAAACCTTTTGTCTCGTCCTCCCTGACATCCCTATGGCATGGATTTGTCTGATCGTTGATCGAGGAGAGAGAATCGAAGCCTAAAGCTTCGGGGTTTTGTGGTGAAGTTTCGATGCGTTTTCCAGCGACTCCGGCAATCATCAACAATGCATGAGGTACAAAAATCGATCTCTTCTTCACGTTCTACACGATAGTATGCATGGTTTTCAATTTTGCTTGAGTTACAAACGAATTGGTTTTTGGTTGCTTTCAGTGCCGATGGAGCTCACTGTGCACGGTGATTTTCAAGGATTTTTTCGGCAGCTGTTCAGGAGGTTCTGGGCTTGTATATGAGGTTTTGGAGTGTAATAGATGCCTGTTTGGGCTTGTGAATTCAATGTATACTATGAATCTTGAATTATGAATTGAATGGCTGGTTGTGATGATTGATTTGGTTGCTATCGATCTTTTCAGGGTCGACGACAAGGTCGCGGAGCTTCTTGGAAAGGTGGAGGGCGCGGAGTGCGGTGGAGAAGCTCGTAGGTGGCGTGGAGGTTGGAGAGCTGGAGAGTGAAGGCATTGATGGATCGGAGGTGGCATGGTCAGCGTGTCGATAGAGAAATTTTTTTTTTAAAAAAAATTGAAATATCCATTTTGCACTTCTTGGGGGGTTTGAAGTCTAAAAAGTGGGCACATGACGTCATGTTTCGAGCCAAATTCAAATTTTGGACTCGAGTGATGTCATTTGAGTGTATAGGGACCATCCTAATCGATTTTCAGAAAGACGGAGCAATCTGATTTTAGGCCCAAAGTTTAAGGGAGTAAACAGGAAATTCTTTAATCCCCCAATACCCACCTAGACCATGAAAAACCGAGTCTATCTCAGGTTGAAGTTTTATACTTAATTAATCAAATTACAAGTTTCCTTTTCTTGGAGAGTTAAGGAAGACTCCCGTCGGAGTGGGTGCGTACGTCGGGGATGTGGATAGGGGTTATCATGGGCCAAGCTAGGGCCGGCTCTACCCTAAATTTTAGGGCTTAGGGTCGGGCCGGGCCAAGCGTAGTCAAAGTCAATAAAATTTAGGGCCAAGTAGGGTCGGGCCGGGGCTTAAATATGTTAATCCTTACCCGCCCGAAAGGCTCGAGCTGCTAGGGCTGAAAGGGCCGGGTCCGGTCGGCCTTTCGAATAGGGCCGAAATAGGCTTAAAATGGCCTTATTTTGTTTAACAAAAATAAATACATTATTTTTTTTTTCTCAAAATGTGGCTCAATGATTAATTTTCATATTTAATACACACACACCACACACACACAGACATACAGACATACATACATACATACATACATACATACATATGTATATTGGAATTAACTTATAACATTTAAAAATATTAGTTAAAGTGGTTATATTCAATTAACTATCTCTCTAAATATCCCAAAATTAATTGTTGTTTAACAAAAGAAACAAAAATTAAAGAAAATAAAGCTTAGGAAATCAATTACAAAGAAAGAGATAAGTTGTATGTTATAGAAAAAAGAGAAACATATTTAAAAAATAGAAAATTATTAGGGCTTAAAGGGCCGGACCGGGCTTCATTTGTATGGCCCATACCCTACCCTATTTGAGAAAGGGTCAGGCCAGCCCGCCCTAATGCAAGGGCTAGGTCAGACCTCGGCCTTACAGGCTGGGCGAGCTTGGGGCGGGCTTAGGGCCAAAGGGCCAAATGATGACCCCTAGATGTGGATGTTGTTGGCAGTGGCAAAAGGGAGGGAGAAGAGTTGAGGAGAAACATCTTCATCTTAATGGTGGATTACGGTACTATTAGTAACATCTTCATCTTCATCTTAATCTAGTCGTCAGTGGTGTTGGATTAGGTTATTATCAGTAACATCTTCATCTTCATTATCTAATATGCCAATTAACAATCAACACCAGTGGATCAATTGGGTGATCGACCCATCATCTCTATTTGATTCTTCACTACGTCCACTCAAGATTCAAGCATTCTCACCAAGATTGAAACATTCTCACAATACATGGGTACCAGATAGAATTGTTCAGAATAATTCATGAACCTCTATTGTGAAAGGGAATCCGAATCCCTCAATGAAAGAGTTTGGAAAAGATTATTTAATTTTAGTAAGATATTGATGGTGTTATCTCCTCTTAACACTGGTAGTTTCAGGCCGGTTGCCGGAGATAGAAAAGACGTGCACAGTGAAAAGGAATGAGGTGTACAGAGAAAAATTAAAGGGGACAAAATTGGAAAGTATGGAGAAAAAAATTCAACAGAGGTCCAAATACCACTTTAGGAGGTATAAATAGAACTGCTCTTTAAAGATCATGAAAATATAGAGTCAAGTTCTGACACTCTTAGTTAACTTTGATCTTTCGGTGGAATATTGCCCTCTCAATCAAATAAAATTGACTTTCTTAACTTTTTGCGTTAATTTCATCTTTGTAGTCATATCATTAACTACAAAAATCAGTACATAGCTATAATTCGTAGTGTCTACAGCTTCATGCTTGTGTTCTTGCTCTGTTACTAGTTTCCTTCTATTTTCAGCTTTTCTTTATTTTCCTTTTGGATGCGTTTTGCATCTCCCGGTTGTATTTCCTCCATATCAATATAGTTTGACCTCTTTTACCTCAAAAAACAAATTGAAAAAATACAATGTACAATGTATGTAAATAAAGAGTAGTTTAGACGAACTTAGGGCATCTCCAACAGACTAGCTATTTCAACAAAAAGTTAAAAATTTGGCTAATTTGAGATAGTTTAGCACTCCAGCAGAATAGCTATATGAAAGTCAAATTTGGCTTTTGCTAAAATCTCTAGCTAAATTTAGCTAGGGAGGAGAGAGAAAATAACAAAAAGCTAAACACTCCACGTTCTATTTTTTTAGTTTAGCTAACACTGCTGGAGGAAAAGCTGGAAATTTACTACCTAAATTTAACTTTTAGATGATTTAGCTAAAAAAAAAGTTTTTACTGTTGGAGATGCTCTTATTTAAACTAATTAGACCTTGCTTATACATTAAGTAATCATATCTGATTAAAAAAATCAATGAGTCAAACGTTCTCGTTAAGCTCGTAGTGTTGAAATGGGGAATATTATTTAACCATTTATTTATGCAAGCATAATCGTGGCCGAGGCTAAACAAACAAGAGATGATTGGGACACAACACAACACAACTCACAATATTTAATGATATCGTATAATAATTGGGGCCCCGGTGGGGGGTTGTAGTTCGTCGTGCTTGTAATCTTAGCCTAAAATTTCGAAGGTGCATGTGTGGTTAAATGAATGAATTGACAATTAGTTATATCAAGCTAGCCAGTTCAGTTGACCATTGAGGCATTGACAAAGGTAAGGTTAATGAATATGATCCTCTAATAAAACGAGTGGTAAGGACTCCTATCTAATCTAATCCAATCTAGACGGCATCAAATCCGTGATTTTTGGCTCAACTTGATGCTCGTTGGATTTAAGAGGTGCCATTTGGCGTAGGTACAACTTAGAGATATCCATAATGGAAGTTAGTGTTGTTGTTGTTGTTTTTTTTTTTTTACTCTTCATCCTGATAATATTAATGGCAACTTTTTGTCCAATTAATAATCTTTAGTAACAAGTGAAATTACTATCAGGTTTGAGCAGATACGGTTACTAAGGTAGTGATTTTTTTCATTTTTATCTAACCCCAATAAGGTTGAATTATGATGTCTAACTTTGCTTCTAAGAAAAAGAAAAATTAGACCTTCAAAATCCCTCATAATGATGATGTATTATAAATGCTAAATATATGAGAATGATGACCGTGGAAAAAGATTAGTCTATTTTAGACTCCAAACACATCCTATGAGTGTGGATAATTACGTGGGAAGTAATTCCACAGAATGTGGAGAAAATTATTGTACATATTTTATTTTTGATTTTTGATTTGTTTTTGTTAAATTTCTTTTGTTTTTCTTTTATTTGTAAATTGACCATTTTATTTTTCTCAAATATTTTAGTTCAAATGTTTTTTAATATTTGAGGGATATTTTAGTAAAATTCTTCTGTTTTGGCTGACAAACTCTTTTCTGTTAATAATAGTATAGATGCGATGCAGCTAAATGGAACCGGGCGTAGGGCTGAGCCTCCCAGCTAGGCTGGGTTCCAAACCCCTTTCAAAAAAATAAAAAAAATAATAGTATAGATGCGATGCAGCTAAGGGGCATAGTAACGTGAACCTATTTATCTTCTGTTGATAGAAATATATACCCAATTTGAAATTGATCCAGTTGACTAATAGTAGTCTTGTTTTCTCATAGATTATAAAAAGTTTAAAAGTTCGAATCTAGTGTTCGATATAAAAAAGGTCAACTGAACTAACCCATAGAAACATAATAATAGTAAGAAAAAAAAATCTTTCTATTTCTTCCAAAATAAAAATCATTTATCGATCACCAATGTCAACTGAACTAATCCATAGAAACATAATAATAGTAAGAATAAAAAATCTTCCTATTTCTTCCATAATAAAAATCATTTATCGATCACCAATGTCGTTGTTTGTTAAAGTCCAAAACAAAAACTAAGAAGCAATCAAGTCATCTTTGTCTTCCTTCAACCTCCGCTCAACTATAAAAATTTCGACATTACATGGCCCTGCCTTGTTTAATAAGAATAACCATGACGATTAGAAACTCAGGGTCAGGTCAATTTGCCCTTTCATGATAACCTAAAACCACTAGCACCATCTTTTTATTTATTTATTCAAATGCATGACCTTCCATTAATCATTAATGAAGAGAATATAGATCTTCTTTCTTCCTGTCAAGTAATAAGAAATAGACATGTTGGTTTGCCTACACTTGACATAGTACTAAAACAACTTCGACTGTGTAATAGAAAATGATATTCATCCATTTAATTAATAATTTCTTTGGGCATCTGAGTTGATTATGCATTTTAAGTCACTGGGTTGGCTAGGCTATGATGTCTTGGTGGTTTGAATTTGGTGTTGGTTGCTATTTGAAAGATATGTTGATTGGCATACTTGCTACTATGTATCTTCTTCAACGGATTTTATCGTGGTGATAGTGGATATCATCAGCGTTGGACATTGCAACCATGCTAGGACATCGTGCTGTTTGTTGAGATTTTGGAGCTTTGGTATAGAGTTAAGGTCCCAATCTGTTTTTAGACCTGGGATTAGGTTCTGAGCCATTTTCGAATCCGGATTTGCGATCAAGGTTATGACTTGGTTTGGCTTTAAATTTAGGATCCTAGTTGGCATTTAGTTCTTGTTTTTACGACATCTGAAATTTCATCACCCATGTTTTGACAACCTTTCGACACTTATTTTGAATTGAAGGAGGTTAGACTTTATTGATAATTAAGAAAAATCTCAGAGTACAAGCTTTTTAAATAAGAAAAAAGATGCAGCAATTGTATCATAGCTCATTACCATTTGGTTAATTGTATCCAAACTCTAGTAAATTGTAGATATCTTAATCATTGTACAATTATCTTTCTTTGTAAGACACAAATTCTCTGCTTGTAATCATTTATATAAACAAGCCCATATTATCAATGGAATACAATTCATTCTCCTAATTCAATTTCTCAAATCTCTTAAACAAGTTTTTAATTTTTATTAGTTTTTTATTAAACCTATAATTTAATAACTCACACTAATATATACACACACACACGTCACTACATTTGTCAATGGCTACAGAAATTATTATTGAATTGTTAATGTCAATAATGTAAAGTCATGGGAGAAAAATAAGGATAAAAAATTAAAAATAATGAAAAAGGATCCCAGAAAATAATAATAATAATATAAAAAAATGAAGTATGATGGATGATGTATGCATTACATGGGGATTGGAATCTTTAAACAGAATCAACCATATCACCTACACGATAGATGGAGACATGTGAACAACAAACAAGTGAACGTAGCTCACTAGCCGCTCATGCCAGAAACTTCTACTTTGACAAATATTAATTGCCTCGTTATTCTACTTCTTACTTGGAACGGTGCAGGGGCCCCAATGACCAAAATGAAAGTAATGTCTGTAGTGCCGGTCTTGAGCCTATTTTTCGGGGAAAATACTAGTTACGTTTTCACATCATACAACGTAGAATAATCATTCAATTTAATGTTTAACTTTCATTTACGTCGATGAGTCGTGAATTGTTGAATTGACTTCACTAATATTATGGAGGTTACATATTCAAATCTCATCTTGGTGGGTTGGATTAAGTGAGTAAGATGAGTTTTAAGAAGATTTTTTTTTCTCTTCAGAAATTATTCAATGCATTAGCGTTTCAAGTGATCCAGTACTTATTATTAAGTGGTCTCAGTTCTTAATATTTATTAATTAATTTTTTCTAATAATCAAGTAGTACTTATCAAATCGTCTATTTCAATTTATGTAAATACATGTCGTTACTCTGAATATTTGTTTTTGTTCGAAAGCCGTGAGAAAGACTCGTGGAAATCTACAAACCCGGTGCGCGTGGAGAGTTTGGAAAATGTTACGTGATGACAAAAAACAAAAGGATGTGATTGGGGGATGGGTATTCCAAGGTGGATGTGGGGTCCACGGATGACTCTGAAACCAATTGAGAGTCATGGTCCACTTGCACGAACTCTAAGGACACGTGTCGGTAATCTCGGGCAAGTCGTCCTTCGCCGTACAACTAGTCAAGATGCTCCCCTCTAAACCTTTACACACTATCACCGGTAAAAACCTCACACTTTACCTTTCACTTTTTCTTAATTTTTTATTTATTTTTTTTAACATTTGAGGTTTTGTTTGATTTTGTTTGGTGGGTAGTTGATCACTTAATCTGAAAGGGCCACTATTATTGATGGGATGCTTAAATTATTTAAAGATTTACGTATAAAAAGCAATAGCTACGGATATCAACAGGTCCTGGTCAACACAAATATTGGATGGTCATGGATCAACTTTTTTTTTTTTTTTGAGAGAAGGACGTCAAGCTTTTATTGATGAGGTTAATTCATACAATGGGTAGCAACATAGTTGCTAAGACTAGAGGGAATAAGACCACTCCAAGAAACATTAAAACTAGAACTAAGAGCCAATTTAGCCAACATATGAGCAGCAAAATTAGACTCTCTATACACATGAGTAAAATATGACCCAGGTAAAGAAGCATGAAGAAAGATGACATCCTCCACAATACCTCCATATCCTGAAGCATCCTCCTCCTCAGACATAATATCCCTCACCAATTTTTGACAATCAGACTCAAAGATAATGTCTTAATCTCTCTTTTTACCGAATTAACCATACTTGGAAATTATTATTTTTTTTTTTTTTAAGGAGGTTTGGAACCCAGCCTAATTGGGAGGCTCAGCCCCACGTCCGGTAGAAATTACTCTTTTAATAGCAGAAAACATTTAGTAGTACCAAAAAAAAGCGAAAGAAAACAGTACTAAAACTTATAGGGTGCATTCCTTATTCATTGTGATAATTAAATTTGAGCTTAAGTATATATCATTATTAATTAAGTAAAGCTTTAAGGTTAAGTTTTTAAAAACTTGAAATTACCCATACTTAATTAAAATATAAAGAATAAATCAATAAATATACAAAGGGTGCAATTGAAATCTACTCCAATTCAGGTGACCTCTCAACTCGATATATTTTTGGCAAGAAATAGGCCCTGTTTTCTACCCAAAATATTGAATAAATAACTATAAATTGCTAAAAAGTAGATTGACAAATGACAATACATGTGGAAATGTGGAATAATAGCTAGAGTTGCTTGTTGTGCAATGAAGGTGGTGTGTCTGAAACCTACCAACCACAACTACCAATTCTTTTTAATGTTTAAATAAATATATTGGCCTATCTATAAACTTATCTTGGGTCTCAAGATCTCAGGCTGGACTCTGTAAAACCCCATTTATTACATCATTTATATGATTTATTCTTCATATAGATAGATATAGGATTCACGGAGCAATTACTTAGAAGTACATTTTGTGCAACATCTTTTCTAAGTAGACTAGCTATTTAAAACAAGTTACAACGTCTCTGTATTCAACAAAAGACAAGGAACTCTTTATTCATATTTTAAGAAAACTTCACAGTTAATTTATTGTGTACCTTTTAACTAATTATTAGTTTACAAAATGTTTTGGACCTCTAAAATACAAAGAAAATATTTGAAGTGTACTAGTTATAATTTTATGATAATTATTAATTTAGCACGTTGGTCCTAAGTCGGGACCTGACCATTTTATTATTTAAAATAGATTATAAATTTATCACGTATTTTTTTTTTTTTGAATGGTGATTGATATCATTAGAATTAATAGCAATTTGCTATTAGTCTTATATGCACTTAAACAAGATAACGGTAAGAAATTTGGAAACTCTATCTAAGCAAATGCTACTCATTTCATGACTGTTTTGAGCTTGCCTTTTGAGAGAACTTATAAACAAAGAATAACTTCGTGTCTTCTAGGAAAAAATAATTGACTAGCCCTCCGTTCACATACACATAATTGTGGTGCCAACAGAACGTCACTTCCTAGCAAACAAATTGAAGTACTTCCTTATTCATAAGCCGCTTGAAACATACCATCTAAAACAATCTGAAAATAAATGAAAAAATCAGCGAAATATCGCCGATTTTTTTTTTTTTTTTTTTTCCATGTAGCGATATTTAATCCACTACTACGTTGGTATCATTCGATTTTCTCTAAAAATTTAGCCAATATTGGTGAAATCCCAATTATATCTGACAACTATCATTATATATTTAGTTTCTTTTATCATATCGTTTTTTATTTTTGGAGAAGATAATGGTTTGAAATCCTTACCTCGGATTATGATAATTAAGGAACGAGAAAAAAAAAAAATTTCCCTCGTTGTAGAGAAAAAACCACTGAAAGCGAAAGAGGCAGTTCGCCGGTTTTGGGGTAAATATTATAGGCCAACGTGGGCCTCTCTGATTTGATTCCGTCAGTCCTGGCTAAAAAACTAAAGGCTGACAAATTATTGTTTTTTTTTTCTTTTTTTGGCAAATGCACGAATTATTGTTTTTTTATTTTGGCCAATACACAAATTATTGTTTAAGTAAAGCAAAAAAACCTAAATCATTTCCTTTTTTATTATAAATTTTTTTAGTAATTTAGATTCCTCTTATATTCTGTAGTCACATGGGAGCCGCACTATAAGAGGCAACACACCCCCTCCTCCTCTATTTACGTCTCCCCTGTAATCAGTGCGAGGTAGAGAGAGTTCTAGTCTTTGCTGTGTTCTGAGTAACACGTAACCATGTCGCTGCTCTCAGATCTCATAAACCTTGACCTCTCAGACACCACTAAGAAGATCATCGCAGAGTACATATGGTAAACCTTCTTCCTCTGTTTTTCAAACCTCAACGTGCTACAGCTACTTATACCTCTGTTTTTCTACGTATTTTTGTGTGTTTCCAAATTGGGTGTGCTTGTTTTCATGACTATGCAACTGGGTTGGGTTTGGTTCTCGTGTGTTTTCTTTGTGATCGACCCGTTCGGGTTCATGTGAAAGGTTTGACTTCTTTGATGAACCAGTGTTTTTGCTTTGGTCTTCACTTTATTGCTTTTTATTTTTTCTACTTGGTTGGAACTTGGAAGTTTTGATCTTTGATCAATCTCTATGCTTACTTTCATTGTGATTAAATAAAAAGTTGTCTTTGTTATATATGGAGCGTTAATGGAGGTATATCTAAGTTGTCAATTCAGAAGCTCATAATGTTTATGTATTCTTTTCGATGTTTTAAACAGGGTTGGCGGATCTGGTATGGATCTCAGAAGCAAAGCAAGGGTAAGTAACATTTCTGCAGTTTCTCTTGGTTATTTTATTCTGGTTTGATTAATTGATTGAGTGAGTCTCTTGGTTATTTTATTCTGGTTTGATTAATTGATTGAGTGAGTAATATTTGTTTTTGGGTGTGTGAAGACTCTGCCAGGACCTGTTACTGACCCCTCAAAACTCCCCAAATGGAACTATGATGGATCTAGCACAGGTCAAGCTCCAGGGGAAGACAGTGAAGTCATCCTATAGTAAGATCTATTCAATTTGTTGTGATTGTTCTGTTCTGTTTTTTTAAGTGGTTATGGGTTCTTATATATCGATCTTCTTATTCCTATTGAAATGAAACAGCCCTCAAGCCATTTTCAAGGACCCATTTAGGAAAGGCAACAATATCTTGGTGAGTTAAATTTATCCCCTGTTCTTTTTCTTTAATTCCCTTGGAATATGGTATGCTGTGATTGCTATTATAGTGCCCTTGTTGTTAATCATCTTTGTTCCTTGGTCTTGGTCGATTTAGGTTATGTGTGATGCTTATACTCCGGCTGGAGAACCAATTCCAACAAACAAGAGATGTACTGCAGCAAAGATATTCAGCCATCCTGATGTTGTTGCTGAAGTGCCCTGGTATTTTTACTCTCTTTTAACTTCCTGTTCTATTCTATTTGGTTAGCATGTTTCTAATACTTATGCTAGTCTTTGTGTTTGTTTGCCTTTTTTCTAAAATGTGATTTCGTGGCAGGTATGGTCTGGAACAGGAGTACACCTTGTTGCAGAAAGATGTCAATTGGCCATTGGGATGGCCAATTGGTGGTTTTCCTGGTCCTCAGGTATTGAGCTTTTCCTATTAGTTAAAACTTTTAAGAACATATATTCCTATGTGGTAGTTAAATAAGTTGAATACTTTTTGTTTCTTACCAGGGACCGTACTACTGTGCTGCCGGCGCTGACAAAGCATTTGGGCGTGACATTGTTGATTCTCATTACAAGGCCTGCTTGTATGCAGGCATCAACATCAGTGGTATCAACGGTGAAGTCATGCCAGGCCAGGTTAAACAACAGTTTGATATATTTTTCATCAATCCTTCTTTGTTCTTCCTTTTTTCATAATCTAATTTATTATCCGTGTAATAATAACAGTGGGAGTTTCAAGTTGGTCCTTCAGTTGGCATCTCTGCGGGTGATGAATTATGGGTTGCTCGTTATATTTTGGAGGTGACTTAACATTCTCAGTTGCTTAAGTGATTCCTTTTGCATTACACAGTTTTCACATTGACGCTCTGGTTTCTATGCTAACAGAGGATCACAGAGATTGCTGGGGTGGTTCTTTCGTTTGATCCCAAGCCAATCCCTGGTGATTGGAACGGAGCTGGGGCTCACACAAATTACAGGTATAATGCGGCTTCGTTAATGTCAACATTTGCATGTTTTTACGGGTTGGTTTCATAGAGGATGAAATTGATGGAGTTCACTGTAATTTTCCAGTACCAAATCCATGAGACACGAAGGAGGCTATGAAATTATCAAGAAAGCAATTGAGAAGCTAGGACTAAGGCACAAAGAACACATTGCTGCATATGGAGAAGGCAATGAACGCCGTTTGACCGGAAAACATGAAACAGCCGACATTAACACCTTCAAATGGGTAAAACTAGTGTCCATTTTGTGTCAACAATCTCAATATTTGTTATATAAACAGCTGTCTAATTAGTTTCATTACATTCGAATGATGGACAGGGTGTTGCGGACCGTGGTGCCTCCATCCGCGTTGGTCGTGACACAGAAAAAGAAGGCAAGGGCTATTTTGAGGACAGGAGGCCTGCTTCGAACATGGATCCATATGTGGTGACTTCTATGATTGCCGAGACCACTATTCTGTGGAAGCCATAAGAAGCTACCGGCGAGGCGGTTCACCCTGACAATATCAAACCTCTCTTGGAATGGGGGATGGGAATGTGATTTACCAAATGATTTGAGGATCATTCAATCTGTTAGCTACTAGAGTAGTTTAATTTCCCTTTTCACGTTTATTTGTGTTGCTGGTTTTCCTTTGTATTTAAGGTGCCAAGGTGAGGTTATTGCGTCGAAGCTTCCTTGCTATTGTGTTGAATAATTGTGTTATATGAATAACAAATTGTACTACTTTTCTCCCCCACATTTGTATAATCTACTTGTTTTCTTCCCCACATTTCCATCTGGCACATCAACTGAAACGTACTTTTCCAGCCAGATGAATTGTAACGTCTAGACAACCACCATATTGAAAGCTCCATTTTTCCTTTTGTACGGTTATGCAACTTGTTGAATTGAATTATTAGCGTTCTCAAAATGATTTTGTCAATGCGTGCCACCAAGTAATCTACTAATCACTAATCTACTACTATTTTCGGTTGCACATGCTAGTCGGTTGATGGGTGGCATCCCAACACACCTCCATAACCCAAAACATTTTTAGTTTTTTTTTTTAGTACTGTATAATTTGAGATTCTATTACTTTATAGACAAATATGTTGGTCCGAAGTTATTATCTAGCATAGATATCGTTATCATTAAAAAAAAAATAAAAAATCTATGACAATTGATAGGATCATCGACCAATCTTCATATGACACTTGTCAACTACAGTTATCGTTATTTTCTGAAATTATATCTAGGATATGTGATAAGATTTTCGACCTACATATACGTGACACTTGTATTTATCCTAACTTTTCATCTTTTAAGATTGGTAATAAATAAGCTTCAGACTTATTTATCTATTCACATGTTCCTCTCATTCTACATCTATATCTCTTCTGAAATCTTACCATCCATCTCATTTATCCTGTTTCCGATGGAAGAGTTGAACAAATGGTTGTTAGAAAGGAAGTGTGAAAATGTGGAAGAGCTCGAGCGGATTCAAGCAACATCAATTATTAGAGACACCTAGAGGGCGTGATTCACGATCTGACTGTGCCATAAATATTGAAAGACAGAGAATTTCGAGGGTCATTTTCTCCTAGAGGATTATTTTGTCAAATGTCCAGTATACGATGAAGCAAGTTTTCAGAGGCGGTACAGAATGTAAAAAATAATAATAATAATAATATATATATATATATATATATATATATATATGTATATATATATATATATATATATATACGTTCTTGGTTGCGGACGTCCGTACCTAAGGATTAGGTACGGATTTCCATTTTTTCCCCCCTTTCCGATCACACATTTAGATCTTAACCGTTCAGTTTTTAGGTCCTAATGTATAGATCATCTCTGCAAAATTTCAGCCAAATTGGTGATCGTTAAGGCATTCAAAACTGCAATTTACAACAATGAATACGAACGGTTCCGGTTCGACAGATTCGGAACCGTTCGTATCCATTGTTGTAAATTGCAGTTTTGAATGTCTTAACGATCACCAATTTGGCTGAAAATTTGCAGAGATGATCTATACATTAGGACCTAAAAACTGAACGGTTAAGATCTAAATGTGTGATCGGAAAGAGGGGAAAAAATGGAAATCCGTACCTTTTGCTTAGGTACGGACGTCCGCACCTGAGAATGGTTGTATATATATATATATATATATATTTTGGGTAAACGAGGAGGGGACAAACTCAACGTCCTCCTTCGGAATTTTATTAATGAAAAAAAAAAGGAACAATAAAAAAGGAAAGGAGGACCAAGCCAAGGCCAATCCCAACAAGATTACACCACTAACCTAGCCAAACATAGAACAAAAAGAAGGTTCCTACCATAAAGCAAAACAAAGGACCAACTAAGCAAGAACAATAGAGAGAGAAAAATACAAAGGGAACCAAAACAAAGCACCTCAACAGGCTACCTAAACCTATACATCTCTATGAGAAGTCTCTTCTAAAAGCTGAAGCTAAAAAAGGAGGGAGAGCATCCCATATGTGATCCCCAACATGTGAAGTTCCCCGGGACATTGCCTTCCCGGAAAGTATGGGTAACCCGAAGTCGTATATTACATACCATTGCCAAACCATTCAACCACATAGTGTGCAGTGTCTAAGGTATCAAAATAGTAGAAGCATAAAATCTCACCCCTGCCATGGAGTCTGATTCAATCCACAAATCATTCCGCTCCCTTAGTCTTGCAATATAGATTGCTTCAAGAAAGGCAAGTATCTCCACGTCAAGAGCACTAGTGAAGCTAATTTTTGAAGCAAAAGCCAGTAGAAAGTCTCCATCATGATTACGAACAAATCCTCCAAAATCTGCGGTATCTTGGTCTCTAAATGAGCCATCAATATTAACTTTCAGCCATGCATGAGGCGGTGGTACCCATTGCACTCTAATGAAACAGGGTGCCGTATGACAGACGTCCCGAATTTCAGATTTCACCCTGAAATCTGAGGTGGTCTTGTGGGACCCACTTTTCGAGAATTCGGCAGAACTTTCCCTAAAAGTGGACAACCCAAACCTGTGAAAGGAAATAGAAATCACACTTTTGCACCCTCAATTCCTGGAGCCAACTCCACCACAAGGTTATGATATATCCAAACATGTCCAATTGATAATTTAAAAAGACTACATCCAACAATTTCACTTTTACAACATAATCTCCAGGAAATTCTAAATCGATCCAAACCCATATTTTACAACATCAATAAATAACATCTCATGGTTATCAGAGTAGTCTAAGGAAAATAGAAAAATTACATTAAGCAGGTTACCAAGTAAGCTACGAATGATAGATGGCAGCAGTGGTGCTAACCCTCAACTGCTAATGCCGAATAACTACACTGCGAACTAGGCATTTGAAACCAAAGGCCCAGGGAAAAGCATATAAAAACGTTCGTGTGAGTGGGCAAAAATTAATATTTCATAAGTAATCGAAAATGAAAGGGATTTTATACTCTCCCACGTTTATTCCTTTATAAAGTCCAATGCATGCAAAAGTTAACAACAAAACGCTTTGAAAAACAGAAATCTTGTAGAATTCAGACCAGCCCCACTTGTTAAATATAAAAGTATGGGGAAGAGATATCACCATACGATAAAGGGAGCTTCCTAGGCTTGGGTCGGAGCCTCCCAAGCTCTTGGCTCAACTCACCCACAAACACAGAGTGAGTGGGGAAGAGTACTAATAGGCTAGATAGCAATAAAATAAAACGACCCAAGTATGGTGAAGAAAAGACATACAAAACCGGAAAGCAATAAAATTTCCTCAAAATCTCACAGAGGAAGATACGAGTACGATTCCCAACTGTAATCGATAAGTCTTGAGAGAACATAGACGTGTCCCACACTCCAAAATATACTCAATAAGAATACAACTCATAACAGAAATTCAAATGCTAGATTAAAGAAAGTAGGCCTGGGCGCGGGTCGGTTCGGGTCTGAAATTTGATGAACCCGAGCCCGAACCCGAAGTATCGGTCTCGGTTCGGTCCACAGTTTTCATCATGCTTAGCCCGACAAAAACCCGAACCGAGTACAATCGGTCCGGGCTATTGGTCTTTCGGTCCTAAAACAAAGTTTCAGTCTTTCAGTGAGTTTCAGACCTTCAATATCAGCAATTCCAAAAGTCTAGCTGGAACCTTCAATTTTTCTGATTTGCAGCATCTACTAATGACATTTAGACAAGCATTTCCAGTCAAATCCTCAACTACATACAAAAACTAATACATTACAAATTGTAAATGCAACAAATCGAATTGAGAAATACAACTTAAAGTCTGAAATCACTAACTCATTAGTCATTACAAATACAATGAAAAATTGCAAATCAAACACAACTTGCAGATCTAATAATCAAACACAAACTGCAGAACTATTTCAAAGTCCAAATGTCCTATGCAGCAAGGAAATACACAACCACACAAAGTCACAACTCACAACTCACAAGGAAGAAGACCAGAAGTTAACAAAACAAAAAAATCAAAACAAATGCAGCAATGGTTCTGTCATTAACAAACTATGAAACAAAGTAACCAACTGAATGAAAAAGAAACAAATGCAGAGGTTGCAGGCTTGCAGCTACACAGCTACTGTCCATTTCAATTCTCCAAGGTTCCATTTGCATCATTCAACATTCCAACAGCAACCTGACTTCAAACAACCTGCAATTTGCCACAAATGATGAGAAAACACATATTGCAACATCATAATTATGACACAATCAGAAACCAACAGCAGCTAGTTCAAATTTCCATTAGTAACTAACATGAATTAAGTTGAAGTATTTGATTGCAGACTATGATCAATGTTGTTATACAACTTTGCAGTCTTTGATGGCTTTGAGGCATGAGACTTTTGACTTGATGCAGTATCCTCAAGTTGATGTTCTGTACAAGAAGTCCAAAACAAAAAAAAACACACATTTAGTTCAAACTTCTAAGTTTCTAACAATTCAACAATGCACAATTTAAAGAAGAAATAACACAAGTAATGGAATAATGAAGCACCTTTTTCAAGTTTTTCATAGAACACCATATCTTCAGCAGTTGGGAAGTATTCTATCTCTGATATGCTTTGTGAGTTGATCCAATTTTGCATGCATATGAGGGCTTCCACAGTTCTTGGAGTCATTGAACTTCTAAAGGGATCAATGACCCTACCTCCAGTACTGAAAGAACTTTCAGAAGCCACTGTACTCACTTGGATTGCAAGCACATCTTTGGCCACACACTGGAGATTTGGGTACTTAACTCCATTAAGCTTCCACCACAACAAAATGTCAAATTCATCATCATCAAAGGTTCCATCAATTGGATCAAGACAGTACCTGTCCACTTCATGTTGCACAACCACCTCCTCGGATTCCTCTAGTTCTTTCCTCCAATCATTCATCATATCTGCCCTCTTACCACTCACTGTCCTTGTACTAGATGTGCTTCCACTAGTGATACCACTTTCTTGGCTACTTTTGGTCTTCTGATTACCATTTGAAGATGCATACAAATCGGTAAGTCCCACCACCAACTCCTTGAGTTCTTCACTCTTCTTCTTAACTGTAACTCCATCCATTGCAAGGTATCTCCTACATGTGCTGCTGAAATTCCTAAGTTTATACCTAGGATCAAGCACTAGAGCTACCAAAAGAAGCTGATTCAGGTCATCTACCTGTGCAAAGTATTTCTGGAACTTTGATTTCATCTTCATAGCCATCCTTTGAAGAATTCTTTCTGCTTCATTCTCAATTTGATCTTCCTCTTTGTTAAACAGATCCTCAATCTCAGATTGAATCGCAACAATGTCATGAAAAGCTCTATGTGAGGTAGGCCTTGTTGAAGCACTGACCCGCAAGGTTACTTCATAGAAAACCTTCAAAAACTGGATGAAAACCTTAGCTTTGTCCCAATCGGCTTGAACTGGTGGTCCAATCCTCTTTTTTGACTTGAGATCAACCAATACAAATCCATCCTCATCCGGCTCAATATCATCAGGTTCATCAAAATAACTCTCATACTTAGACTCATCGTCTTCAGCCATTCGATCAAAGGCCTTCTTAAGCCCTAGAGCAGTCTCCAACATAATAAATGTTGAATTCCACCTAGTTGGAACATCTAAGACACATATTTTTCTAGACTCCAGCTTCTCTTTCTCAACACATTTCTTGAAAGCATCAAGCCTTGCCGAACTGCTCCTCACATACTTAACTGCATTCCTAATTGAGCTCACAGATTTATCCAACATTGTGAGTCCTGATCTCACAATGAGATTGAGGATGTGAGCCATACACCTCACATGCAAAAATTTGCCTCCTATAACCGGCTGCTTCACCCAATTTACCATTTTCTTTCTCACAAACTCAATTGCATGCTTATTAGCAGAGGCATTATCAACACTAATCGTCAAAACCCTCTCTATACCCCATTGAATCAAACAACTTTCTATCAACTTCCCTATGCTTATGCCCTGGTGATTAGAGATTACACAAAAGTTAAGAATCCTTTTGTGCATTTTCCATCCAAAATCTATAAAGTGTGCAGTCAAGACCATATAGTTTATGTTTTGCACTGATGTCCATGTATCAGTGGTTAAACATAAAGTATGGCTCTGCAACTCCTTCCTCAACTCGAGTCTTTTTTCATCATACATCTTCAAAAACAGCTTAACAATGGTTCTCCTAGATGGAATCTCCCACTTAGGGCATGCCACTGAACAAAAGTGCCTAAACCCTTTCCTCTCAATTGCACTAAATGGGAATTCATCCATCACTATCATCTCAACTGCTGCTATCTTACAGGCATCTTGGGTCCAATTTTTCAAAGCTAAACTAGGTTCACCAGTCAGACTCCCATCACTACCCAAAACCTGCTGCCCTTTTTCTATATCAGCCCTACCCGGATACTTCTTACACACATCGTTAATGTGTCTCCTAAGACTGCTAGTTCCATTATCATAAGGATCACAAGCTAGATCAGTTGTGCAGTACTTACATTGGGCACGAGTTACAGTCCGGGTTTCCTGCATCTTCCCATCAACCATCTCGAAAAGAGGCTTCTCAATTTTGTCAAAGTGCTCCCAAACCTTGGAACGAAACTTTGTTGTCGTCTTCTCAGCCTTCTTCCTCTTCCCCTTCCCTGGGTCAACTGGTGGTCGAGATGCTGGACTTGGGGTGGAGTTACTTGCATCTGCCGTGGAGCCTGCCGGAACAATAGCGTTTGGGTTTGCCGGCGCACTACCTGAAGCCATGCTTGTTGCAGTTGCACCTTCTGGTAATGACTGATTTGAAGCCATTGGAGTTTCAGGGTTTTCAATTATGGGACAAACGGTGACAAGTTGAGAGCTCGAGTCAAAATCCTAGGTCTAGGGAAGGATATGATCGATGAATTGAAGAAATCGGACCAACTGATGCAAGAAATTATCTGAAATTGGATGAAATTAGGGTTTGGGGAAGAATAGTTGAGAGCTCGAGTCAAAATCCTAGGTCTAGGGAAGGATATGATCAATGAATTGAAGAAATCGGACCAACTGATGCAAGAAATTATCCTAAATGGGATGAAATTAGGATTTGGGGATGAAAATTGGGGAAGAATAGTTGAGAGCTCGAGTTGAATGATCGAGCAAATGAGAGAGAATGAGCTGAGGTTAGGGTTTGGCGTCGTCCACATGTATAATTAAAGACCAATAAAATACTGCCACATGTATAAGTTAATATATCGGTCCGGGTCGGTCTACCCGAACTCAGTAACATCCGAAACCGAGACCGACCCGTTTGTTTAATTTTCGGTTCAGTTTTGACCCGAACCGGGAAGAAACAGACAAAAACCCGAACCGGCCCGTCGGTCTATCGGTTATTCGGTTCGGTTCCTCGGTCTATCGGCCTCAAACGCCCAGGCGTAAAAGAAAGCAAGAATACAATTAAGGGTTTGCTCACTGACAACAATGAATGGACAACTGATCCTAATGACGTTCAGCAATTACTCCTAACACTACTAGGATAAAGTTCATAGACATCAGTTCACAACTGATGTTAAAAAAAAAAAATCTGATGTCTTAGTGGGTGATGTTAAAGATCGCCAAAACTAAGACATCGGTTCACAACTGATGTCTAAATTGCGACGAGACATCGGTTTAAGGTTCAGAACCGATGTAAAAACGTTAATGTGATCACCATTTTGGTGTGTTTAGCTATTGTCAAACCTTCATATTTTGGCATTAGATGCTTAATGAAGTATAGGTCTAACAACACAATTATCCATTTTAACATCGTTTCTGATTTAGAAACGATGTCTGATAATATTTTACACATCGGTTCTCATTAATTTTTGCTTGTGGTTCATAAGCTTTTCATGTGTTTGGTACATAATATTTCACTAGATATTCAATCTACATTCTGTAGTATAGTTTGAACTGATGTCCATATTTATACTAGACATCGGTTTTGTGTATATATCGATGTCCATAGTTATTCTAGACATCGGTTTTTGTTTATATATCGATGTTCATAGTAATCTAGACATCGGTTTTGTTTATATATCGATGTTTATAGTAATGCTAGACATCGGTTTTTGTTTATATCTCGATGTCCATATCTATACTACACATCGTTTTTGTTTATATATCGATGTCCATAGTAATGCTAGACATCGGTTTTTGTTTATATCTCGATGTCCATGTTTATATTAGACATCGTTTTTGTTTATATATTGATGTTCATAGTAATGCTAGACATCGATTTTTGTTTCCAAACTGAGGTATTTTCTCTTTTCTGACATCGGTTTTTGTTTTCAAACTGATGTAATTTCTGTTTCTGACATCAGTTCTTCATCAGTAACTGATGATTTTTTCATTTCTTGACATCAATCTGTGAATTCAAACTACTGTTATATATCCCTTTTGCTGCTGTATTTAGTACTAGAAAGCTGATCCACAAATAACATGAAATTCAAATGTACTTTAAATATTAGGGAATTGTATTAATTTCTATACA
Organism: Rosa rugosa; assembly: GCF_958449725.1. Taxonomy (NCBI): domain Eukaryota; kingdom Viridiplantae; phylum Streptophyta; class Magnoliopsida; order Rosales; family Rosaceae; genus Rosa; species Rosa rugosa. Next base: position 31,748,358 of record NC_084826.1, read on the forward strand.
AAATTAGAGCTTGAGGTAGTTTCAAAAGTTTTGCACAATAAACCCTAACCTACTTTAAGGCTAGTGTAGAAGATACCACTACTGCAATAACTACATGCAGCATAATTTGTTCACAATTCATCCTGATATCACTACATCTACTACAAAATGGTCAGCAAAATCTAGCCTTACTCAAAATCATATTGCTTGTCAAGATCTAGCTATAGCAAAATCTACAAGTAGTCAGCCGCTTCAATGCGCACCTCATCAAGTTGCTCTTGGGTATATGAGTTCCGACTCTTTGCCGCCCACTAGAACAGAGTTTGCACCATGTCATATGGCTACTGGCATTGGTTTCAGGGCAGAAACCATAAAACATAGCATTTTTGTACCATACTATATTTTTTCTCAAAAAAGCAAAAGCTAGCCAGTTGTCTATACTGAGCATAGTTTGAGTAGACTGGAAAAAAAGTGATAAAACTTACACCGTGCTATGTAGAAAAGTATGAGGCTTGGGATCAACACTGCTTACTGCTAGCTCTCCATTCCCGGCCTGCACTGTGTCTTCCCGGTAGAGATGTTGTCACTGTAGATAACTATCTCAATGGATCAAGGCACTTTAAGCACAATTAATTCAACTCAAACACCTGAAACACACCAATACTTACCTAGCTAGTCGTAGATAAACTTTACGACAAATACTTGGTGCACACACCACACTTAATATATACGTACATGCAAGTTGGTTAATTTGCCTTCTGGACTTGTCCCTTGAGTCGTCAACTTGCAAGCTTTTATGAAAAATGTATCAGATGGCTGGGAAGTGGCGGCATGGCTTTTCATATCATGTTGAAGGTGGAGCAAATGAATTGTAAGTAGAAGCAATTGCATCAAATGGCTTAAAGTCCCCGTACGTCCGAATATATTTCACTGACCTGCTGGCCATTATGAATAAACACACAAAAGAAAGTAAGTAGATATACATGAGAACCAATAGATGTTGGAAAATTACTAATGATCAGTAAGTGAAAAAGAACTCAAACTAGTATTTAAGATTATATTGAGTGAAAAGGAAATATAAGCAGAGTTATTTCGTATAAGACTATTGTGTACGTAAAAGTAATGTTACCTTCTCAATCCAGAATAGAGATGATTTAATTGGAGCACACTGATTATCCAACTCATTTTTTTCCTGAACCATTGCAGAAAAAATCTCTAGATTTCTGCAGTTATCCACTAGCGATTCATTGAGTAACGGACACTAGGAAGACAGACTCAGGAAGAGTTGTCCTCCACTACTGTTCAAAGCTTCACTTGCAGATTCTGTAGTTGCTGAAGACCATCTCTGACCATTAATGGGACTAAAAAAATATTTTTCAAACTCTCACAAAACAGTATCTCTATGGAGTTTACAATTTGACATCAAAGTTTGGAGCAAGCAGTTGGTTCTGCCATATTGTCATCAACTTAGGTAATGCATATATGTACAATCTCTTCAACTGAGGAGCTCTTACCTGCAAGCACATAAGACATTCTATTCAATGTCACTCAAGTGCACAAAATGCATATAAATTATGACTGAAACAGAAATATAATTACATTTTCATCAAAGAGAGCAACACTAATATGATCATCAAGGTTGACCTTCTCCTAGTGTGCCTTTTCAATTTCCTTGCTAATCATATTGCATTTACTCACAGGATGTGATATGAATGCTGCCAGTTTTGTGCAACCCTCCAACTCCAATTTCTCACAAAAAAAAAAAAAAAAAATCAAATCTCAATGAGGTGCACATAAGTGAAAACTAGTAAACCAAGGTTAATACTACCTCTATTTTTTTCCCATTCCTGTGTTTTTAGGGTTCAGTATTTCAATTTGACAGGCAGTAGAGCAGTAATCAAAGTAAAACCACAAGAAGGTGGCCCTTAGTGAGTGTGCAGCAAGGGGACTTAACTACTCAATGAAGCTGCATGCAGAGCTGTTATTTGATAAAAACGTAGATCATTTGAGTGAGTGAATGGTAGAAAAAGGGATGGCAACAGAGAATAAAAATCATGCAGGAGAGAAGATTAGGTGTACCTGACTTGGGACCTGTGGCTGATTAGATTTTGGACTACTATCACAATAGTAAAACTACATAAGAACAAGATCTGATTAGGTGTACCTGAGCATCTGCTCCCGATGAAACTAGCACATTTAATACATGAGAGAATGCTAGGCCAGTTATCCTCTTAGAGTGACCTTTAAGCTTGCTCTTAACGTGCATCAAGAAAATTACGACTAAATAACAACCATCTAATACAGTACGTGCACTGCAAGTAATTAACCATATAACCTGCATCAAGAAAATTACAACTAAGTAACAACCATCTAATACAGTACGTGCACTGCAGGTAATTAACCATATATCACACCATACCTCATCCACACGGACATTATATATCTGAAACTTCAACTCAATAATCTAAAGTAATAATCTCGTCACCCTCCCACAAAGAGAGAGTTAGAGGCCAGACCGCCAGACACCTAATATTTAGTTCACATCCCTCAGGAATGGAACAAAGACCACATTCCAGATGAAATTTAATTGTCTAGGGAAGCATAAACAGTACCTGAGCAGGGGGTAAGGATGAAACCCAATCGGATGCATGTGTAGGAAGGAACCCCTATGTGTTAAGCTGCCAGGAACAATGAAAATTTAACAAACTAGATTCCTTTATAGATATCATTAGGCTGCCAGGAACAATGAATATTTAACAAACTAGATTCCTTCATAGATATCATTAGGGATAAAACAATTAAGAAAGCTGAAGAATAATTCACCTTCCAGACACCAAGTGCCGAGCACCCCAAATTAAGAGCCATGAAGAGCAACTTTGGGCAAGAAGATCCACTTTGCTGACCTTGTAGGGCTCAAAAACTACAGAACCAAATTAAAAATCACAACATCAAGTAACCCAACATCATAATCGATTATGCAGCAATGCAGAGAGCAAGTATGGTATAGGATTTCAAATATGTTAGGCTATCCATACAATACAAGCTAATACAATTTGACAACACAATCAATTTAATCATACAATACAAGAGTAACTGACCAATAGTTTCAGAAAGGAGCTTTAAGCTTGAAGAATCAGAAATCGAACACAGAAAGTAACCTAGAATTTCTGCCTTATTGCTTGAGGAAGTAAAACCCAGAAAATCATGGAGATGTTCATGAGAGATAGATCGATTGAAAACCCAGAAAGTAAAACCCAGACAACTATTCGACTGTCAGTTCGTCTTACCGAGTTACTGACGAGGAGAGCGAGGGCCGTCGATGCCTCGATGGTCGAAGAGAGGGGCTGAGATGGAGAGGCCCATGGAGAGAGAAAGAAGAGACGGCGACTGCAATCTGTGTTTTCGGGGTGATAAGGATGGTCTGTGTCTTCGGATCTCGTCCTTGCTGATTGGGAGCTCCGGTTTATGCTTCAAACTGGAGAACGGTCAGAGGCGGACAAGGAGGAGAAGAAGGAGGGGAACGGTCGGAAGCGGAGAAGGAGGAAGAGGATGTCGGTTGCTGGACGGCTGTCGCAGTGGTTAGGTTTTGGGAATGAAAATTGACGGAGTGTAGGAAAACATAGTCGTGGGAAAACTGACTAAGTGTTGGGGGGAATGAAATTTTGGTTCCGCGCTTTCGAAATTTTGGTTCCGCGCTTTCAAAATTTTGAAAAAAAATGTAGACATCGGTCAAATTTATAAAACGATGTTAATTGCATGAATAGAAATCGGTTTTTCAAGAACTGATGTTAGAAAAATAATTTACATCGGTTGAAATCTTAACTGATGTAAATGACATGATGTCTATTAACATTATTCTAGTAGTGTAAATTACTACAAAGACATCTTCTCTACTGAAGGCACATGTGATGATGCAATCTCTGAGATTTTTAGGGCAACTCCACTGAAAGTAGCTCCACACATGAATGAGGATTTATTGAGGCCTTACTCTGATGATGAAATTAAGGACGCGTTGTTTCAAATGCACCCTTCAAAGAGTCCTGGACCTGATGGTATGTCTCCCTTTTTCTTTCAAAAGTATTGGAATATTGTTGGTTTGGATGTGTGTCTAGCTATTCGAAACTTTCTTGAGAATGGCGAGATATGGCCTGCTTCAAATTTTATAGCTGCTTTTGCTAACCATCTGCCTCATGTGAACTCGGCGCAGCAAGCGGAGTTATTGGCTATTCGAAACGGATTAGAGATGGCGGTTTGGCTACAGCTTCCCTTTGTCACAATTGAAACTGATTGCCTTACTGCAGTACAAGCAATCAGGCATCCTCAATCTGAGTTTTCAGAGTATGCAGGCATCATTGCTGATATCCATGACCTACAGATGAAGTTTCAGGAAGCACAAATCAGTTTTGCCCCCAGATAGTGCAACCGAGTTGCACACAGACTTGCAAATATTGGTTTTGAATCCAATCAGAATGAGTCTTGGTTCCAACAGGCTCCTATTTGTATTACTGATGTACTCCATTATGACTGTAACCATCTGAGCTAGGCTCTCTTCAATAAACTTCTTTCTTTCAAAAAAAAAAAAAAAATCAAAACAGATTTTTTTTCTTCCAAAATATCCCTCAAATATTAGAAAACCTTTTAATTGAAATATCCAATAATGATGAAAAGGTCAATTCACAAAATAAAAGAAAAAGAAAATAATTAACAAAAAAATAAAACTAAATAACAAAAAACGTAGAGCAGTTTTCGCCACATTCTATGAAATAACTACCAAGTAGTTATCCACACCCATAAGGTGTGTTAGTCGTCTAGTATCTAGCATCTCCAACAGTAAAAGTTACTTATTAGTTAAATTTAGCTAAAATAAAAAAATATAGCTATTGATTTAACAATGATGCTCCAGCAATAGTAGCTATTTGTAAGTCATATACTATATTTTATGGAATTGTAAATTGACATGTGGACAAAAGAGGAGAGAGAAATATAACTTTTGCTTTAGTTATTCTTGATTATCTAGCTAAAGTTAAATTTAACTTAGTTATACTCTTGTCTTTAAGCTGTTGAGCCTGAGCTCTAGACAATTCTTCATTCTCCACTGCATGCTTGTATCTTGGTCTGTTGGGTACTCTAAACCAACAAGAAACATAATCAAAAATAATTTTCTCCAAATTACTAGCAGTTTTTGTTAAGTACTTCAGTTCAATTTGACGGTCAGGGGCGGAACCAGAATTTAAACTTAGGGGGGTCGAGATAGAAGTATAAATTGTCGCAACTAAATTGCTATAAGAATAATTTATTAATAAATAAAATCAACTGTAAAAATAATATAAAAATAAAGTATAATTCATAAGCCAATAGTTGACTAAAAGTAAAATCAATGATTAAAAAAAAATACTGTTAAAATAAAATTTCAATGAAATTAAATATTAATGAATTCATTGAATTGTAAAATTGGCAACATACACATTCAAAACTTGTCAAACAGCATAAATTGAATTAGTAATCACTAATCATCCCTTTTTTTTTTTTTTTTTTTTTGCGGGTAACAGTCAGCCCTTTATTGAAATGATAAATCTTACATACTACAGAGTTCAGCTGCAACTGCAGCAAGTAGAAAAGAAGGTGTAGAAAAATAAAAACAGTCCTGCGTCAAAGAGCAAGCATGTGCTGCTAACTGGTGTGCTACGTTATTCCCCATTCTGCCTACATGAGTAACGGCCACAAAAGTCTCTGATTCCAGCAACAGGATCAGGTCATCATAAATCCGTCCCAAAACCGTAGTATTACTACCCACTGTCTCCTTTAACTGCCTTTGGACTTCCACAGCATCTGTCTCCAAAATCACCGGAGAGAAGGAATGGCTCACTGCAAACTCCATAGCTTTCTTGCACGCCATGACCTCCCCATGCTCCGGTGACAATAAGCCTCCTAGAGGGCAGGCCCCCCAGCCAACATAACCCCCAGTGCATCTCTGATCACAAAGCCTAGCCCACCCTTTCGAGTAACATGATTAAACGCCCCATCAACATTAAGTTTCAGAAAACCTACTGGAGGTGCCGTCCACTTCACCACCCTTGTTCCTCTATTTATGTTCCTCCCTTGTGGCATATTGTGTACCCGAAATTCCTGCAGTCTGGCCATGTTGCTCATAACTACATCACGCGCATCGCCCTTCTTCTGGTTCCAAACCCGTTCATTCCTCTCTTTCCAAATCCCAAAAAGAAGAAAAACCAACTCCCCAAAGTTGGTTGATGACAATTCTACAGCACAAACGCTTAACCACTGCATCAAACCAACTCCTACATTCTGGGGGCCAAAGCAAACCTGTCTAAAGATTGCATTGGACTTCAACACCAATTGAGTAAAAGGACAGTCTCTACAAATGTGTAGAGTAGTCTCATTGTGTAATTCACACAACACACACAAGGTAGAGGCTAACTGCACCCTTCTTGACTCCAGCTTAACCAAAGAAGGCAAAATGTCCAAACACACTCTCCAACAGTGAATCTTGACCTGGTTTGGCGTATTTAAACTCCACACCTTCTTCCAGAATGCACTATCCACTGAAGAAATAAGAGGACTATAACTAGATGAATTAGAGAATGACGCACGGTAAGCAGATTTTACGGTGAATTTACCATCCTTTGTTAACCTCCAAATCAACCTGTCAGTCACCACTCTGCGACTTAATGGTATACTAGTAATCAACTCTGCCTCCACCACTGGAAACAAACGGCGTATCTTTGCCTCATCCCAAATTCCCGTGTCCAACAACAAGTCCTCCACTAGAAACACCTCACTTTGCGCTGAAGTTGTCAAAACAGGTTTCCCTGCAGGTAATGCCGGAATCCAGTTATCCGAAAAGATTTCAATGTCTTTTCCAGTTATCACTAATCATCCCTGTATATTGCTTTATGGTTATAGTATTATTATATTTTTTTATGGTTAACCAATCAAATGCAACTACTATTTTTGTCAGTAGTCATATGGGTTACTGTTCAGTAGCAGATTTTATTGTTAGTTTATTGCTTTCATTATGAACTTAAACGTAATTAAACAATTAAGTATAAAAGGTTGGGGCGGTCGGGACCCCGTCTGGCCTGATGCTAGGTCCGCCCCTGTTGACGGTTATAGCCATAGTACCCTACTATTTCCACCACCTTTACTCCTTTAGACAAACATGGGAGTATTTTGCTGCTCTCTTCTTCGCAATGCGACTTTTTATCAAAACTTCCTGTCAACTGCACCAAAGAAACAGCTTTGTGAATACATAAAACAAGAACCACAAATATTATCCTTCAGCATAGCTACCAAATTTTGAACCTCCGAGAATGAGAGAATACAGGATTTTTATACTTGACATTTATTTACAACTAAATACTCTGTTCTTTTAATGAAAGTTTCTTTTTGGTGGCTCTATGCCAGCAATAAATCCCTATCATCTTTTAATAGGGCGATGTGGGCTATGTCCCGGTATGCACACTCTGTGTGACTTGTCTGGTCTAGCGAGGCGGCGAGCTATTTGCTTGATCAAATGGACACAACCTCCTAGTGGCAGGATGAAATTGAGTGTCGTCGGATTTATTTCCGTGTGGCAACATAGTAGGAAAGCTGTGCTATTTGTAATGATGCTTCTTCGTGATAGAGTTATTTTTCTGGTATGTCACCGCTATGTCAAAACAAATGGAGTAGCCATTCGTGCACTCTTTGCTAATTTGTGCTTGTTAGAATACATAAGTTTTGTAGAGAATCCTGGTATTATTTCAGGATGTTCTCTTTATGCTTATTGTAATTTAGGGTTCAGGCTCTACGTCCCCCCCCCTTGTATTCTCGCAATTTCATTAATCAAGGCTTGAGGGCAGCCGCACCAACCCCTTTAAAAAAAAAAAATGAAAGTTCCTTTCTGAAGAAAAAAAAAAAAAAAAAAAAAAAATGTTCGTTCATAGATGTTCAGATCAAAATGGAATCGAGGTCATAATTTGAATCAAAGCAAGATAAGAAATTCCAACAGACCAACTATCCACTAGACAGCAATCTGTAGCAAAGCTAAACTTTTATGCTTTTTTTTGTACTTTTTCTCTCTACAAAATTGGTAATAAAGTGAACAGAAGATGAAGTGAAATTTGTATTCTAGATACCTAATGACATCCATGTATTCAAGCAAAAGGCAAGTGTTTAGTGCAAAGACCTAGCTAACTAGATATATCACTAACACATGTAAATAGGAATTTGTTGAACCTGAATGGCTCAACGTCAAAGACATTCAGATCCATCATCATCAGTACGTGAAGCTAATATTTTTTTTTTTTTTTTAAACAAGTGATGCACATACAAACTAGCTGTTTATCATATATTCATAAATACCTTTACCAAAGTTGAATGTATACGTACCTCCTAGACTAGTGTATGCAAGTCAGGAGATGCCTTAACAAAAGATGCTAATTGAGGAACAGCACAATAATTATCAGATTCATTAATTGCTATTTCCATAAGCTTGAGATTAGATAATGAAGGAATTAATACAAAATCCATCTTGTATTGCTGTAAAACAAACAAGAAGTAAGGCACTAACAGAATCCAACAACAAAAGAAAAACGTATCCAATACAATTTATACTAACCTTTCTGATATGAGTAAGTTTGAGAATCACTAGTTGAGAACGACAGAAGGAAAGGTGGTGAATGGCAAGCCCTAATAAGAAGTTACCTGAAAGGAAATGAAACTAGGTTACAAAGCAAGTTTATCGATCACCAAGAAGCGGTAGATTTCTAAGAAGCAAGCTTGTCACACATCCATTATAAAAAAATAAAACTAGGTCTGCATCACTAATCTCAATGCTTTCATTCTGTTACATCTTTGTATCCCCAAATACTTCAAAGCAATTGATTGACCATCGTTGTATCTTCTTGCACTTGCAGCAGGTAAACCGATGTGCCTTGGTACCAGGGGGCCAGCGCAGTCAACAAAGATGAGACATTAATATGCGGCGGCACAGGTCTACACACAACACAAATCCTTGAAATCCCATAGTAGTCTCCACATATATCAGGTTGCACACAGGTGAAGGTTAGCATGAACTGATATCACCTATTCATTTTGATGATAGATGCAAGGTAGGATTTCAACACGCTATAGTCTCTAAAACTGTAGCCATGAAGCAGCTCTGCTTCACTCATGCAGATATGCTGCAGAATATATAGTTAACTACCTAATTCGTTCCTGTTGCTTTCATTTGACATAAATAAAACCAAACTCTCATAATCAAATGCAAACATGTCTAGATAAAGCAAGAACTGCAGTTCCTACTGGCCTAGTAGCTAGAGCCTAGAGGCACACAACTTCTGCACTAGCGCTGCAGGCAACTTTTTCTTAATCTTCCCAACATGTTTAGATGACCATTCTTAACTTGCTCCATGCTTCATGCCCAATCTCAGCTAGTCTGTCAATTCTTGTATGGTAACACCCGTGAGGCCGTGACGGACACTGTTAAAAACAATTTTCTCCAATTTAATAGCAGTTTTCGTTACGTACTTCACAAGTTCAATCTGACGTTTGGTACCGGCAAATCTTATAATTTCCACCACCTTGAGGTTATAATGGGAGCACTTCGCGGCTTTCTTGTTGGGAAAGGGTCCTTTTGTTATCAATGAAAGTGAAATGCGGTTTAACTGCACCAAATTAATATTAAGTTGGCAGGTAACACAACAACAACCAGATTATCAAGTCGGCAGCTAGCTACCAAATAAATGGAAACATGTCTCCGAGGATGAGAAACAGTATAGTGGGCAGGGAGAAGTTTAGCAGATGGAATAAAAACATAGACACCATAATATCACAATGTACAGGTCTTACAACAAGTCAAACGTCCCTTGGAAATGCTGATCACTTCGCTATATCAACAATTTCAAATAGTGTCTATAGCAAACTATCATTTGGGTTCAAAGTTAATCTGAATACCATGCTGAGAGTTTATATTTGAAATAGGTTTACATCTAAATTACTAAATATTCCATTTTCAATGATTGTTAATTTCTGAAAGAGTACAACAGAATGTTCATGTAAAGATGTTTTTCTCTAGGTTAATAATGTATACCATAAATGGACTGAAGATCGCCATTGGGATCAAAGCAAGATACAAAACATTGAATGACCTACTACGGACTCGACACCAACCAGCATGAAGTTCCCATGTACCCAGGCCCTGGGAGTGAATAGATGATGAAGCTCATATATATTTCACCACCAAAATTGACCTTTGATGTTTTCACCAAAAGGAAATGGCAGATTATCAACGAGTCTAATTACCGTTTTAGTACAGAAATTGCAAAAAAAAAAAAAAAAAAAAAAAAAGCCTAAAATGCTAGATAAGCCTCTCTGAAATCATTCACAGCAAAAACTAGATAAAACTGATCAACTAGACAAATACATACATAGACAGTTGCCTAGATACATGTAACCATAACACTGAAATTTAACCTCAAATTCTTAACATCCAAAGGAAATTCAACTTATACAAGGACAGTATCCAACTACCCAAACAAACAAGAATTCATCAACCTTGTTATGAAAGGCTGAAACTCGAAAAGTATTAGCAGGCAATTACATTCTCTCTCTCATGATTCCATATGACGAATTTAGACATATAACAATCGAAACAGTTAGAAAGCCAAACCAAATGAAAGGAATTAAGAAAAAGGCTGCCTTTATACTAAACTTTCAATAGAATGCAATATCATATGGTCAAATATTTTACAAAAGATCATATATGCAATGTTTAGATAAAGGTGTATCTTACTACTTGGTTTGACCATCGGTACTGAAATGCGTGAAGAAGAACCAGAACCCAGAAGCAGAATGACCAAATAGAATTTGGCTCTTAGATTACTACACCTGCTTCAATAGCATAGGAAACCACCAACCCATCAATAACATTGAAAACAAAATACAAATTGCATTGGGGACTTGGGGTTTCTCAATACAATTGAGTCAATGTCCTTGAACAAGTAACTGCACTGAGAAGACCCAACTTCAATTAGCAAAGAATGAAAAGCTCACACTAGAATTCCATATATTTGTTGATTTGTTCTCTCGATTAATCTCAGACCTCATATTCAACCATAATCAGTACTGGTTACATGTGCTTGAGGTCCACTGTTCGAGGCGCAACCCTATCATGAAGGAAAAAAAAAGTTGGTTTTGTCTTCCCCTGATCCTTTTCTCATTCCAATGTATGTTTTCTTGTTTTGGCTAGTAATTCAACCAAGTCTAACATTTCATAACTATACTTCATTCCTGTTGATTCCCACTCCCAGTTCGATGAGGAAGTGGTTCTGTCTGTGTACTGTAAATTTTAATCCAATTACCAAATTTGGTTCTTCACCATTCAACTGGAAATAAAGCTTCTATGCTAACACAAATAAAAACGACCGAACATTGATTATTGAATGCAAAACACTACATCCCTGGTTTTTGGCTTTGTGTAAATAGAGAGGAGGACAACTTTGCAAAACACCATTTAAGCGGTGCAGTATATTACAAACATTCATCCTTAATTCAACTGCAAATTGAGCTTGTAGTTTTCATAACAACAAATTAAAAAGAGGCATTCATTATTCAATACAAATAATTTAGCAATGTAGTTTCTACCAAGGCTGTTGTAGCTACAGGCACACAACTTCTAGAGTTGCAGGCAATTTTCTTTTAAGCTGCTGGGCCTGAGCTCTTGACAATTCTTCCTTCTCCACTATAAGATCTCGTAGTCTGTCGAATCTTGGCCTCCAAGAATTAACAGGATCAAAAACAATTTTCTCCAGATTACTTGCAGTTCTTGTCAAGTACATTACAAGTTCAATCTGACGGCTGAGGCCGCTGTACCCTACTATTTCCACCACCTTTAGACGATCATGGGAGCATTTTGCGGCTGTCTTCTTGGCAAAGGGACTTTTTTTACTCCATGATTGTGATAACTGCACCAAAGAAGCAACTTAGTGCGTACATGCAACAAGAACCACAAATTGTATCCGTTAATATAGCTACCAAATTTTCGACCTCCGAGAATGAGAAACAGTATACTATGCATCTATGATAAAGTTTTATCCTAGACATTGATTTACATCTGAATATTCTGTTTTTCAATGAAAATACATTTCTGAAAGAAAAAAAAATCTCCACTCAAAGAAGTCAGGTAAAAGTGGAATCAAAGTCATCATTCGAATCAAAGGAAGATAAAAATTCCAAAGGACCAACTATCCACTAGACAGCAATCGGCAGCAAAGTTCAACCTATCTGGTTGTCTAGTAAATTTGTCCTTTTTTCTTTTCTACAAAATTGGAAATGGAATTAACAGAAGATGAAGTGAAATTTGTATTCTATCTAATTGAACCCTATGTATTGAAGCGAAAGAAAAGTGAAGCTTGTAGTTCTGTTTAGTACTAAAACCTAGACTGTATCAATTATACACTAGAAAAGGTCCAACTACAAATAAACAAAACAACCAGGAGGTGCACATACTAAATACACTGTTTAGTATACATACCCGCAACACAAGTGTATGCATGTAAGGAGCTTTCTTTATGAAAGATGCGAGATGAAGAAGAGCAAAATTTTCAGTTTCATAAATTGCTAATTCCAAACGCTTGAGATTAGGTAATGAAGGAATTACATGATCCCTTTCACAACACTGAAAAACAAACATCAAGTAAGGCACTAATAAAATCAAACAACAAAAGAAAAAAATTATAACTTGTTTATAACAATACTAACCGCTTTCATATAATTGAGATTGAGAATCTCCAGTTGAGAAAGACAGCAGGACAGGTGAAAGAAGGTAATCTCTAAGAAATCATGTGGCAACCATCCAACAATGGAAACCTCAACAAGTAGTGGAAGATTACTAAGAACCAAGTTTCTCACATATCCATCATAACAAAATGAAACTAGATTTGCATCACAAATTTGAATGGTTTTGATATTTTCACATCTTCGTATCACCAAGTACTTCAATGCAATTGAATGACCAACAACTCTCAGATTAACCAATGATGAGGAACCATACACGACCAGTCGTTCGAGAACTGGACAGTTTGAAATGAAGTACTCAAGAACTTCTTGGTCTACATCAACTGATTTCAAATCAAAAACTTTGAGGCACTTAAAACCAATGTATTCAGAACATGCACAAGGACTTCAAACCAGAGGTTTCGCTGATACCTAACAGTTTGTTACTAAATCCGTATTTCCCAATCAATAGATAACGAATATATGCAGAGAAGTCCAGCTCAAGCATTTGAACTCCTTTCCTCATTGCAAATTGAATCCATTCATCAATACAAATTCTAGGACCAAGTTTAAAAAAAACCCTGAAGCGCTCAATGTTTAAGGCTCTATGCTGTTTCAACACACTATCCACCCAACTGACGTACCTACACATTTCCAATTCGCACGCTTCTCCTTTGAGCTCATTAAATTTTTCTCAGCATCAAAGTTGAGATTGGTACTATAGGCCCACAAATACTGCCACCTCCTAGAAAGGATGCTAGTAGCTTGTGCTTCCTTTAGGGGCAACAGAGACAGTATACTCACAAGGATTTCATCCGGCAATCCACTGATTCTGTCGACCATGTCGTCAGCAACATCTTTACGGAAAATTCTACAGTACTGGGGGGTATCCCATACCGGGTGTTTTGTGAATATTTGTGACCGTTGGATCGGTAATATATCCAAGGGTCATGGAAATTCGAAACAAGCTGACCTATTCAGAAGGTATCCCGTTTCGCCGTCACTCTCAGTTCGTCACCGTGCCTCCAACGTCGGGCCTCCGTGCGCGGCGCTCCTCCGCTCCGCTGTGCTACCACGACTCTCTCTCTCTCTCTCTCTGCGCGACTCTGCCTCAGTCTCCCTCTGTTCCACCGCGCCCCTCCACTCCACTGCTCCTCCAGTCCTCTTCAGCCTCTCTCCTTGACCGTCGAGGCGTCGACAGCCCTTTCTATACCCGACGGTGACGGACTAACGGTGGTAAGTCATATAGTTTATCGAAATTTCTGGGTTTTGACTTTTCAATCGATCTGTATCTCATGAACATCTCCACTACTTTCTGGGTTTTCAGTTGAATAGCCTTGAAGTCTCCAACTTGGTTGCTTTCTTCCTCAAGCAGCAAAGCAGAAAGCCAGAAACTGTTGTTTACACTCTGGGTTCGATTTCTGGGTTTTCACTTACATTCTGGGTTTCACTCTTCAAGCTTGGTAAGTTGCTGGGTATTGTATATTTGTATGAATGTATAATCAAATTGTATGATTAAAACCATTAAATTGATTGAGCTTCAAGTTGCTGCATTTCTGAATATCTCCATTAGTTGATCGAGCTGTTGCCTGTTGCCCTGTTGATAAGTTGGTTTATTGGCTGTTTTGATTGAGCTATTTTGCCGTTATTTGTATATCTGTATTGGTCATGTATCTGTTTTGAAATTTGGCATCTGTTTTGCCAGTTTTGGATGGTAACTGAACTGCAAACAGTTTGGTAATTTGGATGGGAATTCAAATTGGATGGGAATTGCAATCAGAGTGTTTGAATGATAATCTGAATCCTGAAACAAGTCCTGTACATGGGGAAGCTCCAGTGTTGCTTCAATCTAGAGAAAATGAAGATATGATCGTAAAGTTATTTGGGAGTAGTGCTACTAATTTTGTTGGATTTGGAGCTGAGCAGGTCATCTTGGTGCGTGATGCTAGTGTTCAAAAGGAAATTTCTAACTCTGTTGGGAAACAAGCTCTTGTTCTTACTATTGTGGAGTGCAAGGGGCTCGAGTTCCAGGTGGTTACAATGTCTATCATTTAGTTTGTTTACACTTATCATACAAAAGCCGTTGATGATATATGGATTCGTGTTGTTGTCCTAGGTACGTATTCATCTACCTCGAAAGATTCTTCTATTTATTTTACTTTCAATTTCTTTGGCTATATATACCATCTATGATTAGTGTATATGCAATTCATATGTCTTATGTTTGTTAACAGGTCTTAACATACACGTCTTTTTTGTAGGATGTACTTTTGTACAAGTATTTTGGGTCATCACCCTTAATAAATGAATGGAGGCTGATGGAGCTGATTTCCTCCTAGATAAGATGAGATATTCCATCCTAGCAGTATATATATTGCTCGACACCTCCTTGACAGGATATAAGTTCCCCGAGAGGTTCCTTCCTAGACAAGAAGAACTAAAAACTACGAGATTGAAATTTGAATCTTTGTAAATCAGCAAGCAAAATCTGTTAAATTGAACGTGTTTGATATAACTAGACTTGGCATGCTCTTATTTTGTCTGCTCACATTCTAAATATTAATGGTTTGCCTTGTTGTTTTAGATATTAGGTCGTTTTTTTTTTTTACAAAATTGAAGACAAATGTGTTCTCCAAATGGTAATTCTTAATATTAATACCAAAATGTGTCCTCAATTACATAATTTACTTCTCGGTTGTATAATTGGGGTTGTACCTTGTGTAATCTTCCTCATTGAGAAAATAATTACATCTCTGACAACGCTTATTACGAATATAAGGACAAATGATTAAAATTTTGTAATAATTGTCCTATTTGTGGTAATTACAAGGTCTAAGACAATATTTACCAATTTATGAACCATTTTACAACATTTACGACAAATGTGTTGTACAAGTGGTAAATCTTCATATTTCATATCAAATAGAGCAAGTGTCCTCATTCACGTAATATGGTTCTCGAATGTGTAACTGGGTAGTATTTTGTGTAATGTTCCATATTGAGAAAATAGTTGCATCTCTTGGATTGATTATTACGAATGTAAGGACAAATGATCAAAAATATTGTAATAAATGTCCTATTTTTGGTAATTACAAGTTCTAAGACAACATTTACTAGTTTATGAACTATTTTACAAAATTGAAGACAAATGTGTTCTACAAATGGTAAGTCTTAATATTAATACTAAATAGAGCATGTGTCCTCAATCACATAATTTACTTCTCGATTGTGTAATTGGGGTTGTACCTTGTGTAATCTTCCTCATTGAGAAAATAATTACATCTCTGACATCGCTTATTACGAATATAAGGACAAATGATTAAAAATTTGTAATAACTGTCCTGTTTGTGGTAATTACAATTTCTAAGACAATATCTACCAGTTTATGAACTATTTTACAACATTGACGACAAATGTGTTGTACAAGTGGTAAATCTTCATATTTTCTACCAAATAAAACATATCTCCTCATTCATGTAATATGGTTCTCGATTGTGTAATTGAGGTAAACATTTTGGTATTTACTCCATTTAAGAAAATATTTACATGTATATAGACAATATTACAAATTAATGACAAATGTGTTGTTAAATTAGTAACTTTGTTTTTCTTAAATGCCATGTGTCAAAAATTGATTGGGTAACCTGATGACCAATTCATCAGGTTACCATCATATTAAATTATTGTATATTAAAAAAAAAAAAAAAAAAGGTATCTCATAGAGGGGGGTACGGTAGCCTGTCTCCTTTCTTCTTTGTTTTTCTCAAGTTGTAACCACCCTAGGAATTAACCCAAGAAACCAAAAAAAAGTTGAATCAATGTTGAGAAAGATAGTGTTACCAGACAATCTTCACTCTTTTTTTATCATTAGTCCCTTCAATAAATAAATACACCTTATTCTGTTTCCTAAATCATGACAGAACCCAGAAACATAATACCCATTTTAATCTCACGTACTGCAGTCAGATATTTACAGAAAGAAGAAGGATGCAACATTAAGATGTAGTTTTACCTTGCTATTTGGTTCAACCATTGGTTAATGGAAATGGGTAGAGAAGAACCAGAACCCAGCAGCAGGAAGAGAGAACCAGGGGTAGCCTTCGATATGAAAAACAAAATATGGGAATCAACCCAATAATTAGGTTACACCTCAATTATGTTTTCATCAGATGCATGGGATCCAGATAAACCAAATTCCCAACTGCGATTATGTCAAAATTGAAAGAAAGGTGGGAAGCTGTGTTCTTTTCTCTAACCCAAGATCAACACAACCAATTTTGAAGAAAGAGTTTTGTGTGTGATGCAGCAAACAGAGAATCTAAGAGGTATGAGTTTCTTTGAGGAAAGAAAACAATGACGGAGGAAGAGGGAACACCAACTGACCAAAGTAAAGACTAAAGACCTCTTATTTGCATGGGCTGATCCAAATCAACTTAGAAAATGTACTCGAAGCACGGCCACTTCATTCAGTTTCATTCTTCTTTTTTTCTTTTCTCCCTGATCTATTTTTTCTTTTTTGTTGGGCTAGTAATTTTCTTCACTTTCGAATATTTTCGCATATTTGATATGAAATCAGTAACATCTTTTCGGGCATATATCGATTTGAACAATAGTCAAAATGCAGATTTGCGGCCTAAGGGTGAAACTTAATTTCATTCATATTGTTTTCCGGACTCCCAGTTTAATCAGGAAGTCGATCTAGATCTGTATGTGTTTGTACAGTTTATTTCAGTCTAATTAGCAAATTTAGTCCTCCACCATTCAATTGGAAATAGAGCTTGCGCGCTAACATAAATAAAATAATCAATGTTATTTTTCAATGCAAACCACCATCTCCAAATAATTTAAGCGCTGCAGCATATTACAAACATTCATCGTTTAACTGCATATCAAGCTTGTAATTCCAGAATAACAGAATTAGAAACAAGCGTTCATTATTTGTACAAATTATTTAGCAATGTAGCTTCCTAATGGGCTAGCTAGTAGCTACAGGCACACAACTACCAGAGTCGCAGGCAATTTTTCTTTAAGCCGCCGAGCCAAACTTCTTGAAAATTCTTCCATCTCCACTGCATACTTGTCTCATGACTCTCTTCGTCTGTTGGGTCGTCTATACCACCAAAAAACAGGATCAAAAATAATTTTCTCCAGATTACTAGCAGTTTTTGTTAAGTACTTCACAAGTTCAATTTGACGGTTGTAGCCACAGTATCCCACTATTTCCACCACCTTTAGACAAACATGGGAGTATTTTGCTGCTCTCTTCTTGAAGACTAGACTATTTCTATACAGAATATGGCTCGTATTTTACAGCACCATTCAATAGCATAGGACACACCAACCCCAAAACAAAACATTGTTTCAGAATCACTTGGGGGCAAGGCTTGCGGCTTCTCGGTATAATCAAGTCAATCTATGACCTCACTAAAGAATTGCATTCAGAAGACCAAACTTGCTCAGCAAAGATGCTACGCAGGGTTTAATACCAAGATTGACTCGTCCGTATATAAAGTCTGCAAAGCAAAAGAAATCCGAATTGTAAAGGAGAAATAAAAATCTGAAAAGAAAAAGAATTCCAAATAAGTCTTAAACGTTGATATTTTTTCGCCAAACTTCTATATAGTTTTCTAATTCGTCTCATCACAACATGCTGGACAAGGATGATTTTTTATTTTTTTAGAAAAAATAATGCCAAATTCCACCACTTTATGTTGGACAAGGATCATCTTCGGTAAAAGTGTTAATGCCAACAAATTTTCATTAGTAAATGCCTTGATGCCGACGAAATGTGTTGACGCCGACAACTTTTTGTCAACAAATGTGTTAATTCTAAAGGAAAATGGTCCGTACGGTATCCGAACTTTTCCTCCTTATAATTTTTGGTACCTAAACTTTAAAAAATATCACTACGGTACCTAAGGTTCTTTGTCCGACCGAGGATTGGTACGTATGGCCGTTACCTCCGTTACAGAACTTGCCAGCTGTCAATTTTTGAAGGGTATTTTCGTCCCTTCATGTCTAAATCTTTGTTTTTTTTTTTTTACTAAATATATTTTCCCTTTATCTGCAATAATAATAATAATAAAACGTTCTATGGGTTCTGCAAATCGTTCTCTTTTGATGGTGATTTAATGGTCGCCAAAAGTGTTTTTCTATAGCATGATCTTGGGCGTCCTGGGTACTTGTCCTCATCATCACTGTAAAAAGGGACCTTCAGTCGACTACTACCATTCTCTTTCTTATAAGAATCATATCTTCTTGCACTTGCAGCAGGTAAACCGATATGCCTTGGCACCAGGCGACCAGGCGGCTAGCAGTCAACAAAGATGAGACATTAACAGGAAGCTTAGCATGAACTGATATCACCTATTCATTTTGATGATAGATGCAAGGTTGGATTTCAACACGCAATAGTCTATAAAACTGTAGCCATGAAGCAGCTCTGCTTCACTCATGCCGATTTACTGCAGAATGGTTAATTAACTAATTCGTTCCTGTTGCTTACATTTGACATAAATAAAACCAAACTCTCATAATCAAAAGCAAACACCATGTCTAGATAATGCAAGCACTGCAGTTCCTACTGGCCTAGTAGCTAGAGGCACACGACTTCTACACTTGCAGGCAACTTTTTCTTAATCCTCCGAACCTGATTAGATAACCATTCTTTGCGCCATGCTCCATTCCCAATCTCAGCTAGTCTGTCAACTCTTGTACGGTAATGCCCATGACAGACACTGTTAAAAACAATTTTCTCCAATTTAATAGCAGTTTTAGTCACGTACTTCACAAGTTCAATCTGACGTGTGGTACCGGCATATCTTATAATTTCCACTACCTTGAGGTTATCATGGGAGCACTTCGCGGCTTTCTTGTTGGGAAAGGGTCCTTTTGTTATCAATGAAAGCGAAATGCAGTTTAACTGCACCAAATTAAGAAAAATTAACTTTGCATGTAACACAACAACAACAACCAAATTATCAAGTCTACAGCTACCAAATAAATGGAAACATGTCTCAAAGGATGAGAAACAGTATAGTAGCAAATGGAATAAAAACATAAACACCATATTATCCCAATGTACAGGTCCTACAACAAGTCAAACATCCCTTGGAAATGTTGATCCCTTCACTGTATCATTTTTTGGTACCCTTTCCTACAGAATCGGTAATGGAGTGAATAGATAATGAAGCTCATATTTCACCACCAAATTGACCTTTGATGTTTTCACCAAAAGGAAATGGCAGATTATCAACGAGTCTAATTACCATTTTCGTACAGAAACCTATAACCAACAAAAAAAAAAATTGAAAAAAAACTAAAATGCTAGCTAGCCTTTCTAAAATCATTCACAGCAATTATATACATAAACACTTGACTAGATACATCTAATGGTACACTGAAATTTAACCTCAAATTCTTAACATCCAAAGGAAATTCAACTCATACAATGACAGTATCTAACTAACCAAACAAACGAGAATTCAACAGAATATCACGACTATAGAAAGTTAGAAACAAAAAGTGATATAGCTACAATTGAACAATAGAATTAAGTTCAAGGATCGTAGAATCCTGTTATCGTCTTTCATAACTAAACATTCAAAATCATCAGTATGTGAATCTCATAAATAAATAAATAAAAACAATTACCAATGAATATCATACACATGCACAAACTACTACCCTGGTTTATTTTGTAGCCTACCAAGTACCTGCAACACAAGTGTATGCAATAAAGGAGATGCCTTAATGAAGGAAGCAAGTTGAAGAAGACCACCATTATCCTTTTCATCAAATGCTAATTCCAAATGCTTGAGATTAGATAATGTAGGAAATACAGACTCACTCTTGTAGCTCTGAAAAACAAAGGAGTAAGGCAAAGACATAATCCTAAAAAAATAAAATTAAAATTAAATATCACATTTACATATACTAAGTATTACCAACCAGGCTCAAATTATTTAGATTGAGAATCTCTAGTTGTGCAAGACAGCAAGAAATCCGGGAGAAAACCTCTAAGAAATCAAGTGAATGGATTCCACCAAGGGATACCTCAACAAGAAGCGGGAGATTATTAAGAAGCAAGTCTACCTCATCTGCGTCATAAATGAATGCCTCATCTGTGTCATAAACGAATGAAACAAGATTTGCATCAGAAATCTCAATTCTTTTAATTTTGTAGCATCGCTGTATCACCAAGTACTTCAATGCAGTTGAGGGACTGATAACTCTTAGATTAACCAACTTTGATGAATCAGACATGGAAAGTCGCTCAAGAACTGAACAGTTAGACAAGATGTCCTCAAGAACATTTCCAGCCACATCAACTGATTTCAGATCAAGAACTTTCAGGGACTTAAACCCAACATATTCACTAATATGTTCACTTGGTACATCAGAACACAAGGGATTCAAACCAGAACCTTTTCTGATACCCAAAACATTTTGGCGAAGTGCATAGCTACTAGATCGACTGTGAGCAGGATATTCTAAGAAGTCCAACTCAAGCATTTGAACTCCCTTTTTCATTGCAAATTGAATCCATTCATCAATAGAACTTCTCGGACCAATATCAAAAGAAACCCTGAATTGCTCAATGTTTGGGGCTCTATGCAGTTTCAACACACTGTCCACCCAATCGACATACCTAAGCTTCTTCAATTCTTTCCCCTCTGGATAAATTCTGCTCAGCTCATACAATCTGCATAAATTTTTCTCATCATCAAAGTTGAGAGTCGTAATGCTGGCCCACATATACCGCCATCTCCTAGAAAGGATACTAGTAGCTTGTGCATCCCTTACGGGCAAGCCAGACAGTATAATAACAAGAATTTCATCAGGCAACGCACTGATTCTGTCCACAAAATTTTCTTCACCACCTATTTTCCTTCTTTTTCTCAAGTTCAGGCCACCCTATGATTGACCCAAGAAACAACAACGTTATGAAAGGTTGAAACTTGAAAAATATTAGCAGGCAATTACATTCTGTCTCTCATTATTCCATTCGAAGAATCAAGTCAATTGACATATAACAATCAAAACAGTAAGAAAGCCAAAACCAAATGGAATGAATTAAGAAAAATGCTGCCTTCATACTAGTTGGATTCCAAGGGAAAAATGAAACTTTTAATACAATGCAATACCATATAGTCAAATACTTCACAAAAAGATCAATATTTAAATGAAGGTGTACCTTGCTACTTGGTTTGACCATTGGCACTGAAATGGGTGAAGAAGAACCAGAACCAGAACCCAGAAGCAGAATGACCAAATAGCCTTTTTTATAGGCAAACTCGGATACTAAACATAGAATATGACTCTTAGATTACTCCACCTGCTTCAATGGCATAGGAAATCACCAACCCATCAATAACATTTAAAAAAAAATAAAAAATACAAATTGCATTTGGGTTTCTCAACACAATTGAGTCAATAT
The DNA here is from genome assembly GCF_958449725.1 of Rosa rugosa. Lineage (NCBI taxonomy): Eukaryota > Viridiplantae > Streptophyta > Magnoliopsida > Rosales > Rosaceae > Rosa > Rosa rugosa. Next base: position 31,770,553 of record NC_084826.1, read on the forward strand.
CTTTGAATAAGTAACTGCATTGAGAAGACCCAACTTCAGTTGGCAAAGAATGAAAATTCCACACTAGAATTCCATATTTTTGTTCTCTTTTATAATCTCATACCTCATATTTGACCAGAGAATCGTTTTCCAAGAGAACCCATGACGACTCTAGTCACTCTACCACAGAACAGCTGCTCTTTCTTATTGGATTGCCAACAAGAATCACCTTCGATTCTGTTAAACAAATCTTTTCAAATAAATAACCAGCTTTGCTTTCATTTTCATCTTGGCCGGTGGACCTCGTCATGCTTATAACATAGTTGAGGTCTTCTGTTCGAGGCACATCCCTTTCATCTAGATTTTTTCCTTACTTTTTTTTTCTTTTTTCTTTTTTGGCTAGTAATTCACATAAGTCCGTAACATTTCTGGCATAACTTAACTTCATTCCTGTTGATTCCCAGACTCCCGTTCGGTCAGGAAGTCGTTCTGTCTTTGTATTGTAAATTTCAATCTAATTACTAAATTTGGTTCTTCACCATTCAACCGGAAATAGAGCTTCCATGGTAACAGTAACACAAAAAAAATAAAACAATGCCAAACACCAACTCCCTGGTTTTTGGCTTTGTGAAAATAGCAAGGAGGAGAACAACTTTGCAAAACACCATCTAAGCACTGCAGTGCACTACAAACATTAATCATTAATACAACTGCGGATTGAGCTCGTAGTTTCAGAATAACAAAATTAAAAAGAAGCATTCATTATTCAATACATATAATTTAGCAATGTAGTTTCCTACAAATTAAGGCTGTTGTAGCTACCGGCAGTGGCGGATCCAGGAAGTGAAGTTGGGGTGAGCTAATTTAGCACTTGCTCAAAAGAAATTTTTTTTTGATCGATAATACTTAAAAGAATGTTGAGGTTAGATTTTAGAAGAAATTTTTATTAATATATGATGTTATAACTACAAAAATAAGGAACAAGAAAATGAGGAAAGAGCAAAAAGAAAAAAAATTACAGGCAATGCAAGATTAGATTTGCCTTTAAGGGTGAGAAATATTAAAGATATACTTACAGAAATGTTGTAACTAAAGGGGAAAAAAAGAGAGAAGTTAATGGGGAAAGAGGCAAGATTTGCATCCAAGGAGATTTGAACCAAGTAAAGGCTGTAAAGCCTGAAGATAAAGGCAAAAAGTAAAGCCTACAAAGGCAAGGTTTGCATCTAGGGAGATTCGAACCAAGGAAAGTCTGAAGACAAAGGCAAAACAACACTACACTTTGCCAATTGAACCAAACCTACATTTGTGGATGCTCATCCATGTAGTAACAAAAATATTTTAAGGATTTTGGGTTGGGCTGCCTCTCAAGTGGATCCGCCCCTGGCTACAGGCACACAACATCTAGAGTTGCAGGCAATTTTTCTTTAAGCTGCCGAGCCTGAGCTCTTGACAATTCTTCGTTCTTCACTGTAGAATGATCTTGTAGTCTGTCGAGCCTTGGACGCCGACGAGCAACAGGATCAAAAACAATTTTCTCCAGATTAGTTGCAGTTTTTGTCAAGTACGCCACAAGTTCAATATCACGGCTGATGCCTGTGTACCCTACTATTTCCACCACCTTTAGACAATCATGGGAGCATTTTGCGGCTCTCTTCTTGGCAAAGGGGCTTTTTTTACTCCCATATCTAGTTAACTGCACCAAAGAAGCAACATAGTGTGTACATGCAACAAGAACCACAAATTATATCCGTCATTATAGCTACCAAATTTCAACCTCCAAGAATGAGAAACAGTATACCATTCTAGAGTTTTATCCTAGACATTGATTTACATCTGAATAAATAAATAAAATCTTCATTCAAAGAAGTCGGATCAAAATGGAATCAAAGCCATCATTCAAATCAAAGGAAGATAATAATTCCAAATGACCAACTATCCACTAGACAGCTATCGGCAGCAAAGTTCAACCTTTCTGTTTGTCTGGTTAATTTGTACCTTCTTTTCTAGGAAATTGGAAATGGAATTAACAGAAGATGAAGTGAAATTTGTATTCTACCTAATTGAACCCTATCTATTCAAGCGAAAGAAAAGGGAAGCTTGTATTTCTGTTTAGTACAAAAACATAGACTATATCAATTATACACCAGAAAAATTCAAACTATATAAAAATATTGATAACTTGTAATTCATCATCATCGTCATCATCAGTTGTGAATCTAATAAACAAAACAACCAGGAGGTGCACATACAAAATACATGTTTAGTAGACGTACCTTCAACACAAGTGTGTGCAAGTAAGGATATTTCTTAATGAAAGAAGCGAGATGAAGTAGAGCACAGTTTTCATCTTCATTAAATACTAATTCCAAATGCTTGAGATTAGGTAATGAAGGAATCACAGGGTCCATTTTCTGCCACTGAAAAACAAACATCAAGTAAGGCACCAGCATAAGAAGGATAAGTACAACTTAATTACAACAACAAAAGAAAAGAATTACAACTTAATTATTACAAGTATACACTAACCGCAGTCATATAACCGAGTTTGAGAATCTCCAGTTGAGAAAGACAGCAGGAAAGGTGAAAGAAGGCAATCTCTAAGAAATCATGTGTATACCATCCAGAAAGGGAAACCTCAACAAGACGCGGTAGATTAATAAGAACCAAGTTTCTCACATTTCCATCATAAACAAATGAAACTAGGTTTGCATCACAGATCTCAATGGTTTTGATATTTTTACATCGTCGTATCACCAAGTACTTCAATGCAATAGAATGACCGGTTACTTTTAGATTAACCAATGTTGAAGAATCAGACACGGACAGTCGTTCAAGAACTCGACAGTTACACATTAAGTACTCAAGAACTTCTTGGTCCACATCAACTGTTTTCAGATCAAGAACTTTGAGGCACTTAAAACCAATGTATTCAGAACACAATGACTTCAAAGCAGAGGTTTCGCTGATACCTAACAGTTTGTTACTAAATCTGTGTTTCGGAAGGTATAGATAACCAGAATATACAAAGTCCAACTCAAGCATTTGAACTCCTTTCCTCATTGCAAATTGAATCCATTTATCAATACAACTTCTAGAATCAAGTTTAAAATAAACCCTGAATCGCTCAATGTTTAAGGCTCTATGCTGTTTCAACACACTATCCACCCAATTGACGTACCTACACATTTCCAATTCGAGTGCTTGTTTGTCATACAGACGCAATCTGGCTAAATTCTTCTCATCATCAAAGTTGAGAGTGGTACAATACGCCCACACATACTGCCACCTCCTAGAAAGGATACTAGTAGCTTGTGCTTCCTTCAGGGGCAACAGAGACAGTATACTCACAAGAATTTCATCCGGCAATCCACTGATTCTGTCCATCATGTTGCCAGCAACATCTTTCTTCTTTCTTTTGCTCAAGTGGGAACCACCCTATGAATTAAACCCAATAAAAGAAAACTCAATGTTGAGAAAGATGGTATTACCAGGCAATAGATAAATACATCATTCTGTTTCCTAAGTCAAGACAGAAATACCAATCGAAACATTTACGCAGCCAAACCAAATACAAGGAATCAAGAAAAGATGCTGCTTTGCAATTTAACACAATACCCATTTTAATCTCACTGCACTCAGATATTTACAGAAGGAAAAACGATGCAACATTAACAAGTAGTTTTACCTTGCTATTTGGTTCAACCATTGATTAATAGAAATGGGTATTGAAGAACCAGAACCCAGCAGCAGAACGATAGCCTCTCTCTTATAGACAACAGATAGAATGTGGCTCTTCTTAGGTAAACACCAACCCAATTAAGGGAACTGAAACACCGGCACTGGGGAGCTTTTGGGTTTCTCAACACGGTCAAGTCAATGACTTTCGACGACCCAATTCAAACATGCAAAGACTGAAAAAAGATGGGAAGTTTTTTCGGAGTACTTTTCAACCAGCTTTACTGTACTTTTCATCTTCGCCAGGAACCCTTGACGAGTCTATAATGTACTTGAGCTCCTCTGTTCGAAGTACTGTCATTTCATTTATTTTCTTTCTTCCTTTTTTTTTTTCTGTTGTCTTTTTTCTCTGATTGTTTACCCTTTCTCTACCTTTTTTCTTTTTTTCTTTTCTTTTCTTTTCTTTTCTTTTGTTTACACACCTCAAATTTCTTAATACACCACCTTTTTTTTTTTTTTTGAAAAATCTTATTCCAACAATACCCTTACACAAACTTACAAAAAAATTAGAAAATAGAAAGAATAGATCGAGAGATTGACGACAACACTAAAAATTCAGGAATTTTCACATATCAATGAAAAATTTTATGAGCATAACATCTATTCAAGAACATGAACCACCTTTCACTTTCAAGAAATCCCAGATAAGAACATGAACATCCAAAGGAAAATTCAAGAATATTTTCAAGACCCAATATATTTGCTAAAAAAAAAAAAAAAACAAGAACGTCCAGAATTTCACATTTATTGTTCTTTGATGGTGGGCAGGATAGCGTACCAATAGCCTAGAATTTAATACAAAGTATGAAAAAGAAAAAAGGAAAATCAAAGAGAAGTAGCAAATTGCTGCTGTATTTCTCTAACTAGACATATATATTTTGGAGAATTGAGAACTGAGAAAAAAAAAATGGAGTTCTGGAAAGATATTAGGTGAATAGTAAAAATTAAAAAAAAAAATTTGAACATATAGCATTTGGGTTCAAAGTTAATCTGAATACCATGCTGAGAGTTTATATTTGAAATAGATTTACATCTAAATTACTAAATATTCCATTTTCAATGATTGCTTGCCTAATAATTTCTGAAAGAGTAAAACAGAATGTTCATGTAAAGATGTTTTGCTCCAGGTTAATAATGTATACCATAAATGGACTGAAGATCGCCATTGGGATCAAAGCAAGATCCAAAACATTGAATGACGGATGAATAGATGATGAAGCTCATATATATTTCACCACCAAATTGACCTCTGATGTTTTCACCAAAACGAAATGGCAGATTTTTTTTTTTTTTTTTTATCAAAAGGAAATGGCGGATTATCAACGAGTCTAATTACCGTTTTAGTACAGAAACCTATAACCAAAAAAAAAAAATGCCTAAAATGCTAGATAGCCTCTCTGAAATCATTCACAGCAAAAACTAGATAAAACTGATCAACTAGACAAATATATACATAGACAGTTGACCAGATACATGTAACCATAACACTGAAATTTAACTTCAAATTCTTAACATCCAAAGGAAATTCAACTTATACAAGGACAATATCCAACTACCCAAACAAACAAGAATTCAACATTGTTATGAAAGGCTGAAACTTAAAAAGTATTAGCAGGCAATTACATTCTCTTCTCTCATGATTCCATTCGACGAATATAGACATATAACAATCGAACAGTTAGAAAGCCAAACCAAATGGACGGAATTAAAAAAAAAAATACTGCCTTTATACTAAACTTGTTTAAGGAAAACGTAAATTAACAGAGAGAGAGAGAGAGTTTCGATTCAGAGACTCAGAGAGAATGAAGATTTTAGTGTGTTTATTCATCTCATACAAGGGAGTATTTATAGGAATACATTATAGTGTGAATACTCAAAGAGAAAACCAATTTGGTAACCATTTTCATCATGGCTGCAGCTCCACATGGTTGTCTTCAATGATGATAATTGCCATGCTTGTTGCCCTTTGGTATAAAGCATGTCACACAAGTCCTTATACCTACATTATACACTCAAGTACCTTATCTATACACTCAAGTACCTATTACATGATATAGACATTTATAGTATAATACATTTATACTACAACACTCCCCCTTGGATATTTCATGTCAATAGTTTTGTCTTGGTGGTGCGCTTCGAAGATGCCTCGTTAAAAACCTTGTCAAGTAATAAAACCATGTGGGAAAAAACAACCTTGGTCGAATGAGAAAAAGAGCACAACGCGTGTTGAGTGTGGAGTATGTTTCTGGATACTCCCCTTTGTGCCGTTCAAACTCGACGGTGACGCTTCATCCGTTGCCTCGTTAAAACCTTACTCGAGTGTAAAACCCTGTGGGACAAAAACAAGCTCGAGGAGGAAAAAGAGTACAACATGTCCTTCACTCTTTGAGATCGAACATGTAGACATCATAACTCCCCCTGATGTCGATATCTCCCCCTAATTGCTTCAATCATGGGAGTTCGGATAACCTTTCCAATCCGATGCTTTTCACATGTTTCTCGAAGGTGGATTTAGGTAACGACTTTTAGTGAATAAGTCCGCTACATTATCCTCTTATTGGATTTGGTTCACTGCAATCTTTAGGAGAGTCTATTGTTGTTGATTATGCTTGGTGTTGTCGCTTTTGATGTAGCCTTGCTTCATTTGTTCAAAAATAAGCAGCATTATCCTAAATGCTTGTAGGCTCATCTGTGGTAGACTTCAAATCACAACTATTCGAACATGCGTAACTATGGATCCAATCCATATACATTTCACGAACCACTTCGTGAAGAGCAATAATCTATGCATCGTTCGAAAATATAGCGACTAAGGTCTATTCTATAGACCTCCAAGATATCGCGGTCTTACCCATGGTGAACATTTAACCAGTTTTGGGAAGACCTTTGTATGGGTTATGAGATACCCAACATCAGCAAAACCTTCCAAAACACTTATGTTGTTTTGGGGTGGGGATAGAAAACGCAGGCCAGCGTTGGCGGCGTTTCTGGCTGTAGGGATAGAATAAGCCCATATCGGTCATATATCTCAAGTATCGAAAGATATCTTTTACACCAATTCAATGGTGTTGCGTTGGCGCAGAGCTATACCTTAGCTAACAAGTTCATGGTAAAATGAGATGTCCAGTCTTGTGTATTTGAGCTAAGTATAATAATGCGCTTATTATACTTAAGTAAGGCATTACTGCCTCTAGCACATCCTCGTCATCATCCTTTGTACGAAGAGGATCATTTTCAGGATCAAGACTATGGATGATCATGGAGGTGCTTTAAGGCTTGACTTTGTCAAAATGCCTAAGCTTTTATTAACACGATGCTCAAGGCATTAAGGATGCATATTCTAAATAGGTGAGATCAAATTATAAATCATAAATCAGAAACAAAACCAAATCCAAAATCATCATTAAGGCATTCCCAATGCCAAAACCGAAGGTCGATAAACAAATAAGAAATATAACTCCATCGAAATCCTATTTTGAGAATCTTTCATAAATCACAAATTGACGAATAGAAACATATTTAATTCCGGAAACCATCTCGGAAAATAATTCGTCGAAAATCATTAATAAATTGTAAATCATTCTTTATTTCGAAATTTGCAATATCCTTTTAAAACGTAGAGCCAAAATCATTCTGAAATGATAACCGAGATAAATCATAATGAAATTCAAAATCCGAAATCCAAATCAATAAACCAATTTATATTCTTAGATAAATAAACGTAATAATTAATTACGAAACAATATTGCATGCATATTCTTTAAAAATAAAGTGCCCACTCACAGTAGTATTTTGGCGACCACGCATATGGGTTTCTTCATCAAGCAGTAGCTTGGTACATCGCCCTATACATAATTATAATTCGTGAATAACAATTCGGCAATTAAATACGATTCCAATATAAAATCCGAAAACTCCTCGCACGAATAATTCCTCAACTAACCAAAATCACATCAGAATCAATCCTAACTTTCAGGGTTACACAAGATTAATTATTCTAACATCCCAGTGAAAATTGAAAACAATCCAGCGGTCCGATCTTCGCGAATCACAATTCGAAAATCCAAAAACTTTGGAAATTCCAATTAATACCCAAAACTTCTCCGATTTCCACCAAACACATATCTATACATTCAAAACAACATGAACTACCCAATAGACCAACACCAGCCGCCAGGAACTGCCAGACGCGCCCCCATGTGCCGCCACAAGAGACTACACGTGGGCCCCACGCGCTGGCAGTGAATGATATTCTTGATGAGGCGGAGTGTAAAGTCTCGGCTGAGATGAACACTGAGCTAGTAGCTCCTTATGTCGATGATGAGATTAAAACAGCTGTGTTCCAGATGCATCCATCTAAAAGTCCCAGACCTGATGGTATGACCCCTTTCTTCTTTCAGAAATTTTGGCATGTGGTTGGGGTTGTTGTTTGTCTTGCTGTTAGACATTTTCTTGAAACAGGAGAGAGCTTTGAGCAGTCCAATCTAACTCACTTGTGTCTCATTCCAAAGATAAAAGAGCCAAAAGGGGCCAGCCATTTTAGACCTATTGCCTTGTGTAATGTCATTTACAGAATTGCTTCCAAGGTTGTTGCAAATAGATTGAAGAAACTGCTGCCTACCATCATCTCCCCTTTGCAGAGTGCTTATGTACCGGGTAAGTTGATCTCGGATAACGCACTTGTTGCTAATGAAGTTGCAGATTTTATGCACAATTTGAGAAGACAGGAAGATGGTTTCTTTTCTTTGAAGGTTGATATCTCCAAAGCGTATGACAGATTAGAATGGAGCTTCTTAAAAGCTATGTTGCTCAAGTTGGGCTTCAATCCTCATTGGGTAGACATTGTCATGGTAAATGTTGAATCTGTGCAATACTCCATCCTTCTTAATGGTCCGCCAACTAAAATCATCGACCCTACTAGAGCCATTCGACAGGGAGACCCTTTCTCTCCATATCGATCTTTTCATCCTTTATGCTGAAGGACTCACGAGTCTCATCAATGCATCTGTGGAAGCACATGCTATTAAAGGTTTGAAGATGGCTCCTGGGGCTCCTACACTTCATCATCTATTATTTGCGGATGACAGTTTCTTTTTTGGAGCTGCAACTGCAAGGGAATGTCAACATTATAAAGCAGTGCTCAATCTCTATGAAATGGCTTCTGGACAGAGAATCAACTACCAAAAAAGTAGTGTTGTTTTTAGTAGGAATGTGCATCCTACTATGCAAATTCAGCTAGCTTCTATTTTACAGGTGAAATGTGTGGATGAGCACGATCGGTATTTAGGTTTACCTATGAGAGTTGGCAAGTCCAAAACAACCATCTTTTCTTATATCAAGGAGAAGTTGACACAGAAACTTATCAACTGGAAATCAAAGCTTTTAAGCTCTGCAGGTAAGGAAGTTTTAATTAAGGCTGTAGCTCAAACTATGCCACTTTATGCAATGAATTGCTACTTATTGCCAAAAACTCTATGTGATGATATTCACCAGCTTTGTGTTGGTTTCGTTTGGGGAGACGATGACAACAAAAGGAAAATACATTGGAGAAGTTGGGACAAGCTTTGTCTAACTAAACAGGAGGGAGGACTTGGCTTTAAAAATCTCTATGCTTACAATCTAGCCATGTTGGCAAAGCAAGGCTGGAGACTTCTTAAGAACCCTCAATCCCTCATTGCACAACTTTATAAGGCTAGATACTATCCTCACTGCTCTTTTTGGGAAGCGGATTTTGGTGATCACCCCTCCTTCTCTTGGCGTAGCATTCTTAGTAGTAGACCGGTTCTTGCTGCTGGTGTGTATTGGACTATTGGTGATGGCTCTCAGGTAAATATCTGGAAAGATAGCTGGATCCCAGCTTGCCCTAGCTGTTTAATCCACAGGCCTGCTGACTGTATGTTTGAGAAAGTGGCTGATCTAATTAATAGCACTATTCACACATGGATTCCCTCAACGATCTACTCCTTGTTTCCCGTTGAGGTTGCTGACAAGATTTTATGCATTCCCTTGAGCTCGAGGAGCTGTGATGACCGGTTAATTTGGAAACCAGAAAGGAGAGGACAATATTATGTTAAATCAGCATATTGGTGTGCTAGGACATTTGTTATGAATGCTGCCCTTGTTTCCACCTCATCTGGAGATCCCTACAAACTCTTGTGGCAGAGGCTTTGGAAGGCAAAAATACCAGGTAAAGTATTAAACTGTGTTTGGAGAGCTTGTCACAATCTCCTGCCTACTCGAGGAAATCTTACCTCCAAAGGATATCAAGGTGAGCTGAAATGCATCTCCTGTTCCCATCCTTTTGAAGATGTCACGCATGTGTTTTGTGCATGCCCTATTGCCAAAGAGATCCTTGCAGGTGCTCCTTTCCATTTACATGCTTTCATCTCTCCAGCTTTTAATTTTAAAGAGTGGATGCTTGAGCAAGCAGTGACCCTGCAAACTGATGTTTTCCAAAAGTTACTCATGATGTTATGGGGTATTTGGAAAAATCGGAACGATACTCTGTGGTCAGGTAAGCCTCAAACTGCTCCAAACATTGTGTGTGGCACAATGGCCTGGTATTTTGAGTACCAGAAGGCCAATTGTCCTCCTGCTCAACCTGCGGCGTTACTAACACGAAAGCACTGGAGTCCACGGAAACCTGGGAGTTTCAAGCTTAATGTCGATGGAGCTTTTCTGCCAAACTCCAACATGGGAGGTACAGGGGGTGTTCTCCGGGACTCTGATGGTCACTTTATTGCTGCCTTTGCGTACCATGTCAATTTGGTTACTTCTGCAAAACAAGTTGAGCTACTGGCTGTCAAATTTGGGCTGCAGCTACTACATAAGCTACAAGTCAGCAACTGCAGTGTTGAAACTGACTGTCAAGTTGCTGTAAAGGAGATTCATGACCATGAGTATCATAATTTGGAGCATGGAAACATAATTGATGATATTCGAGGGTGCATGCAAAGTATTGTAGGCTAGGAGTTTCGATTGTTCATACTCCTAGAACTGCAAATGCAGCAGCTCATAGGCTAGCTAGTGAAGCTTATGAATCTATGAATCATGTGGAATGGCAAGACAATGCCCCTGACATACTGGGAGATGTTCTCAGTTATGATTGTAACCATATTGCTTAGTTCTTTGCAATAAAAATTCTCTTTTACTAAAAAAAAAAAAAGTCAAGGTTCAATAACTTAAAAATAAAAAAAATGATTTCAACAATTTTGGGCGCGACACATGTCAACGCGTGAATAGAACAAGTAAGAACTTGAAAGAAAAGCAAACATATAAATGAATTTCCCCAAATTCAAAAACCTAAAATCTCAAATTCCGATTTGATTCCAGACCAAATGGCGAAGGAGGCGAAGCAGTTCGCCATCCCCCCGGTGGTTTTCCCCTCCGGCGGAAACCCCAGTGCCGGATCCAACATCCAGCAACGCCGCGTCCCAACGGCGCCGTTTCAACCACCCCGATCCTCCGCCTCCAGCATCCCCTTCATGTCCTTCGACATAGGCTCAGCCGCCGCCGCTTCCACCTCCGGCAGCTTTTACGGCGGTCCCATCGGCTCCGGCTCCTCCCTCCCCGGAGGTACCTGCTTCGAAGACGAGGAGCCTCTTCTCGACGAGCTCGGTATTCACCCCGATCAAATCTGGCGGAAGACCAAGTCCATTCTCCACCCCTTCCGGGTCAACCCGGACCTCCACAAGCAATCCGACATGTCCGGCCCGTGCCTCCTCTACGTCTCCCTCTGCCTCTTTCAATTACTCGCCGGCAAGATCCAATTCGGCGTTATACTCGGCTGGATCATCGTCTCCTTCTTCTTCCTTTACGTCGTCGTCAACATGTTGGCGGGTCGTAACGGCAACCTAGAGCTGCACAGGTGCGCCAGCGTCGTTGGCTACTCTATGTTGCCGGTGGTGATTTTATCGGCTACCATGCTCTTTGTGCCGCAAGGCGGGAGTTTCGTGTTCGCAGTGGCTGCCGTGTTTGTTTTATGGGCCACAAGGGTTTGCACCGGCCTCATGGTTGCGCTCGTCGACGGCGGTGATGAGCATCGCGGCCTCATTGCGTATGCTTGTTTCTTGATTTACACTCTCTTTTCATTTCTGGTTATATTTTAGCAGCTTTGATTATTATCAGGTTGATAGTGTGGGCTTTGTAGCTATGGTTTGGTTCTATATGCCCCTGTGGTTGGGTGTTTTGAGTTTAGGTTGGAAAATGTAGAAAACCGGAGATATTATGGTTGATTGGTATTGGATAAGTTTTACCCAACACGACTATTGGAAATGGATCTGGTCTTACTTACGGTTATTAATCTTACTGCTTTGTAATGTATATCTTGTGCTACAAGCTTGGAAAGGTTTGCATATGGTTTACTTCGTTGTTAATGTTACTGCTTTGTAATTTATATCTTGTGCTATAGGCTTGGAGAGATTGCACTAATTTACTAAATGGTATTAATTTCCAATCAACTTTTAGGTGAATTGAAATACTACTCTTAGTGCATAAGATGCATTTTGCTTATACCCTCCTTGCTTAGTTTAGGTTCAACATAGGAGATGCCTGTTTGTAGCGTAGCATGTGCTTGTGTATTTTATAAAACAAGTGTTTATGGGGTTTATATCTTGGGTTCCTTATTAATTTCTTTTGTAATTGTTTGTTTTGCCTATGGGACACAACACATCCATAAGATTGATACCTTGACAGTCTAGTAGGTTGGCTATGCGAGTAACAGGTGTGGAGATATTCCTTGAAGGCTCAACTTAGTTGATTAGGTGCAAAGTTGAGTAGCCTTAAATTGATTTTAGTTTGATGTTTAGATTAACAAAGTTGGAGGTAAAACGGTATTGGTTTTGCTTCTGTATGATGGTCTTTAATAGTGTGCTAAATTTGAAATTGGAGGGGTTCTTTCAGTTATAACTTATATCTTGATATGATTAATGCAAGGAATGATCTTCTATATTTTATTTGTTTCAAATTGTATTGTAGTTGTTGTAGATTTATCTACACGGTGTGCTTCTGTGGAAGAGACTTTCTTTGACTGAACTTTAATAAATTTCAAACTTGCCCATGACTTTGGACGATGGATATAAGAGAAAAATGAATGAACATACTAGATTCACCTTCCTTTTGCAAAGGGGAATCAACAATTGCTTGTGATATTCAAATCCCTCGTCTTATTTCTAGCTTGAGGCATGAAACTAATGAATCATGTACATCATGGTAAAAATAGGAAAGTGACTCTGGCATATATGCTCAATCTCCATGATTGATTCTAATGTTCAGATAACTGCAATATTATGAAGTCCATATTATCATTCAGGTTATAGGTTTTCAAACTTGCACAAATGCTACTGTCACATTGTTGAATTTCGAGACTATTGGTGATTGACTTTTGTTAAAGTAAAGAGTGTTGTAGTTGGGCAAGGATAGATGTATCATCTTTCTGTAAGGTTGTAATTCAAATTGACTTATATCATTTTTCTGATTTTTTCTTTGGTTGAGTTTCCTGTGAATTCGTTGTTTGATGTCTAGTATGTCATGTGAGTGTTCTACATGAGTTGATGAGTTTTATATTCTTATACTATCTAATCTGCTCTGTGGAAGCTACCCTTTTTCTCATTTATTTGCCTCCCTCTTCTTACAATTTTGTTCATCTAAGGCTACAAATGTGAATATAATGCTTCATTTGCCGGTAAAACGCTGACTTGTCAAATTTTCAAACCATCACAAACATCCATTTCTTTTCCATTGCAAGTTTTTATTGAACTAGATTTCTTTTGTTGGCATATATCATCACACTGTATGCAATCATGCCAGCTTATTCTTTTGTCTTGTAAAAGTTATATGTTATGTTGAGATTTACAAGCGTATGCAATCTTGTCTGGATTTCAGTAGGCAATATCTTATTAACACCTCTTGACAAAGTGCAGCAATTTGTTGTATCTGGTGGATAACGGAGAGTTTCATATTCCTTAATTTTACATGAAGATATTGAAATATCTACAGTAGCAGCCAGAGCCGGCCCTGAGGGCTGCAGCCTGAGGCCGCCGCCTCAGGCCACCCGTCTCCGGCGGGCCTCCCGACAGTTTTTATTTTTTTTATATATATTGTAGTTCAGTACGACTTTATATATATTCTTTGCAATAATAATTAGAGGTTGCTGCTCTAGGGCAGCGGTATGTGTGCATTGTGGCCTTTTAAGCCACCCAAGTTCGAAACAAAACAGTTCTCCTTTTTTTTTTTTTTTGGTTTCTTTTGTATCAAGTACCTTTTTTTTTTCTTTTCTTTTTCTCATTGCTAAAAATAGTTTCATTTTATATTCTCACTTTTTTTTCCGGTTTCTTTTGGTATTAAACATTTTTTTTTTTTCATTGCTGGTTTTTTACTAATGTCCTTTCTAATTTAAGAATACAATATAGATGTTTTTTTTTTGTTCCTTTTTTTTCATTGCTACTAGTGTATTTAAGTTTCAATTTATTATAGGAAAAAAATTCGTATGAATGTTTGCCTCAGGCCTCCAAAATGTCAGGACCCGCCCTGGTAGCAGCAGGTACTATTGAGTAGTTATATCATTTATAAATAAATGTCGATCTGTGAAACTTTTTATCACCAAGAGGCAGTCAATAAAGTTTACACTTTAACACCTTGTTATAAGAAGCTGCCTAGAGCTTACATAGCATCACATGCTTATCATAAACAGTGAACTTTACCCTCTGCCCCTCTCCCCCTTAAATCAGCACATCTATGCAGGAGTTCATTGTTAAATTACTATTGATCTCTATCATCTTTATTTGGCTTCCATGTCCCCTATTACTGTGTTTAGCGCCATTGCGTTGTATTGGTATATCCAATTGGCATTATATATCAAAAGTTTGCAGAACCTTATACCTGATGTTAAGTTGAAAACTGCAATCTTTGCTATTACCCGTAATCCTAGATATGCGCACCTCTGAGAAAGTCAACTTGTTTTGAATAGGCTTCGAAATGTGTTTTACCAGATCCTTTTAGCAGGATCATAATATGTCTTGGGCTCTTAGCTTACAGCTTTAATGTATGTTAGTTTGTTTTTTTATTTTTCATCTTTTATTCTTTTGTTTGTATCTCCCGTTTGGTAGGCTCATAGTTGTCTGCAACTTTAATTTGGTAACGCTAGTAGATATTCAAATTCAAATTCGTGAATGTCAAACTCGCAAATTCGTGAATGTCAAACTCGCTCAAAGGGATTTTTAGATGAATGATACCTAACAAGTTCGACCTCACTATTGAGGGCTGTCATTTCCAGTGCTTCGTTTATTGTAATTTCTAATGTCATTCTGTTTTCCGACCATCATGATACTCAAATTTAACACTCCAATATGAAGGCAGCTATCTTAATCCAAATGTAGATACTGAAGTTTTCTCTAATGCCGTGATGTAAGAGTTTATACCATGTGCATTAGAACAGTGGCACATATGTAGAAACATTGAATTTCTTGTTCACTTTCACCAGTAAAACAATGGAAATATCGATTGGATTTGTAGCAAACTCTAATTGAAAAATTATCTTTGATTAGCTGCATGAATCCTACATTGCAACATACATTTGAGAATTCTCGTCGGATCAATTTTTGTTTTTGTGGGTGCAATTTTCCAATATAAATCGGATTTCACAAGTTTACTGCACAAACGTCTCCCCATATCTGAGGAAAGTGTCTAAATATATAACACCATATATATAGTAGGTATATGTATTTATGCATTTGAAGGAATTGGTTGAGGTAGATGTAGACAACTGTTTCACAGCCGACGACCTAAGCAAAAGCTTAACTTTTCAATTGATCACAAGGCGTGTGTGACGGCCACTGGCCCTCGGCCGAGAGTTGGCCAACTTTACCACTGGTACCGGCGAGTATGCTTTCCGCTTTTCCGGGTTCTGCTGCTGCCCCCGATTATCCACAAAAGATCTTGTCCCTAGAATTACATCTTTATGAGTACTTGAACCGCATATCACTACATGCCTTTGCCAAAACCCTCTAAAGATGTTGCTCGTTTTCTTCCTCCTGCGATTTGTGTAGTCACCATCTGATAATGCCACACTTCCTTTTCGACGAAGATCTCCAACTGCAGACGTGGGAGCTTGTAACTTCGGCGGCGGTGAGCATCTACTACCGCATCCAAGATTAGAGTGGTCGTACTGTTTAGCAAGACGATCTCCAACTAGGAACCCCTTATTATAAACTGTGCCTTTGTCACCACTAGACTCTATAAGTTGATCCAACCGCCTAGAAATACTCTCAATTTCATATCTATCAAGAAGTGAATGATCATCAACAGTCTGTACGCTCCCACTAGTTCCCGGACTTGACCCTTCATCAAAAACTCTACTGCCTTGTTCGGCTAATTTCTTGGCTTCTAGCTTGAACCTGGATGGTTTAGGATCATGAAAAGTTCTTCTGATATCAAATTCCTGTAGTGACTTGCCTTCTAATCCAGTCCCATGCTCATACCATGCCCATGCGGCCGCCTTTACCAAGGCCGATTCATCGCCACCTCTGCTCTGCTTCCTAATTCTCTCCATCTATGAAACGATCGAATACTCATAGCATAAATGGCATATACATAAAATTTGATACAGGGAAGCTGGGTTTCTGGTTTGGAAATATGTGGGAAAATGAAGATCCACGCTAGCTACAAATATTGAAAAGTAGGTATTTGTTTTAGTCCTTTGGAACTTGTCTGTCTATCATTTCTAGATTGAAAGAAACGTTATATAGTAATTGTCAGAATTGAATTGATTACGATCATGTTCAATAGAAATGGGGACTGGGTCCTCCAGAAGGTTTATGTTAGGTGCAAGTTGGGGTCCTAAAGGAGGACTACGTACTTCGTTCTTGAAAATGCATGTCGTAGTCATATCTGTTTATGGTATTCTATTATGATGGGCTTGAAATCTAAACTGAGTATTGCTCCAATAGGTGCAACCTCATACGCTACGGTATTGGTTGTTATTTCTATTTGTTTACCATTCAATTGTGATGGTTGAAGCTGCAGCTACGTTTGGTAGCTAATGTTCACTTATAATCCTAGCCTATTTATTTATTTTTTCACATGTTTTGAATTCTGATAATTAGCTTGCATTGTTGGAAGGAACAACAAAATAGTTGCAGCTAGACCGGCCCGAACCACCTTCCGCATCCGTCAACAACAGTATTATTGAGCTCTCTATGGCTAGAACATGCTTCAAGGAGAGGGTGACATGCACTCCTCGATTGGATTCAAAATTAGATGCACAACGATGCTATAAATACACTTCCACTTAGAATGAGCTTGCATCTATAACACCAGGACATCAAGTGTCCGAAAAGGCCTTCATATTTCTGCATCTCAAACTTTGTCTAAACTCGATCAGATTGATAAATTGTGTGATTTTTCATGGTCATAGTAATCAGGAAACTATGCTGCACTTATTTAACGTCCCCGATTGTAGTTGATACTTGGAGTGAAAAAACTGATCGAGTCAAGCGGTGTCCCGGACTCCCGGTCGTTGGTATTATGAAGTTTGATGCGTGCTCAGCCTCCGGATGAGGGGGAGAGGGGCACCAGTTTTAGCTCCTAGAGTTGAGCTTCCCTCTTTTGTTTTGCATAGGGCTTTCGCGATATCCATCCAAAAAAAAACGACCAAAAACGTATTTAAGATCCCTGTCCAAAAAGAAATTTCAAGTATATATTTGGAGATTGTCTACAGTACATTAATGTACCTATACATCAAGTAGAGTAGTGGACTAGTTCAATACAGAGGTAGACCAATTCAAGCTAGTCTACTTATTCATGGAGTGAGTCTACCTTTATATCAAGGGATAATGACCATTTACACAATTTTAGGGTTAATTAACCCCACTTACCCAAACACTCTAAGAGATTGCTCACTTACACAATATTTTATATATATTTTGCCCTAATACTCAATTAAGTATTTTTTATTACTTTTTATTTATTTTTAGGACAGTTTTGCCCTCTCCTTCTTTGTCACTTAGAGAGAGAAGTCATCGGAGACCTTGCCGGACTCCGGAAATCTAGTCTACTTGATGTATTGGTACATTAACGTACCGTAGAATTTTTCATATATTTGATTGACACGGTTATACTTTGATCCAATCAATAAGCTCTATCATTCCTACACTATGCAAACCGCTAGAATTCCTTCCTTTAGTTGTAATGCTCTGAATAAATTGAGTCGTGAATTTTTATGGGTCGATACTACTGGGAAGAAGAAGATTCATCTAGCTAATTGGGATCTTGTTTGCAGGCCCAAAGATTGTGGTGGTTTAAGTATTAAGAAAGACAATATGATGAACTAAGCCATGCTTGCAAAAGCTAGCAGGAGATTGCTGCATAATGATAGCGGATTGTAGAGTGAAGTTCATCATAAATATATCAAGCAGGAGTGTTTCCTTGATAACAACTATGAAGCTTCCATGGACTATTCTAGCTAGTACTTGGCGGAGTATTGTCTTTGGAGCTCAACTCCTCAAAACTGGTGGTAGATGGCGCATTGGTGATGAGAATTCTATCAAGTTTTGGACTGACAAATGGCTACCTGGTGGTATTCTTTTGGATTATATTGATAATCAAAATACTCTTGATTTGCAGCTTAAAGTTAATGATGTGTGGTCTAAATCTGGTTGGAATCTTGATTTTTTTCACTCTCATTTTGATTTTGAAATCGTCAATCAAATTACTAGCATTCTGGTTGGTTTTCCTGGAAGTGATCCTGATAAATTAATTTGGGGTGCTTCGTCAAACGGCCATTTCAGAGGTGCTTGTTAATCTTATGACTAATTGAGTTGATGATCTTCACCCTCTCAAAGATATTCTAGGCAGTTGTAGAGTTCTCTAGGAGCTTTTTCAGCAATGTTTATCATGTTTTTCAGCAAAGATATTCTTGTTAATCATGTTTATTGTGAAATGAACACGGTCGCGGATAGTCTTTCCAAGTGTGGGTTGGCTACTAACATTGGGAGCCATTTTCTTGAGTCTACTCCTCCACAAGTCATTGAAGTTTTACCTTGATAATTTTTGTGCAGGTACTAAAAATAGGAATATCTTAGCTATTATTTAAACAAACAGTTGTTTTCACGTCTTTTTAGACCCCTATGTAACCAAAAAAGAAAAAAAAAGAAAAAAAAAAAGAGAGAAGTATGCAAGATAGCTTCTATCCACATTCTCATAGAAACAGTTCAATTTAGTTTCAACTACCCCAACCCTTCTCCCCACGTTCAGCAACAAATAATATGAAATCATCAGTTGCATCTTACTCTTCCATTCGCTCTCCACACATCAGTTTCAGGTTTATAATTATAGAAGATGAAGAAAGGCGAAAAGATAGATGGAGCTTGGGCATCTTTAATTAGGCAATCTATCTTTTCTCTTGTGTGTTTTGCTGTGAAAGGTACCATGAAATTCAGGTATGGTTTTTTATGTGTTTCAGGGAATTTAATCCAAGGAGGAAATTCACATCTAAAAAAAACAATAGGTAATTCATTCTTAAGAGGAGAAGCTGCAAATTTGGCCAACGTAACAATTTTTTTTTGTATCAAAAAAAAAAAAAAAAAAAACAATGCTTATTCTTTTCTTCTCTTTTGCTCTCAGTAATCAGCACCCTGTTTTGATTCTTCTAACTCTTAGTCTCTTACTAGGAGACTGTTAATGATCTTCTTTGGGCTCTTGACCAAATGTCCCAAATTTGCCCAACAAATGCTCACTTACTCCACTAAAAGATTTGTGTGTCCACTTACCCAATTTAAAGGTAAAAAGACAAGTTTGGCCGCCGAACAATAAAAAGTTATTGGAGACTTCGCTGGAAACCTCACTGAAGATCGCCGGACTCCCGTCATTGGCCGCCGAAATCTGGTCACCGGTCGCCGAAGGTTGTTAGAGGTCCCTATAGAAGTCGTCGAAGATTTTATAGGTCACTGAAGAGGCCGCCAGAGACTTTTATTACCCCATTCCCCCAATAAAACCCAATAAACTTTTTTTGCTCCCCAGTAAAATTCATTGGGTTTTTTTTTTTTTTTTTGGCGGGGGGGGGGGGGGGGGGGGGAAATAAAACCGGAGACCGTACTCCGGTCGCCAGAGGTTGCTGGAGATCCCTAAAGAGATCGTCGGAGATCTTATAGGTCACCAGAGAGGTTGCCAGAGACTTTTATTACGCCCCAATAAAACCAATTAAATTTTTATTGGGGAGCAATAAAACCGGACACTGAACTCCAGTCACTGGTTGCCTAAGGGGGGTGTATTGTATTTGGATTTGTGCAGACTTTTTTTAAATGATAGATTTTTTGAAAAGTCCACAGACTCTTTAAAAAGTTGATAGACTGTTATGGATTTCTTAAAACCATTGATTTTAGCAACAGACTTTGATTGATTCATGAAAATCTATATACTTTATTATGAATGACTTCTACAGATTTCCTAGCATGTACAAAATATAAAAACAAAAAACAAAAAACAAAAAAACAAAACAAATGCAGCCCAAACACAAAACAAGATAATAACTCGTTGTCTCTTCAATGCTCAAGTATCTTCTAATAGAAATTGACTCAAATGAATGATCGTTAGTCTGTCTAGCGAGTTTGTTCTCATTCCTAATCTCCCAACAACATAAATATGCAATATAGATCACTTGATGTTTATGGTTAATTATTCTCATCAATTTTGTTTTCGCCGATTAACATATATTGTAGCAAATATTGGTCAAGTATATTATTCTCTTCAATGCTCAAGTATCTTCTAATAGAAATTGACTCAAATGAATGATCGTTAGTCTGTCTAGCAAGTTTGTTCTCATTCCTAATCTCCCAACAACATAAATATGCAATATAGATCACTTGATGTTTATGGTTAATTATTCTCATCAATTTTGTTTTCGCCGATTAACATATATTGTAGCAAATATTGGTCAATGTCTTGATCTATAATCAATCAATTGAAATTCAATTGTTCAACCTTTCTTTGAACCATAATATAAATTCAAATTAATGAGAATAATTAATTAATAAGATAAAATTTAGTATGCCATAGCAACACTATTCAAGGTCTTAGGGGTAGACCACAATATTTGGGTTTTAGGGTTTCATAAATCATTTTTATTGCTATTAGGGTTCGAAGTATCACAATTGAAAAAAAAAAAACAAAAATCACATTCAAGAACTACAATGAACATGTTGGGTATCAAAAAACGTTGATATCATAAAAGATTAGAGAAAAAACAAAAAATTAAGAAAGAGAGATGATGAAGGACCAACTTCTTCGTGCGTAGAGAGAAGAACTTTGATAGCCCTTTTTTTTTTTTTTTTTTTTTTAAGAGGAAACTTTCATAGACTTTTTCAAATCTTTGGTCTGGAGGCTGGAAAGTTATTGGAGTTTGGTATGTATAGTTAACACTACAAAGTCCATGATTATCCATGATTTTCTAATTCCATAAGTATGAATGATATTTTGAATACCTCTGTACTTTTATTCATTTTTAAAAGTCCTAATTGAATACCCCTAGATTTTGGTGGAATTCATGAAGTCTTTAAAAATCCTAATTGAATACCTCAAGACTTTCATGGACTGTTAAAAGTCTATATTGAATACACCCAGACTTTTAAATTCCATAGATTTCTTTAAAAGTTCCACTAATTCCATATACAATACACCCCCCTAAGTCTGGCAAAGTCTTTGATGATTTCTCTCTCTTTAAGTGACAAAGAGAGAGAGGGCAAAAAGTCTCAAAAATAAATAAATAAAAACTTAAATGGGTATTAGGGCAAAAAATATGTAATTTATTGGGTAAGTTTGTTAGATGTTTGGGTAAATGAGGTTAGTGTAGCTCAAATTTTAGTGAATAGACATTTTCCCATCTTTTATTGGAGCACTATGCGGTTGATGAGACACAAAAGAAAACAAGTCAGGTCCAAATATTCTCTATGATTTTATCCTCTGAATAGCATTGGGTCATTTATTTTTGGGTTATTATCACAAATGGTACCTGAACTTTTCCTCTATTTTATCGATGGTACCTGAACTTCAATTTTGATCACAACCAGTACCCGAACTTTTCGATTTCATTTTAAATGGTACCTAAGGCCAACTTCGGTCACTATTCCGGCCAAAAAACCCAAATCTAAAAAAATAAAAAACAAAAAAACAAGTTCAAGGAAAGTCTATTACCAAAAAATCATCACTATACATGATCGTAACCCTTGAAATCATCAAAAATCATCACTATGATCGCCTCCCTTGCCGTTTTTAGTCGGAATAGTGACCGGAGGTGGCTCTAGGTACCATTTAAAATGAAATCGAAAAGTTCGGGTACTGGTTGTGATCAAAATTGAAGTTCAGGTACCATCAATAAAATTGAGGTATAGTTCAGGTACCATTTGTGATAATAACCCTTTATTTTTATATTATTTTTTAATAATATACATTTATTGAAATATTAGAGATAAAAATTGCTTAAGAAGTCATCCTGGTTAAAAGTGAGAGCATACAAGAGTTAAAAATGGCTTGACCCTAGAGCTAAGGTAGATAAATTACGAGGCACTACACCAATAATTTGTTCTATTACAAGAGAAATGAAGTGCAACTCTTGATAGAAAAAAAAAAAAAAAAACTTGAATAAAAAAATATGCCAAGCCTCAGTATCTCGAAGATAATTACCAACAATATGGTGTATGCCATTGTCATGATCTTGAGATTTGTAGATTAAGCAACTAGTAATTGCTTTGAAGAAAAAGCATAGGCTTAGCAACCAATTAAAACTAGGCCTGGCAACGTGCGGGTATAGTGCGGGTACGGTGCGGGTTCTTAACGGGCCGGGTTTTTAACGGGCCGACCCGGTAAAAACCCGTTAAGTTAACGGGTTTCGCGGGCTAAACCCGGCGGGTTTGCGGGTTTTCCGTTGGAACCCGTTAAACCCGTTAACAAATTTTTTTTTTTTTTCCTGCATTTTCTCAACCAAACCAGAAATGGGGTAAACACACAGTATATCCCAAAAATAGAGCAAGCCTCCAAATCTTCAATTCTCAGAATAAAATAAAATAACAGAAATTTCTACTTCAAACCAGAGAAATAAAACCTTCTATTAACAATGTTTAGCACATAAGTTCAACAAAAGCAAAAATTTCAAGTCTTGCCTAGTTCAGTAGGCAGTTCTAGCTATATTGAGTCCTAGTGCAAACAAAGTCAAAATTCAAACCTTCAGTTTCTAAGCTCTCTTCCCACACTTTCACAGCAACAAAACAAACCCCAACAACAAATTGTATTGATTACCTAGGCACGCAATTATGGTACTCAGAATATCTTTATATTGAGGCTTGTAGAATAAAGTAGTCATCAGTTCACCAGAAAGATGTAGCAATCTAGAAAGTTGCTAGCGTTGAAAGATTGACTCCACATGCACATAAACTCTCTTGGATCCCAAATGCGCAACCTTGAAAAAAAAAGAAAAAAGAAATCCATCATAGCTTTAAGGCTTGGTAGATGTCTCCCAACAACCACGATCAACATCATACAAGGTTGATCCTAAACTAGACCACACAGCATCAGCAAGACCCCTAGGGTCTGAATCAAGATCCTCCTCAATTACCTAAATGGACCATGAAGTTGAAACTGGAACAAAGCCCCTGCGCCTCGAACGACTTGAATCAAGCCACCAAGAATTGATGGCTGAATTCACTCACTACATGTGAAGCAACACCTCCCTTTGAGCCGTCCTCAATGCGGACAGATTATTTAAAACAATCAAATTGCCAACAGTAGACCTAACCCCGCTAGGTTTTGCACCCAATGAACAAACCAGCAACGTCAGAGATTGTGGTCGCCAAAGAGAGTACTGAACTTGGCAGCAGAGATGTGCGTCGTTGAAAGAAACTTTGGTGGAGACACCATCGATGAAGTTGCTGTTGGAGATAGAGCAGCTATGCTCTGCTAGGGTTTTCATTGATTTTTTGAAGTATGTAGAGTACTTGTGCACCTGATTACTTTAGAAGATAAAAAAAATATTTAACAAATTACATATAAGTTATTGACAAAAGATGACTTAACAAATACATCTTCTAAAGATTGAATTAAACATATAAGGACTAAATCTTACAAATAAGGACAATGTGCTCTCCACTTGCCACATGTCATGAGTTAATTTACTTTTTTACCCTTAACTACTTATTTTGACTTCTAATCCCCTTATGTTACTTTTTTTTTTCCTGAGAATAATTCTTTATGTTACTTTTTTTTTTTTTTAGAATAATCCTTTTATGTTACTTTTTGTTTTTTTTTTTAGAATAATCCGTTTATGTTACTTTTTTTTTCCTTGAGAATAATCCCTTTTTGTTACTTCACAAAACCTCACTCTCCTACTACTCTCATCTCGATCATCATCTAATCCTGCTACTGCACTCATACTCGTCCAATTCTGCTACTCGTTTTCTGCTACTGTACTCGTCATCGCCTAATCCTGCTACTGCACTCGTCCAATCCTGCTACTGCACTCACACTCGTCCAGTTCTGCTACTCGTGTTCTGCTACTGCACTCGTCATCGCCTAATCCTGCTACTGCACTCGTCCAATCCTGCTACTGCACTCATACTCATCCAGTTCTGCTACTCGTGTTCTGCTACTGCACTCGTCATCTTCTAATCCTGCTACTGCACTCATCCAATCCTGCTATTGCACGCTGCACTCATACTTGTTCAGTTCTGCTAATACACTTGTACTCGTGTTCTGCTACTGCACTCGTCATCACCTAATCCTGCTACTGCACTCGTCCAATCCCATTACTACACTCGCTGCACTCATACTCGTCCAGTTCTGCTACGACACTTGTACTCGTGTTCTGCTACTGCACTCGTCATCGTCTAATCCTGCTACTGCACTCTTCATCATCTAATCCTGCTACTGCACTCATACTCGTCTAGTTCTGCTATTGCACTCGTACTGATCTTGATTTAAGAGTTTGATAATAAAGGACGCGACAAGACGGGTTTGTGAGAATTTTTCGGATACCCGAACTAATTTTTATGAATTTTAGCAATTTTAGTATTAAAGAAATTATTTCAGAAAATAAAAAAATTTCTGGCCCGATCTGGTCCGTGTGTTATATCCATCGCTTGATATCAACCGTTGAGATCAAGAATATAGTGGCTGGAATCGGACCGAGCACACCAGATTTTACCAGAAGCTTCAAGCTTCTTCTACCCCGATCGATGACCCACGACCCGAATCAAGATCCGACCGGAATTCTTCGCTCCGACCACCTCCGCCCCGGAAACCTGGCGTGTTCGGTTCTTCACACCGTCGTAGTCACGCCTGTGGTTATGCTTCATCTGATCGTGCACCATGGACGGAGTACGAACGCCGAAAAGCGTATAGCAGCTCCGGCGGGTTTTGCATTTTCCAGAGCTTCGAGTTGGACTCGCCGAAATTTGACGTGAGATTGACCACCGGCACAGGAGCTGCGGCAGTGTCCGGAGTTGGACGGGGCGACGTTGAACAAGAATTGGAGATCTCTTCCTCGAAGCCTTTCATGAACGAGTCTGTTGCCGGAACGGGATCAGAATTGTCAAGGAAGTCCAGTAGGTCTTCTCTACGTCGCTTAACTTCAACCGAGTCTCCGAGTCGAACTCGTAGCTCCCAACTTGCTTCTTGATATTCATGTCTTCCATTAGAAATCGAAGAAAATCTGATGAGAGATGAGAGATGAGAGATGAGAGATGAGAGATGAGAGAAGAGAGAAGTTTTGGTATGATAATGGCAGTGCAGTAATTTTAATGAAAAATTGTATTAATTCGTAATTACACATGAAATTTCAGAGGTTAGGTCTACTCCATTCTCTTTGGGCTTGGGCTTTGTGTCCTTAATTGTATAAATCTAATACAAGATGGGGTTTCTGTTTTTGTAAATTTGATCTGTTGCTTGTATGTAATTTTCTAATATTTAACAAATTACATATAAGTTAGGGAATTGATATTTGAGATAGAATTTGTTGTGCTTTCATTGATAATATGAGTCTCTTTATATAGAGGATTACAAGCAATAGAGATAAGGTTGTACATGGAAACATAATCGTACAATGATTGGATATCTACAAATATCTCCGAGAATATCTCTAACATAAACCCTATTACAACTAGAGCAAGTAACCTAGAGTTTGGGCCAGACATATATTCTGGATTTACTTGAACAATTTGAACACTTTATTTATTTTTATTGTTATCAATAATTTTCTGATATTATTTTATTGTCAAATATGTTAGGCACGTGTGAGCCCAGTCATTCTGCATGCACAAGGTGCGTGCAGGAAAGCTAGTGTAATAGAATAAAAAGATATCCAATGAATTTTCTTTGAACTATTCATTATCCAGCCAATCAGAAAAGAAAAAATTACTTGTTAGTGAGTTGTGTCCAGTTTAAATTTCACTAGCATCAAAGAGGGGTGGGGTGGGGATAAAAATAATAACAGAAAAAATTATTCTAAAGAAGAAAAAAATAACAAGGACAAATTAACCTTGTAACATTGTTTCAGTTGTTTGATTCCCTACTCTTCTTGTTGACATGCTTTGAAGGAGATTAAAAATATGATTCAAATAGTTTTTCAGAGACCCAAAAAATACTTTTAAATTTAAAAAAAAAAAAAATTAATTCAGAGGCATTTTGAAAGCACGAGAATTAATAAAAAAATGGGCTAAAATCTGTTTAGTCCCCATACTTTGCCTCCAACATCATTTCACTCCCTGACATTTCAATTACATCATAAAACTCCCTGATCTCTCAATTTCCCTCCAATAGGTCATATTCGTCCAATTACACTGTTAACTAGCTGACGTGGCACAACTTAGTGCCATGTCAGCGAGGTAGATAGTTAAATATCCAATATAGCCTGTGTTCTCTCTCTCCCTTCCTTTTTTCTTTTGATTTTTTTTTTCTTTTCTTCCTACATTCTTCTTCACACCCAAAATCCAAAGCATAAGAGCAAGTTCACCCGTTGAGGTCACTGGGTCAGATATTATTCACTGCTTTTTGCCTTTCATTTCCACCATCTAAGTCACTGGGTCAGATAATGTTCATAAAGGTTACCGAATGTCAGTTTGCATGTCACAAAATTGACCCAGAGTGACCATTTATGAACAGTATCTGACCCAGTGACCTAGATGGTGGAAATGAAAGGCAAAAAGCAATAAATAATATTGACCCAGTGACTTCAACGGTTTAACTTGCTTTAAGAGAAGTATATAACCACCGCCACTACCAGGCCAGACTCAACTTCAACTCCGACCACCTCCGCTCTTCGACTCAAATTTCGATTGAGCTCGCTGAGATTTTCAACCAATCTGCTTCACTCAAACAAGACTCTATCAGTTTAACTTCGGCACAACCTTCCATCACCGATGGCATTGACAATGACGCTAGCTAGCACGCTGGCACGTCCAAGACAGGCTGTTAACACCGTCGACACTAGTTGACTATGTACCCGGACTCTGCGACCATTATCACAACCATTGGAACATCATCACCCAGCCCCATCGGACTTCAATCTGCCTCTCTGCCCTTGTCATAGAACTCTGCATCATCAAGACAGATGCCTGAAGCTATATGACCTCATGCCGAAATTAGACTTTGGATTTGTGAAATGACAAGATTGGCAACCACATCCTGAATTTGCAAATCCAAGGAGGTCTGGATGGTGAACTTGGGGGTGGTGGTGGATATTTTTGGAATTTTTTTTCAGGTTGGAATGGAATTTTTGTGGAAGTTAAGGGGTTTTCACAATGAGACTGATGGTTGGGCTTGGAGACAGAGCTCGGTGGTGATTATGGTGGTAGTGACGGCAGTTGTGTTATGCTTTGGATTTTGGGTGTGAAGAAAAAGAAGGTAGGAAGAAAAAAAAAAGGACAAAAAAAAAAAAAAAGGAGAAAGAATACATGGCTATATCAGATATTTCACAATTATCGAGCTGAGTTGGCGTGAAGGTGATTGTTATGTCAGCGATTTAACAGAGCATTTGGATGGAGAGTTGACGAAATTGGACCTATTGGGTGAAAATTGAGAGGCCAAAGAGTTTTTGGATGAAATTGGAAAGTCAGGTACTGAAATGATTTTAGAGATAAAAGTACATGGATTAAATAGATGTTAGCTCTAAAAAAAATCTATTACTAAAAATAAAATGTTGCTCGAGTGAATTTCAAAAGCACTTGAAATTGTAAAAATAATTTTTGAGAAGTATTTGAAGTGCTTCTTTGTATCAGAATTCTTCTAAAGTACATTAATATACTGATACATTAAGTAAACTAGTTCAAACTAGTCTATTTCTGTATCAAATCTAGCCTACGTATTAGTACATTAAGTAGAAGTTTTTTTTTTTCCTAAAGTAATCCCAAATAAATCGGAAGACTTTTCTTCCTCTCTTTTCCTTGACAGCCGTTCTCTCTCTCCTTCTCCGTTCTTTTCCCTGAATGCGAC
The DNA here is from genome assembly GCF_958449725.1 of Rosa rugosa. Classification (NCBI taxonomy): domain Eukaryota; kingdom Viridiplantae; phylum Streptophyta; class Magnoliopsida; order Rosales; family Rosaceae; genus Rosa; species Rosa rugosa. Next base: position 31,798,738 of record NC_084826.1, read on the forward strand.
CCATTGTTCTGGTTTTGTTTCACTCGTACAAAATACAAACCTGTCAAATGGCTCATCATCCTTTAAAATCATGGTCTTTGTAGCCAAGTCAGGGCTTTTGCCATTATTCTTCTTTATATTGGATGTTTTCAGTCAATCATGGTTTGCAATTTGAGTAGCTGTAGAACAAATTCATAGGGGGGTTGAGACATGAGAGCAGGAACCCATATCAGGAAACAGAGATTGTGATGGAATTGAACCATAACGAAATTTTCATTCCATTAGAAAGATGGCAAAAAGGGAAGAAAACAAAAGACAGAATAAGAAGCAGGCAGGATATGGGTGGGGAAATGAAATGAAATGAAAGGGAGCCATACAGGTGTCATTTGGTCATTAAATGAGCCATACCAGGTAGGTGCGGCGGAGGTTAGGAGAGCGAGAAGTCACCTATCCAACCATATACGCTACCCAATTTGTTTGTCTGTAAATTCAAAAGATTCAATGCAATGTTAAGCACAGGGTATCAAGACATATGAGGAGGAATGTGTGTTACAGGAATGGAGCAGTTGCAGGGGCCCTTGACCCTTCCTCTTTGTCAACTCATCATATAAGCTCTTCAAGCAATAAGGTTTCCCTCCCTCTCTCTGTCTCTACTAGCTTAGCTTAGCTTAGCTTTGCTTGTTCCATATTTTTAAATTGTACCCATATGATTGAATGCTCAGTTAGTTAGTTGCTTGATTGGTTTATTTGTGGTATCATGTCCAGCCGGCATTAGGAAACATTCCAGAGTTTGTCAAGATAGTAGAAGTTGGTCCCAGGGATGGACTGCAGAATGAGAAGCAGATTATTCCTACTGATGTAAAGGTTAGGCTCATAGAAATGCTTGTTTCGTCCGGACTCACTGTTGTTGAGGCTACAAGTTTTGTCTCGCCCAAATGGATTCCACAGGTACACATTCAATTTACTCTGACTAATTTTCGAGTATTGCATTTTAGCCAAAGTTCATAGTTACTTAAGGCTAGAATACATTGGAAGTTGTGTGGCAATTCCATCCTGTATTAGTTTTATAGTACATTGTGCATCCTTGATCTTATGAGGGCTGTATATGGATTATGGAAATTTGAAAGGGTTTGTATTAATTTTGTCAGCTTTGGTGAAAGAAACGGCTTATTAAAGTTATAGAAGAACTTAAAGATGTGAATCTAAGCAAGTTAACGACCAGACACACATCTTATATTAATTCAACCCGTTATGATAAAAGCTAAGCCATGATAAAGAAGAAGGGATTGTGGTAGGCTGAGACTCTGAGAGTGTAAATACGTGTGTATATATAATACACACACACACATTACATAGTTGTCTAATACTTTTCCATGTCTTTGATAGAAATATTAGTGATTCATATTGACTGAATTAATAGTATCATATAATGATTTTGATAGTGGCCATGCCTTGAATCTTTATTCATGCTTATTGTAACTGATATTCATATCAGAAAAGAAAGTACCAAGACTCACGCCTTTGTAAGCTCATTATTTAAGAGAATTCTGGTCTCTTGAGATTCAAATACAAGTAATTTTCTTTGCATCTCGTTCAAGACATCTTGTTGATTTCTTTTCTACATCAGAATGTATATTAGTCATTAGTATGGTGGCATGTATTTGTCATCTATCATCTAGTGTTAACGTGAAGACCAATTGACTGGTGCATGTTGTTGAAAACAATGTCCTACTGCTGATGGATTTGAGATTTCAATTTTGGAATCTAGGATAAATTTACAAGACTTTCCTTTTGGTGGCTGTTCTGGGTTATATCAAGAGTAATTTTACTCATTAAGTTAGCTTCTATAAGTTTTCAGCTTTGTTTTCTTTAGCTTTTTTTTACATATGTATACTTGTGCTCCCTGAAACCATACGTATTTTACTGCTCAAAGAAAGTTGCGAGTTTGTTTTTTGTGTTGATTGAAGTCCGAGTTGTTCTACTTAATTTACTTGATTTCTTTTGCTTCTCTGTGTATTTCAAATTCTTTTTTGTTTTCCTTTTCTTATATACTTTCTTGTCTCTGTTCCCTTGAAACCAATATAAGCTTCATCTAAATCTTTGAAGTAAGTTTCTTCGCTGCCCTCCTAACCAATATTGCGTTTTTTTACATACTTGTACTTCTCCTCCCTGAAACCATACAAATTTCACTGCTCAAAAGAAAGTTGTGAGTATCTGTTTTGTGTTGATTAAAGTCTGAGTTACTTAATTTACTTAATTTCTTCTGCTTCTCTCTGTATTTTGAATTTTCTTTTCCGTTTCTTATATACATTCTTGTCTCTGTCCCCTTGAAACCAATATAAGCTTGATTTATGTATATAAAAAGAAAGGTTGTTGCCTTGTTGGTATCTTTGAATTAAGTTTCTCCGCTGGCTATCTCTTTCATAATTTGGTACATGCACAAGACTTATGGTAACTGAATTTATAACTTCTAAAGTATCTTGCTGATCTTTAAATTTCAGCTGGCAGATGCAAAGGATGTAATGGAAGCGATTCAGAATATGGGAGGTGCTAAATTTCCTGTTTTAACTCCTAATCTCAAAGTAAGCATTTTCTAGTGAAAGCATTAATTCTAAACTCAAATGGATATGAGGACTTAACTCTTATCTCGTAAAGCTTTCTTGTAGGGTTTTGAGGCGGCTGTTGCTGCTGGTGCAAAGGAAGTTGCCATCTTTGCCTCAGCTTCTGAGTCTTTCTCAAAATCAAATATAAATTGCAGTATTGAAGACAGTCTCAGACGTTACCGTGATGTTGCTGTTGCTGCAAAAAAGCTTTCTATTCCTGTTCGAGGGTATATCTCTTGTAAAATGTTTGGTTCTTTTGGACACTATTTGGATTCTTTTATCTTCAATCATTCAAAGTATACTTAGTTTGGAACATACGAAGGCATCCAAATTGTTCTTAAATCCCTCTTTACCCTCTCATCCTCCTTTTTTTCAATCATTTTAAGGACATACCGAAGTTTTGATTTTCATTTTGAAAAAAAAAAAAAAAAAATTATGGGACTACTTGTTAGTGCATTATGATTTTTCGAAGTGCTATACGGTTCCCAGTGATAATTTTTATGGGACTGTAGCATTGACATTGTCTGAGATTGCTTAAAAAAGTATTTCTTGTATTACTTTTTAATCCCATCATGGCTGAAAACTTTTGAAAGAAAATTTTCTTAAGCATTTAGACTTCTTTTAGGTCTTTTTCTGTGTTTGTATTGTTTGAGATATTTAACTGGTTGAACATCATGTACATCTCTGGGGACAAATGTCTGAGTTTCAGACGCTATTCATCTGTAGATGGTCAATGCAAGTGAACCAGGGGTAACATGATATTATTTCCAACTGATGTAGCCATTTAATGATCTTGCTAGATATATATCATGTGTTGTGGGGTGTCCAATAGAAGGAGCTGTAGCCCCATCTCAAGTAGCATATGTGGCCAAAGAACTTCTTGATATGGGTTGCTTTGACATTTCTCTTGGCGATACAATTGGTGTTGGTACTCCAGGTAAATGTTCTTTTCGTTGGTTGTCATTCAAGTTGGTACAACTGTTTTGTCTCTTGAATTTATTCTAAAGCCTTATATACACATGAGCCCTGTTAACTGGTTGCATCTGGAAGTACAAGATGTTGTTTGTATCCTAGGACTGACTCTTACACCCCTTATAATTTTAAAAATAATTCTTCTACTTCCTTCCAACCGTATAACTACACATCTTACATTCCTCTAATACGTTGGATTAGACCTATTAGCTATAGCACTTTTAAGGGTTTTCTTTTTTAAGAGATTTTGAGAATATAGTCTAGAGCCTTCTGCTTTAGCCAGTTTCCCACTTATCACCTTTTTAGATAATATCTTGAGACAGTTTTAGAGGTGAGAGTTTGTCATCCTATGAGTTGAGGCCTTTGTTGGTGTAAGAGAGAAACTACTTATGGTGATTGCAAAAAACCTATTTGTTCTTTAGTGGTAATTTACTTATTGTCTGTTAATGGATCATTGTCCTTTCTTGTGGGCGTGGCCCAGATTGGTGTAAACCATGTAAATCCATATTTTTTCTCGTCTAGGTCCTCTTCTTTGTTTTACCTACCCGGTCCCTTATGCTACTCATCAAACAGCAAATAACAGTTTCCTTACACGATCTCCATTACATGCGGTTACAACATATGTCATCTTCCCTACGATTGGGCAGTGCCAGAGCATATGATTAAGACGTGCCCCCTCATTGTTACGAAAGAATGCAACACCCATGTTTTAAGCTGTTATGATCCACAATCCATGCCAAAATATTAATGTTAGGCAGACCCTAGCATTTCTAGATCTTCTTACAAGGACGAAGAAAAGAAAATTCCACTAATGACCCAGGAAGAAATCTAGAGTTGGGGGAAAGATGGACAGTAGTTAGGGGAAGGAGTACAGTGAGTGAAAGTGGAGGGGAAGGAAGATGATACAGGAAGGGGAGGGGAGCTGCGAGGGCTGTGGAAGGGAAGGAGAGGAAGAGAAAGAGACTACCTCTATGGCTCTACGTAATCTTGGACAGTTGCTTTTCTTTGTTTTCTATACACACTGTCTCTTTTCCCGAAAAAAAAAAATATAGTTCTGTGATACCAGTTTGGTCAGCGTAAACCATTTTACTATGCCTACGAATCTACGATACCAGTTTGGTCCTCCATCACCCTTCCTAACAATTGATTGTGCAATGAAATTTAGCTTCACTCCAGGAGCACCACCTCTTTGGTCCATCTAAATACTGCAGAAGCTAATTAGAAAAGGCAAAACTGACTGTTCAAGCTTTCTTTCGAAGTGGGTTCCTGGGGCACAATCTTGTGTAATGACTTGGGGAAAGTTAATATTCTTTAGTTATTGCTTAATCGGTTGTAGGAAAATAAAATCTTGCCAGATAGTCTGGGGTGCTGCGTATCCAGATTGTGCATTGACTGTGCTTTAAGATGCGAATCTCTAGTAACCTAATATGTGATATACCTCTTATTGGAACATTATTGAACATTTGTATACTCAGTTGAACTCTGCAGATGTTGCGGAGTTTTAGCATTTGTCATGTTTGTTAAGGTGTTTTAAATTCTTTTTTCTTTTCAGGTATCGTCGTTCCAATGCTTGAAGAGGTTATTGATGTGGTCCCCACTGAGAAGCTTGCTGTCCATTTCCACGACACTTATGGCCAAGCTCTTTCAAATATACTAGTATCTCTTCAGGTAACCACGCTCTGCATCTTGATTTTAGCATGGAATCTTTTACCCTATGTGAGTAATGGCAATTTCTAACATGAATCGGACCATCACAATTAACCTACTGTAGAGTGTTTTGTTTTCATGACTATTCCTGTCTAACCTAGAAAAATCATGTTCACTTCGTAAATGTGGCAACTCATGAATCTGAAACAGAGTTCTTGTAAGTAAGATTTTGAGACTTTATGATTGATTGCATTCATCTCAACTAAGAAACATTTATACTAGGTCATGACAAGTGCAATGGCCTAAGTGAGCCTAACTTATAAATATAGGAAAGTGAAAAGGGCATTGATGGGTATAAACTTATTTAAAAGTCGTGTCATTTTGAATCAATAGCGCATATAGCTGCTTGTGAATCCCCTTTGTGAAGAAAGAAATCAAAGATCCTCTCTAAAATGACATGAGTTTATACGTTCCATATTGCTGGGCTTGTATACACTCCACTACCTCTCATGACTATAGCGTGTTTTGTACAAATTCAGGTCCAAAAAAATGTGACGGCTGTATTAGAGGTTGTACGTTCATTTATTATTATAAGAAAAATTATGACATATTAAAAATCTTCAATTGTAAAGGAGATGGCTGAGTATTCACTGATTGAAGTTGGACATTAATGAATTGACCTAACTGATGTACGAGCTGTTTTTGTTTGTTTATCCCTGATGCTGAAGACCTTATTGATTGTTTTATGATCACAATTTATAAGCTACAGAATGCCTGGTAAATTACTAATGGAAGAATATCTGACGGATTGGAATCGAGTATACCACTAATGTTTTTCTTTGCCGTCAAATTCTTTCTGTGAATACCCAAAGGCAAAACTATCATGGTTCTGATTGCTAAAAAATGAGCCAACTTGCTATGTTTCTCAATCCTAATCCTGGCTAAGTTCATAAGTGACTTCAAGTTGTTTCTCTTGGTTTCCTAAATGAGCAAACTGAATATGTTATGTTTTATATGACTCATAAAAATTTTGCCAAGCTGATTGCAATTGGCAACTTCCTTCCTTGCATTTCAAGTCTTTGTTTGTTTGAATGTCCTTTCTGTTTTTGAGGTGTCATCGTGTTCTATTTTTCTTTGTTTTTTTCTTTTCTCTTTTTTGAAATGTAATACATGATAGTAAGAATAACAAGTTTTGATCTTAAATTTCAGGTTATTTTCCTAAGACAGTAGAATGAAATAACATTTTTTCATGTTGGCAGATGGGCATCAGCACAGTGGATTCATCAGTCTCTGGTCTTGGGGGTTGTCCATATGCTAAAGGTGCTTCTGGCAATGTTGCCACCGAGGATGTTGTGTACATGCTTAATGGACTTGGAGTGAAGACCAACATAGATCTTCAAAAGCTCATGTTGGCTGGGGACTTTATCTGCAAGCACTTGGGGCGCTCATCTGGTTCAAAGACAGCGGTTGCCCTGACTAAAGCTCACAGCTCATGCCTTTAAGCTATAAGGTTCCCACAGTATCTGTTAGCTCCCTGTATTCGTTATGCAAGTATGAGTAGAGCTCCAATTTGTTGGAAATGACGAGCTAATTGGTGGGCCAAATAACTCTCAGGTGCACTGGCTGAAATCCAGTGGGGTGATAAAGTTTAAGGTGTTCTGGTAATGGGCGACGTCAAATGTACATTGGTACAGAGAGAGTTGATTCTGTAAGATTGAACGCAAATCCACAGACCATCAATTGTCGAAACACAAATAGGAAAGAGTCTCACTCCTACTGTCCTTAAAACGAGGAACTAAGAACCACTTTGCTAAAAGCCACCTGTTGTTAAACAGGACTCGGGTCGTCTATCTGCTTAAAATAAATTTCATTTAGTTAATTTAATCTATGGTTGGTGCATATATCTTAAGAGGTGAAGCATGAGACCACTAGTCACTAGAAGAACCCATTCCAATTATTATTTGTCTGTTTGGAAAAAGAAAAAATTATAATTTGTCTGATTTAGTTGCTAAGGATTTGGATTTTGATGTAGATATGGTACACACACAAAGGAACCGAGTATGGTGGATATTAACACTTTTTTTTTTTTTTTTTTAATTTACTCTATACTCAATTGTTCTTCACAGATTTCCAGTGCTTTAGACTTTTGATCAGAGTCCTTGAAGCCATCACCAGGGATAACATCAGTAGGCGGCCTTGATCTTGATCTTGAAGGGGGTCTAGACATCAAGCGCAGCTTCTTGTTGGGTGTATCCACATCCATATCCATGACACCACCACCTTCAGTATCACCTTTGTCAACTGATCTCTCTCTTTCGGCACCTCGCAGAGACAGATCTGCTGCGGGGCTCAGTTAATTGCCTTACTAGGATCAATTCCCAACTCTGACAGCTGCCTCTCCATTCTCTTTGTTGTGAACTCCCTGTCCTTGTCAAATTTCCTAGGTACTGTAGGTCGACTCTCCGCGGTACTTTTCTTAATTCTATGTTGTTGAATCAGCAAGCTTTTCTTTTTCCTTATCTGAGCCAATGTCTTCTGCTCTTCTGGAGTCAACTCCATTCCTCCCATCTCCACATCATCATCCACCTCTGCCTGCCTGATTCCTTCTTCTCGTTCCAACTCCTCAAGCCTATTCAAAATATCGGGATCAATGAAGTCAAATACATTGTGCTTATCAAGAATTTCAGGCATGATGTCCTCTTTCCACTCATCATGAGCAAGGATATAATTCTTCTTCAAACTGGCAGAGTATACACCAGCACCACCATTTTCATTCTCCAAATCCTTTTCAGTAGTTCTCTTTTCCTTCTCTGCTGCTTGCTTAGCCTTAGCTTTTGGTCACCTGGCTTTGGGATTGCAACATGAAAACGATTTAAACAATCATTTATCTTTTTAGATTTCATCTTCAACTCAACTCTCTGATTCAATAACCTCTCACAAGCTGCATTCTTTACGGAAATAACCCCCTCCTCGGTCAAAGTGCTCATGGTGAAGAGTACCCCATGTCCCCATCATCATTTGTAGCCTTGCCTCCTTGACCAAGCAGAGTCTTCACAGCTTCAGCTTTCATCTCTGTGACCAACTTCATGTCTTCCTCAGATATGCCCTCCAATGGCTGCAAATCAGTCTTGTTGCAGACTATAATTAATGGTTTGTTCATGAACACAGACTTAATGCTATGAAATAGGGCTGCTTGTTGGGCAATGGTATAACCACAAGACCCTGAGATGTCCAAGAAGAACAAAACAGCTGCTCTCAAATGTGCCAATATGCTGTGATGCTGCACATCTCAATAATGTTACAGTCTTCAAATGGTCGGTCCAAAATCCCAGGGGTATCAATAACCTGGTACCTCAGGTACTTATAATCTGTATGCCCCACAAAGAGTGACTTTGTAGTAAAAGCATAAGGCTGGACATCAACATCGGCCCTGGTGATCTTGTTGATGAATGAACTCTTTCCAACATTGGGATAGCCGCAAATCAATATTGTCCTGGTGTTTGGGTCAATTGAAGGTAGCCTTGCCATGTGTTGCCTAATTTGTTCTAGATAAGCTAAACTTGGACCAATCTTCTTTATAACTGTGCACATACGGCCAAAAGCAGCAACCTTGAGACTCTTGCATGGGTAAAGTGAATCGCCATACTTCAATAACTTGACATAATCTTTAGCAATCTCGGAAATAAGGTTCCTTGCAGTATTGATTTGATCCAGTGCGAGCTTGTAATGGTCCTTGTTGTAGAGAACATGTAGAAGATCGCCATAGAAATGATGGATGTCATCCAGCCTAGGAAATTCATCAATGATTGCCGAGAGCATCTCATGAAAATTTGTCTGGGTGTATTTCACTTTGCGCATATAGAACTGACGCAGGCGGTTAATGGCATAACCCTTGTGGACTACAGTTGGGGTCTGCCGCTGGGTGCGAGATAGGATAATATCAATGAAGTCCTTCCCGCTGGGGACGACAGTCATCTTCTTGAAATTATATTGCACCATCTTTAAGGTTTTCTGTCTAGACAAAACAGACTCGACTTAAGCACCAAACTTCGACCCGAAAACCAAATAAGTTAAACATGAAACAGATTAAAACCATTCAACAAGAAAGAAACGGAAACATCTAATTTTCAATTCACCACAAATAAGAGAGCATAACAATCGATTCCTCAATTCACCCAGAAAAAGGTATTTAATTGTACCAATACCTACACATCACCCACTAGAATCAACCATATCTTTCAGTTCAAAAAATATAAACAAATTCTCCCTTTCAAAAAAAATATATATATAAACAAATTCTAGATATAAATCAACAAAGAAATAGGCTTTAACTACAGATTTGAATTTCTAGGGTGAGTGAACTAAGGAAATCAATCCGCAGTGTGATACTGTGATGAATTAATCTGAAGCTGATAAAAATGAAAGTATAAAGGGTTTAGGCTCTCGTGTCGCTCTCGTAAAGAGGGGGTTTAGGGCTGAGTCGGCTATAAAGGGTTCAACGTTAGGCTTTTTAGAAAATTATATATATAGGGTTTTTGTCCATCTATCCTAATTCTAGAGTTAAATGAGATATCCCATTAAGTTCTTTTAATGAGTGCTTCTATTTCCACCTTATTAATTTTTTTTTTTTTTTAATAAATGTTCATTGCATTAGATGACTAGCCAAATAGCCAGAGTCTAACATACATTTAAAACAGAAACTACCAAGCCCCTATCTAAGCAATGTAAACTCATTACAAGTCAATTTGAGCCCGCTTTGTAAAGCGAACCCATAGACAAAGAATAACTCCGTGTCTTCTAGGGCAAAACCATTGACTAACATCTCCATTAGCCAAACGCGCAATTGCGGTACCAACAGAGAGCCACTTCCTAGCAAACAAATAGGAGCAAGTCCTTAATTATCCATAAGCCGCTTAAAAATGAACGCCAATCTTATTCCAAATAATTGCCAACTTCCGTAGCAGTCTTGATCCGAAACGATTAGTCCTAGACCATAAGTAGACCTGAAAGCCCAAGAAGATCCACATCTCAGGCCAAGCCCACCTTTACCACTAAGTGACAAAAGAGGATGGCAAGACACCCTCCCTACTGGCCCAACAACTCAAATTTGAGCCCAAACCCAAAAGCCCAAGCCCAAATCTGAGCAAGGTGAGCAAAAGCCCGACTCTGCTTCTGCCCCATCACCGCCGCCACCAAGTTTTCCGGCGGCTGGCCTCTCCAGCACTGCATCACCGTCCGCTGGGTTCACTGCCGCCCAAGAATCCAAGCCGGAATTAGCACAAGAGAATCCAATCCCTTGCACTCAAATACCCACTGGACTCAAGTAAATGCACGACCCCGACCTGTCTCTCACGTCGACCTCGCCGATCGACTTGTTCTAAACTACCAGCGTAAAAACCCGCCTTCGATCTGGAAACAGACCGGCCCTACTCTCCTTCTTCTTCGCAAGAAGGACCACTGCTTGTCGCCTCATGTCCTTGTCTCCCCTACTAAATACTTTGTTCACCCTATAACCAAATATTTTCTTTAAAATTCTAAAATTGTCCTTAACAACAATTATTAACAGAAAAATAATGAAAATGAGAAATCAATTTTGTTTTAATTAAAACTTTACATCCCAATTATCATATCAGCTTTCTATATCAAAAAAAAAAATGATGGAAAATGTCACATTAGAGTGTGAAATGATAAAAAAGTCACTCAGCTCACTTGATAAAAAGGTACATTATGAATTGTTAGTAATATTAATTTAGTCCTAATGAATAATGAGGTGATGTTAAAAAATGTCAGTTTTTAATTTTTTTATTCCCATTCTGCCCTTAAATCCTAATACACGTTTATAACTGTGCATTCAAAATCTCAGAGCTCAAATTTTCTCTCTCTTTTGGTCAGAAAACTTGATTCGATTTGATCGGAGATTCTCTCTCCAAGTTTCTCTCTAGTCTCTACGCCGCCAGATTCCGATTGAGCTTGCTCTCTCTACGACGATCCCGTCCTCCAAGTCTCCCTCTGAATCAAACAGTTGCCGATCACCGCTGCGCTCTCCAAGTTCTTCTCCGACGTCCTCCTCAGAACCTCGCTGTCGACGTTGTAGACTTCGAGGCTCCGAAACGGCGGAATTTTGGTTCCGGAAGCAGTGCTGTTCGGGCTTCAAAGGCAATTCGCTGTATTAGAGTATAGATTTGGCTTATCGAATTAGACATTGGGAGATTGTTCATAGCGGCTTTGATTTTGGAATTGAGCTTTGGATGAAACGATTATAAGACTGTTTATGCTATTTTCTTCAAGTCTAGATTTGATCCAGAATTATCAAACTTGTGATTTCAATCTAGAACTGTCATGAATTTCTCAAGTATACATTGTAGGTTTATCTATCCACGGTTTTGATCTGTGATTAATTTTGATGTTGAATTTGATAGAAGTTTAGGAATTATGAAACACGTTAGTTTTTCTTTTCTTCAGTTGATGTGCTTTATAGAAATTGTTGTTATTCTTTTGATTGATATAAATTCTGTTGAAATTAGACGATAGATATAGTTCCTTGATTATGTTAATTTAGTTGCTACTGAACATTGGAAAATAATTGGATTGAGATACTATCAAAACAATAATGGAATGTAGAAAGTAGGGAGAATTGAATTTGAGGAGAGATGCAATAGGTATTGTATATCCTTTGTTTTTCATTTTTGTTAACCTAGTTTGTGAAATGAGCCTAAGGGCCTTCTGAGGTCTCAGGTCTCAGGTCTCAAGTTCACTTGTTAGTGAACCAGTGAGAGAAGTCATTCCCCAGGTTGAACTCAATACTTCTGCAAAAACAGAGATTTACTTGTGTAACTTGAAAAATGAGGTCTTGTTATGTCGAACCGAATCTATCGAACCGGAACCGTTCGTGTTCATTATTGTAAATTGTAGTTTTAAATGCCTTAACGATCATCAATTTGGCTGAAATTTTGTAGAGATGATCTATACATTAGGACCTAAAAACTGAACGGTTAAGATGTGAATATGTGATCGAAAAGTGGTCAAAAACTTGAAATCCGTTCCTAAGCTAAGGTAAGAACATCCTTAGCCAAGAAGGACTGTATATATAAATATAGAGGGCCACCCACTAAGGGATCCCTTTTTTTGGTCTTTTCTAGGGATAGGGCATTAGACCAACTTTTCGACCACATTTTGGCATCTCAACCGTTCAGTTTTTAGGTCATACTGTGTAGATCATTTCTGCAAATTTTCAGCCAAATCGGTGATCGTTAAGGTATCAAACTAGAATAAATCAATGAACAAACCAAATCTGTCAAACGTGAACCGTTCATACTTATAATCTTAAGTCCCCGTTTTGAATGCCTTAACGATAATCAATTTGGCTGAAAATTTGCAGAAGAAATATACACATTTGGACCTAAAATCTGAACGGTTAAGATGTTAAAATATGATTGAAAAGTTGGTCTCATGCCCTATCCTTAGAAAAAAACCAAAAAAAGGGATCCCTTACTAGAAGGGCCCTATATATATATATATATATATATTCTTTTTCTTTTCCATACCAGACTGGTGAGGATCAGATCTTGAAGGTATATAGTTATCTTAAATAACTAACCGACATATGGATATTTTTGACTAAATAGCAGAGAAGAAAAGGTAAGTTAGCTCCCCGATCGCCACTAATAGAATGATCAATACTGTGAATGATCTTCATATGTGCAATTGGATCCTCTAATTCAAGTATCTGAAATGTCAATACTCTACTCATAATACTTGAATTGAATCAGTTAATCAAATACTAAATTCCAGAAAGTGATGAAATTTACTTTGAGATAGTCAAAGAGGACGTCAAAGCCAACTTGAGAGAGAGAGAGAGAGCTCAACTGTTTCCAATTGTGGGGAGGAGGAAGCCTCTGATACTCACTTCCACCAAAACTCTCATCAAATCCGTATTGACTTCACCGCCCGGGAGGACTCACTTCCGACGACGATCAACCACTCTCCGCCGCCGCCAATGATGACATGTCGACTAGTTTGCAGTTGCTGCCACCGAGAATTCTCTCCATCGATCACCCACTCTCCACCGAGCATGTTTAAGTACAAAAGCAAATTCCCAAAATCAAGTTCAATTCAAGCGTAAATAACAATCAAATGAGTCAAAGATAGAGAAACCGAAACCCTAACCACTCAACGAACAAAACGATAAACTGAGTATAAGAAATTACGACCTGATGACCTTGTCGACGTAATCGGAGACGACGACTGACCAGTAAGGCCCCATGGTCGAAGTGCCTTCAACGACCACGATCACCTGCTTCTCCATCATCGTGTGGTTGGCGAAGACTTTCAACCGTCTCTGTACTGCACGAGAGAGATGAGAGTCGGAGACGGAGACAAAATCAGAAGGCGAAATGGGTCGTCTGCACTGTTTGGAGGGAATCGAATCCCTACCGTCCCGTTCAATCAAACTATGAAATGCTGAGGAGAGGTCTTGGAGGCTCCGGCATCGGCCTTAGACTTGAAGTGGTGCTCCTCGTTGGACATGGCTAGCTCCGATCTCACAAAGAGAGATATTTTTGTAAGGGTCGAGAGTCTGAATAGGTAAGGGTTTAGACGGGTTTGGGTAACAGGAGGGAGAGAGAGAGAGAGCTGTTAGTGGCAGTTTTTGTAATTAAATTTAACTCTAGTGGTAGCTTGTAAAGAGATAACCTTAATTATCATGGGGACATTTGTGTTACCTATATCTGTATTATAATAAGGCACTTCAAAATGATATCTTTTATCATTGATCTAAAATTAAAACCTGTATTAAAGATAAAATAAAGGGGTCGTGACCACTTACCCGATTTTAGGCTAAAAATTGCTCACTTACTCCACTAAGAGTTTTTTAACCCCATTTACCCAATCTAACAACTATTGACGGTTTTAACCTTATTTTAATTATTAAATTACAATCATCTCTCTCTCTCCCCCCTCCCCTCTTCGATCTATTCTCTCTCTCATCCCCCTCACCGATTTCTCTCTTTCTCTCAACTCGTCTCAGATTCTCTCTCTCTCTCTCTCTCTCTCTCAAGCCGGAAATTCCTATCCGAGATCAGTGAACCGAGTACCAGATCAACCTGGGTCAAGATCGGAAACCTTGAAATAACCCGACCCGATTCCACAAAGCTCCAGTCTTTCACCTTCACGGACCTCACAAGCCGGCCCTGGAGGCTCATCCACTGCTTGCAGACCAGCGAGCTCGGCTTCCAATCCGGCTTTGGCAGCTTGGCCAGAATTTCGAGGAGGATTTGATCGATCTGCAAGTACTCCGACCGATCTGCAAGTACAACCATTTTCGGAGGCAAGAACCTAGCGAGCACAAGCAGCAGATCAAGGAAGCCAACGCTGTTGTGAAAACCCGAAACAAAGCGACCCCAAACTGCCGCGGGGAAGCACCGGCGAAAAACCCAGCCGGCCTCACACGCTGATGGGTGCCCAGAGAATTTTTTTTTTTTTTTTTTGGTATATATACTTTGAGTTCCGAGAATGAGGAAGGAAAAAAAAAAAAAAAAAAAAGTAAACGTGTACAATTGAACATATAAATTGATCAATTGTGTCTGTAGTGTATTCATTTTGGTTTTGGGAGTTTATGCCATTCACTTGAGGACAAACATATGATTATTGGAGGGCAAAAATATGATTATTGGAGGGCAATAATAAGATTATTGAGGGGCAATAAAATATTTATTGGGGCAATAATAAGATTATTGGGGCAATAATAAGATTATTGGGGGGCAATAATAAAATTATTTATTTGGATAAACTTCCGAAAGCTTTCAAAATTCAAAACAACTTCATTTTTCACTAATTATTGATCCCCAATAATATGTTTATTGGGGGGGCAATAATATGATTATTGGGCGGCAATAATATGATTACTGGGTATTATTGGGGGGGGGGGGGTAATAAAATCAAACGCCGGAATCCGTTCACCGGTCCGGTAGCCGGATTCCGGTCACCGGTCGCCGGAGTACGCTGCCGGCCACTAGTCACCGGAGTCCGGCAAGGTTTCCTATCACTTCTCTCTCTAAGTGACAAAGAAGGAGAGGGCAAAAGTGTCCCAAAAATAAATAAAAAGAATAAAAAAATAATTAATTGGGTATTAGGGAAATAATCCCTTAGAGTGTTTTGGGTAAATGGGGTTAAAAAACTGTTAGTGGAGCAAGTGGACAATTTTTAAGCTGAAATTGGGTAAATGATCATTTCCCCTAAAATAAAATTTAGAAAATACATTTTTTTTTTTTTGAAATAATGGAAATTCCATTGATAATAATAGCGTATGCCAAGAAGACCATTACATACTCACCCGCTGACACATAATAATGGTCAGGACAAGGATTCGTGGAGGAGCCACAGTGGTACATAGGATAAACCAACTATATTTGAACTTATCGCTCACATAACAGCGAGCCTATAAGCTATGG
This sequence comes from Rosa rugosa, assembly GCF_958449725.1. Lineage (NCBI taxonomy): Eukaryota > Viridiplantae > Streptophyta > Magnoliopsida > Rosales > Rosaceae > Rosa > Rosa rugosa. Next base: position 31,814,387 of record NC_084826.1, read on the forward strand.
AAAAAACATAGAGAATAGACAAGCCAAAACAAACACTCGTTTGGTTCCTAAAACAAGGGAACTTCTTGTAATTAGACAAAAAGCTAAAAACATAGGGTTACGCCAAGGGTCTAAATCCTAGCCCAAATTTAGAAGCTACTGGACTAGGGTAGAAACCTGAGCCCAACAACCTGAAGCCCAATAGGGTAGTCAGCTAAGAAGATCCCCACGGCCCATCAACCTAGTTCGGGCCTAGTCCACCATCTGCTCCCAACCCTCGTCGTACGTCACTTTTCGGCCGAGTTTGATCTGACCCCAACCGCCAACCCGCATCATCACGATTCACACCACCATGGCAGCGATCCAAACCGTCCCGAGCACACCACCGACCTGCATCACCACTAAACAACATCGTCCCCCGATTCGGTTTCCCACAGCCCCGCACCTCCACCGATTGAAAACCGTGTCGGCGTCGTCAGTCCAAGAAAACCTCCACGGGGATTGACAACCGGCCTGTAACAACACAACCCACCGCCTCCGCCTCCAACCCAGCCAAACCAAACTGACAAAGCCGGGAAAAAACCTCTCCGACATAGTCCCAAGGGCAGTAGCTATCAATCTCCCGTCCGGCAGCACATCCCAAGACGACGATAAGGCCGGAGGCCACCCCGGACGTCCGGGCGCCGTCGGACGAGACCAATTTTGCAACAACGGCGAACACGGCCTTGGGGTTCTTCAAGAAGTTGAGAGAAACTTAGAAAATACATTAATATTGAAGAATAGCTATAAGGTCTTGAAATTTTTATTTGCTTTGATTGCATTTTTCTTTTACAAAGATTAATTAGATTTAAATTTTAAAATTTTATTTATTTGTCTTAATATTCTCCATCGTTAAATTTAAATCCAATAATAATTAAGTACAACCGAATATAGAAAACGACTGACCATCCGAATTGGATCGGACCAGTCGCTGACTAGGGATTATTTGCTCAATTACCGTATGATTTTCTAAATTATTATTATTATTATTATTTTGTTGAATATGATTTTCTAAAACTTAATTCAAAGATTGAGAGATATTTGGATAACTTAAATTAAATTAAATCATAAATATTTACCATTAATCATGGGGGGTGAAATTTGTACCCCCAAAATTGCAAACCACACCCCTTTCTATTATTTTAAGGGTCCTTGACCAAAAGCCCCAAAATGAGCCAAAGTTATCTCACTTACCCCAGCAACAGATTTTTATTCCCACTAACACAATTTAAAATAAAAGTACTATTCTGCCCTCAATTTAATTAATAAATTACATGCCACTCTCTCATCTCTCTCTCCCCGATCTCCACCTCCTCTCTCTCTCTCTCTCTCTTCATAAATTGGGTCTATATCAATCTTCAATTGGTGACGTGCTAGCTTAGTAGCCATCGTCATCGTCCTCAAGGATTATAGATCGGAGTTCGTCCCCGCCGCCGGAAATCTATTCCTCGAAGCTCTTCATAAATGAGTTAAGGTTCTTAGTCACCGGAACGGGATCAGTCTCTCCGACCTGGCGTTCTCCACTTCTCGTTCCGGCGATTCTGATGGTGGTAGGGCAAAGTACAAGCTCGTATCCCAGACAATGGTGCACGTTAGCCAACGGCCCTGCGACGGCGATGCCGTATGTATGCTCTGCAAGGCGAAGCCATCTGACGAGGAGGAGCTGACCCTCAAGACCTGGGATTTCATCAATTTGATTTATCAGTTAAGTCTTGTTGTTAGCTTTATCGCTAAGCTTGTTCATATTTTACTGGGTTCTCCTTGTTGGGGGTTTATTAGTTTTGTAGGGAGTATACTGTTATCATCTATGTTGGGTTTTATTAGAAATTCAAATTTCTAGACTTGAGTTTGCAGACATGAATGATTTGTTGCTTTTTTTTTTTTTTTAATGGGAGGAGTGGTATGGAACAATATTGTATTTTCTTGAAGGTGTTTAAAAACCCCATAATCATCCAACCCAGATACAATCCTGTGAGGTTTAAATCAAAGTTTTTTTTCTTCGTTCTATTTAAGTGAGTCTGGGGCCAAAGCCACTTCTCTAGTGTTCTAATATAAATTAGTTTGCATAACCAGGTTGTTTCCACCTTCCAAGGTCGATTGTTAGTCTCATAACCCACTGGACATTTAATATCCAGCTCTTGACATGGGTGTTCAAGTCAGTTTTTTTTTTTGGTCAAATGAGGGCGAAAGGAAAGAAAGATAAAAAATATATTCTATTAGGGGCAATAGACGACTATTGGGAAGCAATAGACGTTTGAATTGATGTAATCTTCTCATTTTTTTCCTTTAATTAAAGTTTTATTTGTCTAAATTTAGGGTGATTAGTTTTAATTTCGGCGATTGAAAGTTCTATTGGAGGGCAATAGACGTCTATTAGGGGGCAATAGACTATTGGGACAATAGACGTCTATTGGGGGGCAATAGACCGAAAGTTCTATTGGGAGGCAGTATACGTCTATTGGGGGGCAATATACGCCTATTAAGGCAATAGACCTCTATTGCCCCTCTAATATTGGGGGCAATAGACCTCTATTGGGGGGAAATAGATGTCTATTGGGGGCAATAGAGGTTTTCAAAAAAATCTGGTGGGCGGCGGCCGGTGACCGGAATCCGGCGAAGTCCCCTATGGTTTCTCTCTCTCTCTCTCTCAAAGTAACAAAGGTGAGGGTAAAATGGTATTAAAAAAAATTAAAAACAAAAAAAAAATCTTAATGGGGTATTAGGGAAGACCTCCTTAGAGTGTTTTGGGTAAGAGGGAATTAAAAAAACTTAATGGGGTAAGTGGGAAAAAAATCTCTAGAAATGGGGTAAATGGACAAAAACCCTTATTTTAATAGTATTTTTTCTCACATCTCTTTTCACTTCCTAAAATGCACTTGAGTCAGATCCCTTTTTTTTTTTTTTTTTTTTTGGTCTCTATCTTCTCTCTCTCTCTCCACGATAGAACCCTTCTTATTTTTCTCTCTCTCCTCAAAACAACGACAGACTCTCTCTTCTCCAATCTCCATTGAAACTTTCTAAACTCAAACTAAAGCTCGCCTCTCTCCCACTCTCTCTCTCTCCCCCCCCCCCACCCCCCCGGCATGGCAGCACGGCGCACGGACGCCTTTTCTCTCTTCGACGGTGACGCCATGATGGACTGACAGTGCGACGGTGGTAAGTCTGGGTTTCTATTTTTCACTCTTCAATCGATTTATGGGTATTCAATCGATTTCTGTTTCTCTTACTTTGTGCTTCTGGGTATTCTATTTTCAGTAGCAAAGCATAGACGATTAGACATCTTCAAGGCTCAAGCAGATTTCTGGGTTCGGTTTCATTTTTCGACTTTTCGATTTCGGATTCTTCAAGATTGGTAAGTTGCTAGTTGTCAAAAAAAAAAAAAGCCCCAATCATGCATTTCTCTGTTTGTAGCTCATTTTACTCAGGTATTGCTTCAAGATTAGGAAGAATTTGGTGCATTAGTTCATGTCAGGTTAAGGAAATTGGATTTAGTTTTGATAATTCAACATCTGTAGTGGCACTAGGCCAATTGGGTACTAAAAATAGTAAGTCCATAATGAATCGAAGTCGCCGAGTTTATATGACGAAATGGGGTTGGTCTGAGGATGATGTTCACTCTGCCTTGAAGAAGTTCCCTCAGTGTATGTTCAAGTCGGAGAAGAAAATAATGCAAACAATGGATTTTCTGGTGAACAAGATGGGATTGCCTTCAGGAATAGTTGTCAAATTCCCACAGGTTATGTCAGTGAATTGAGTATGTGGTATTCATGATTTGGTCTTTCTCTTTTCCTTGATTTTTAGTTTTGCTGGTTTTGGTACACCTTTTTACTTCCTGTTCTTTTAATTTTAATTTTTTTTTCTGCACTACGTGCATTGGTACTGAGAATAGTAAGTTGATATGGAATCGAAGTAGCCAAGTTTATACGATGAGATGAGGTTGAGGATGATGTTCACTCTGCCTTCAAGAATTTAAGTCGGAGAAGAAAATAATGCAAGAAATGGTTTTTTCTTGAACAAGATGGAATTGCCTTCAGAAATGATTGTCAAATACCCCCAAGTTTTGGCATTTAGTTTGGAGAAGCGGATAGTCCCAAGGTGTTCAGTTGTCAATTGAATCTGTTTTTCTAGTTTTAGATAGGAATTAAATTGTATGATTCATTGATTTGTATCTGTTTTGCTCATTAATCTAAAATCTGGGCTTTTATTGATTTTTGCAGAAGGTTAGGTCCCCATTTTTTTAATTTGAGGTTCCAGACCGGGTTCAGGTCCTTGTACTTGACCTGGGTTCGGAGCCTCTAGTTTTCAAATTCGATTTCGACGAATGGGGACGATGAGCCTTTGCCGTCTTTGGGCATGAGGTTGTGGGCCGCCACCACCTCCACCACAAGGCATTCTTTGCCGGTGCTGTTGCTCACAGTCATGGATGGGTTTTGGTGAAGAAGAAAAAGAAGAAGGAAACAGAGAAAATGAAAGATGAAGTAGAGAACAGAGGAATAGAAAAAACAGAGGAAGCAAACAATGAATGAAACAGAGCAGAGAGCTAGCTAGAGAGAGAGAGAGAGAGAGGCGTATAGGGAACACAATGTGACAAATTCGGAGGCGTAATAAAGCCAGAAAACCACCATGCGAATCAGAAGAGCGTGCAGCTCAGAGATAGAGAGATAAATAAAAAGTCAGAGAGAGAGAGAGAGAGCTCTGTTTCAGAGAGAGTACAGAGGAGGAGCTCACTCTTTCTGAGTTGGTAGAAGGAAAAGACAGTCAACAATCCCACTCTTTTTTTTTTTTTTTAACTTTGTCAAGGGAACCCAAAGGCTTCCTAGGCCCAAGATAAATCCCTTTGAACAGTCCCACTCTTTAGTTCAACGTGTGATGTCCACGGACCAAAAAAGACAAAAAAAAAAAGAGGAGGGATCTGACCTAAGGGCATTTTAGGAAGTGAAAAGAGATGTGAGAAAAAATATTATTAAAATAATAAAAAGGGGTGTGATTTGCATTTTTGGGGGTGCAAATTTCACCCCATTAATGATGATTTTGAATTACTTTGTCATCTTCAATTACTGATATTACCCACGTCGTCTTGTTCTGATTTCAATACCCAAATTTTTGCAGAACCCTGTTCTCATCTCAAAATCCCAATTCGGCCGGAGACCCAAGAATTTGCCTCCACGGTAGCGGTCGCCGTCGACCAAACCATCTGGCTCTCCACGAGTCGCATATGATGATCAAGGTATCAAGACATATGATGAGGAATATGTATTACGCAGTTGCACGCGGAGGAGGCCTCGAGCCTTGCTATTTCTCAAGTCCTCGTCGTCATTTCACCTCTTCAATCAATAAGGTACCAGCTCACCTACCTTGTTTCATATAAATATATCAACCCCAATAATACTTGTTCTTGATTTTGATTTTGATTTTGATTTTGAGGTATACCCATATGATTGAATTGGTTTCATACTTTCATATCATATGTCCAGCCGGTTTTAGGAAACTTTCCAGAGTTTGTAAAGATTGTAGAAGTGGGTCCGAGAGATGGACTCCAGAATGAGAAGCAGATTGTTCCTACTGACGTCAAGGTCAGGTTGATACAAATGCTGGTTTCCTCCGGCCTCACTGTTGTTGAGGCTACCAGTTTTGTCTCTCCCAAATGGGTTCCGCAGGTAACCATTAACTTATGCCTTCAATCTTTATTCATGCTTGCTTATTGTAACTTATATTCATACTAGAACGAAGATCCATGCTTTTGTAACTCATCTATTTGTCATCCGTTATCTTAGTGTTGATGGAAATTTGTTGATCGATAGGCTGTCTACCAGTGTCCTACTGTTGATGGATTTGAGCTTTTGATTTTGTAGTCTAAGATAAATGTTTTGGGGGCTGTTTTAGATTACGTCTGGTTTTCAGCTTTGTTTTCTTAATCCACTTATACTTGTGCTCCCTGAAATCATACAAATTTTAATTGTAAAAAAAAGTTGTCTTTTTTGTGTTGTTCCAATTAGTTTCTATTTCTTCATCTTTTTTTATGTTTGTGCCCTTGAAACCAATACAAGTTTCATTTATAAATCAACGTTGTTAGTATCTCTGAATTAAATTTCTCTACTAGCCATCTTTTCCAGTGTAGTTTTCTTTACATGCCCAAGACTTATGGTTGGTGAATTTAAAATTGTATGGTATCTCGCTGACCTTTAAATTTCAGCTGGCAGATGCAAAGGATGTAATGGAGGCGATTCGGAATGTGGGAGGTGCTAGATTTCCCGTTTTAACCCCTAATCTCAAAGTGAGCATTTCCTAGTGAAAGCATTGTTTCTAAACTCATATGGACGTGTGAAGTTAACTCATATGTCATAAAGCTTTCTTATAGGGTTTCGAGGCTGCTGTCGCTGCTGGTGCAAAGGAAGTTGCCATCTTTGCTTCAGCTTCTGAGTCTTTTTCAAAATCAAATATAAACTGCAGTATTGAAGACAGTCTCAGACGTTACCGTGATGTTGCTAGTGCCGCTAGAAAGCTTTCTATTCCTGTTCGTGGGTATAGCTCTTCTAACACCTTTGTTTTTTGGACACTATTCCAGTTCTTTGAGTTCTTATCTTCATTAGATGTTTGAAATATAAGAAACCAATTAAGTTTCTCTTAAATCGTCCCCAGTGATGACTTTTTAACTCTAGCCTCGTAAATGATTAATTAGACCACTAAATTCTTCTTCTGGAGTAATGACATTGTTTTAGAGCTTACAGACTTTTTTCTTATAGTACTTTTCAATCCCAGCCTACCCTCCGAACCTTAAAAATTTTCTTCAAGAATTTAGACTTCTTTTAGGTCTTTTTCTTTATTTGTATTGTTTGACATATTTAACATGTTGAACATCACGTACCTTTCTTGGGACAAATGTCTGAGTTTTGGATGCTATTCATCCACAGATGGTCAATGCATATGGATCAGGGGTAATTTGACATTATTTCCAACTGATCTAACCATTTAATGCTTTTGCTAGATATATATCATGTGTTGTCGGCTGTCCAACAGAAGGAGCTGTACCCCCATCTCAAGTAGCATATGTGGCCAAAGAACTGTATGATATGGGTTGCTTTGACATTTCTCTTGGTGATACAATTGGTGTTGGTACTCCAGGTAAATGTCCTTTTCGTTGGTTGTCACTCAAGTTGGTACAACTGTTTTGCCTTTGTATCTATTCTAAAGCCGGGGTTAAACTGGTCATCAGACAATTATTGGTTGCATGTGGAAGTAGAAGGTGTTGTATGTATTCTAAGAGCAACTTCAGCCCTTATAATTTGAAAAACAATTCTTCTACTTCCTTCCAACCGCATGAATCACACATCTTATTTTTCTATAATTTGTTGAATTAGACTTATTAGATGTATATTAGACCTATCAACCTAAAGCACCTCTACGGGTCATCTAAAAACTGAAGGAGCTTATTAGAAAAGTCCAAACTGACTGTTTTAACTTTCTCTCGAAGTGAATTACTGGCCCACAATCTTGTGTAATGACTTTGGGAAAGGTAATTTTGTTTAGTTATTGCTTAATCGGTTTTAGGAAGATATTGTCGGATAGGCTGGCATGCTGTGTGGCACTAGGCAGATTGTGCATTGAATGTGCTTTGATGTGAAACTGTAGTAACCTAATTTATGATAGACCTCTTACAGGAACATTATTCAACATTTGTATATACGGTTGAACCCTTGGATAGTTGTTGCACTTTTTTGTTAAGTTGATCTAGATTCTTTTTTATTTTCAGGTACCGTCATTCCAATGCTTGAAGAGGTGATTGATGTGGTCCCCACTGAAAACCTTGCTGTCCATTTCCATGACACTTATGGCCAAGCTCTTTCAAACATACTAGTATCTCTTCAGGTAACCACGCTGTGCGTCTTGATTTTAGCATGGAAACTTTTACCTTATGTGAGTGAGGGTGGCAATTTTTAACACGAATCAGACCAACATGATTATTCTACAGTAGATGTTTTTGTTCTGCATGACTATTTGTGTCTATTCCAAGAAAAATCATGTTCACTTTGTACTGTGGCCACTCATTTAACATTTGAAACAAAGAGTTTGTGTCAGTAAGGTTTTGTGACTTTATGAGTAATTCCATTCATCTCAACTAAGAAACATATATACTAGATCATAAAAAGGTGCAAAAGCCTAACTTATAAATTAGGAAAGTGGAAAGGGTAGATTGACGGGTACAAACATGTGTAAAACTCATTTCATTTTGACTTAAAAAGCACATAACTCTGGTTTTGAATCCCATATTTTAAGAAAGAAATCAATGATCCTTCCTAGTGACATGAGTTTATACTTTTCATAGTTCCATTGGTAGGCAGTAGGCTTGTATACAATCCACTTACCTTTTGATGATTCTAGCCTTTTTCATGCAAATTAAGGTCTAAAAAACTTGATTGGTTATTATGTGTTGCTCGTTTCATTTATAAGCAAAATTATGACTTAATTTTGCAAATGAAAAATGTGGAATTGTAATTGAGGAATGGCTGAGTATTCATCAAATTGAATTTAAACGTTGATGAGTTGACCAAACTGATGTAGCAGCTGTTTTTGGTTCGTATCCCTGATTCTGAAGACTTTATTGATTGTTTTATAATTACAATTCTCTAAGATACAGAATGCCTAGTAAATTACCATTTCTGACAAATGAGCCAACTGACCAAATCCTAATCTTGGCCAACTTCACAAGTAACTTCAAGTTGTTTCTCTTAGTTTTCTAAAGGAGTGAACTTTGAATAGGTTCATGATTTATGATATAGATGTAAATCTTGGCAAGCTGATTGCAGTTCGCATCTTTCCCCTTGCAGTTCAATTCTTTGTTTGTCTGAATGTCCTCTCTGCTTGTAATGCGTCGTCGGTTTTCTTATTTCTTTTTTCTCTTTTTGAAGATGCAATGCATGATAGTAAGGACAACAAGTTTTGATCTTATAATCTTAGGATGCTTTCTTAAGATGGTAGAAAGAGATGACTTTTTTAATCTTGGCAGATGGGCATCAGCACAGTGGATTCATCAGTTTCTGGTCTTGGGGGTTGTCCGTATGCTAAAGGTGCTTCTGGCAATGTTGCCACTGAGGATGTTGTGTACATGCTTAATGGACTTGGAGTGAAGACCAACATAGATCTTCAAAAGCTCATGTTGGCTGGGGACTTTATCTGCAAGCACTTGGGGCGCTCACCTGGTTCAAAGACAGCTGTTGCCTTGAGTAAAGTCCCTGCTCATACCTCTAAGCTATAAGGTTCCAGCACTATATATTTTAAGTCTCCATATCCTGTTAGTGTATTGCGATCTGGCATAGAGCTCCAATTTGTCAGAAATGATTAGCTAATTTGTCGACCAAATAACTGTGTTAGGCGCACTGGCTGCAGTCTATAGGGGTGATAAGTTCAAGGTGTTCAGGTAATGTCCACCAAATGTACATTGGTGCTAAAGAGTGACGTGTATCAAATCTGAAAATCGAATAGGGGATCCCAGGACTCATGTGAAACTATTAGGAAGGATGCTGTAAGGTTGAACAATGAAAGTCAGAAGATTTCCCTTTTTCTCAGGGATTTATCTAACATCCTTACCATTCCCTTCAATTCGAGTTTTACATTTGTTTGGTCAGGATTATGGGTGAATGTAGATAGCACTTTGCTCTTTATCTGGGAACTTTCGCATGCAATTTTGTCTTGCTTAACGAGCAAATCCACAAACCATAAATTGTAGGATAATGAAATTCACACTCCCTAATTGAATTCCACACTCATTCTTTCTTTATTTGGTTGAAATTGTTTTTTTTTTGTTACAACGAGGTCCAAATATTTTGGTTGAAAATTTTATAACAAGATATAAATTTTAAGTTACTAAAAAAAGAAACATAGAGTGTGGATTGTGAGGCATTGTGCCGGCTATGAAAAATTAAAATGAGAAGTGAAATTCACTTCTCTTTGTAGAAATATGGCATCGTGCCCATAAGTCAACACGGAAGGTGTTGTACATGTGGCTGTGTGTATGGAAGTATGAAAACCCATAAAAGTCTCAAACAACAAAAGTCGTAAATCTCTTTGATCATCTCTTTGAGTATGTCTATGATTAATAGCTTCGCTTTTGCATGGTGTTGAGTGGGTCAAGTTGGTGCCCAACTTGTCTGTAAGCTCATGCATTGCTTCGGCTATGAAAATTGAATCTTTATCCGCAGTTATGAATTCAAGTATAATCTGAGTGTGATGCGTTACCGGAGTTTGTGCCTTTCCCCTCCTTTTATAGAGGATGTCATGTCCGGGTAGTAATGTCTTTGCGTAACTAACTCTAGTGTGGCTACTTGTCTTTTAAGTAAATAGAATTTGATCGGATTCTCCTTTACTTAGGTAATTCGAGTTATATTTGAATACGACAAACTGTAGCGATATTATCTAGATTTATCTAGGAGATTCTATCATTAAAAGGGTTCCCTACCTTTTAGGTGAGCTTACTCTTTCAGTATGCAGAGTAGAAAGCATCACCAAATTCAATTGAGGGAACCCGTAATGCAGATTTGAGGGCACTCAAAATTGATTCGAGAGCATCATACTCAGGGCCAATGTGAACAAACATGAGTGTCTTTGCTTGCTTTCATGATATCACAAAGACCAATCAAATGATTACAAATGAGAAAACCACAAATCATAATTTTTCTATGTAAGCTCAAAGTAACTAAACAATCTTACGGAGTGAGTCTTGGAGCAGTTGTGTGATCATTTTACTATTTCTATATGGAACATGTGAATTCTTTTGAGCAAGAGAGGCAATGACATCTTCTAAAGCTGAGAGAGATTTGTTAATATGTTGTGCCTCCTTTAATCTATCACCCATCACCTCAGATTTATCAATTTGTTTTCTTCCTGCTAAGTCAATTGAATATATACAACCACGGAGAATACTTCTAGATATCAGGTAATTTCCATGAACATGAAATATTAGATAACTGTTTATGGTACCATAAAGAAGTCAATATCAATAGCTTTTATGTAAATATAGGAATACCACTTATAATGAATGATATAAAAGCTTAACAGATATAATTGGTTAATTCGTAACAAAATTGGAAACATAAATTGGTTCGAATAGATGCAAATTCAATTTTTTTTTCTTTAACAAACTTTTTTTATAAAAATTATAACATACAATTTTTAAAACTACAACCCAATTAAAATTCTTCTGTTTTATTGTCCCGATTAGGCTGAAAAGGCATAGCACTAGTGATGCTTTGAACTTACGCTCTAGTGATTGAATTTTTCTGACAATGACTCTATGAAGTCGTGAGAATATATTATTCATTCCCCTAAAACAAAAAAAAAGTAATGATACCCTTGCTGCCAGCTTAGTAATATTTTTGTAGAATAATAATTTTTTTCTTAAACGATAATTTAGCATGAGGAGAATTGTACCTTGTGTCAAATATACTTTAGTGTTTTTAGTACTAAATTATTAAAAATAATTAATTGTGGGTTTTATTGCTGTGAGAGCATTCACTCGGAAAACATGCAGGCATGAATCTCTTCTAGAAAGATTTCACATTTCAACTTTCAAAGCCACAAAGAAAGGAAAGAAAAAAGTGGAACAACATGCAAGAGGATGACTGAAGAAATGAAAAGTTGGAGATACCAACCGTGACAAATATATAGATATCTTTTGCATTAAATCAGATATTAGAATCCAAAAGTTGGTAAAATCTAGTGTTTTACCCAAATAGTTTTTTTCCAAATTACTACACTAATTGTTTGTATACAGTTTCTAAGGGGGGTGTATTCAATTGAGAGTATTTTATATTTTGTTGGGAATCTGGATTAATTACATTTGGTCTTCTGAGTTATTTTAAGTACTGTTGGTTTAACTATTGTATGACTTTTGTTATTTTGTTATGAAGTGGTACTTTTTCTTACTGTTATTGCTACTTGATAAAGTATTATTTGTTCTCTGATTCTTTTCCTTGATATGGTTGGATTATTGTTGGCTAGTGATCTATTGATTTTGCTTGTCTGTAACTAAACAAATGCAATCACTAGTTGTGTTCAGCATTTTTTTTCCTCTAGTTGCATGCATGTTTTAAATTGATTATTTTGTTTACTTATACATACACTTATTTTAACTGATGCAGCAAATTACTTCATCCTAGAGTAATGGAAAAAGAAATAATAGATGACAAAGAAATTGAAGAAGAACTTTATGAAAAAGTTGAGTATTTATTGATGGCAATTGAAGCAGTAATCGTTGTGTTGAGAGAGATTATGATTAGGCCTCGACGTATTGAGTGTTCGCTCAAACGACGACCAGTTACCAGGTTAGGTTATCATTATATACATAAAGTGTTGGAGGAAGACCCACAAAGTTTTCGACAGTTGCACAGAATGTATCCGGATGTCTTTCTAAAGTTGTGCACTATTATTAGAGAGATAACTGCTTTGGAAGATACAAGATATATTTGTGTCGAAGAAAGGGTAGCTACATTCTTAATGATTGTGGGGCATAATGATCGATATTGTAATGTTCGTCAAAGGTTTGGTCGCTCACATTTCGCAACTAGTCAAAACTTCAACAAAGTTTTAAAGGCCTTGAACACTATAGTACCACAAATGATGGTCAAACCTGGAGGTGTGCCCTCTAAAATTAGGGAAAGTACAAGGTTTTACCCTTATTTTAAGGTATGTTTTTTTTTAATAATGATTTATAGTATGTTTAAACCTAATTTTCTTTTTATAATTTTTTTCATTATATGACCTAGGAAATTTTGTAATTTTCGCTTATTGAATATTGGCTTTATTTTAGGATTGCATTGGTGCTATTGATGGAACTCACATTCCAACCATGGTAAAAGGTCGAGAAGTAAGCAGCTATCGTAACCGTCATGGTATTCAATCTCAAAATGTTTTGGCTGCTTGCAATTTCGATTTGGAATTCATATACGTGCTTAGTGGGTGGGAAGGTTTGGCACATGATTCAAAATTGCTAAATGATGCCTTATCAAGAAGAAATGGAATTGAAGTGCCTCAAGGTAATTAACTATTTTCATTTTTTATGAACTTTCAGTATATAGGAAGTCATTTTTGCTAAGACTTGACGATTATTCTTTTTATAGTGTCGGTTTTCTATTGGCTTCATTTATGTGTATGACATGCTAATTAAAATATATTGTATTTTTAGGAAAATATTTTCTCGTGGATTGTGGATTTGCTAATCGACGCCAATTTTTAGCTCCACTACGAGGTGTCCGATATCATCTGAAAGATTTTGGTGGTCAAGGTCGCCACCCCAGAAATGCAAGTGAGTTGTTTAATCTTCGCCATGCATCATTGAGGAATGTGATTGAAAGGATATTTGGTATCTTTAAATCACGGTTCACAATTTTCAAAATCGCACCTCCCTTCCCATTTGAGACACAAGCGGAGTTAGTGTTAGCTTGTGCTGGACTACATAACTTTCTTCGCAAAGAATGTCGCTCCGATGAATTTCCCGTTGAACCAGAAGATGATCAGTCTTCATCATATCTAGACATGGAAGATGAAAATCTTGAACTACTTTCTCAAAGCCAACAACAACAAAGAGCGGAAGCTAATGCTTGGAGAATTAGCATTGCTGATGCTATGTGGAATGATAGGCCGTGGAATGATGACAATGGAAATCAAGAGGATAACAATGAGGATCAAGACAATGACAATGAGAATAATGAGGAACACATAAATGATGAGAATCAGGAGGTTTACGATGATAATGAGGTTGGAATGGAGGAGTATGCATCATTCTAATGTACTTCTATAATTGGCTTTGCATTTTCTGTATTGATTTCTTTTGCATTTTCTATGAATATTTCATATAAGATAATATGGGTTGGACATTTCTTTTGATTCAATAATAGTTTCTTAGTTTCTTATGTCATTGTATTAGAGCATTTTGTTTCAAGTCAAAATTTTATTCTATTGTTTGTGTTTTGGCCAATTTTTTCTTTTATTTATTGCTCTTACAACAATCTATGGACTTAGGCCATGTTTGGTTCATGGATTTGAGGCATCAGGAAAGGAAAGTCTTTCCTTTCCTTTGTTTGGTAACCACAAACTCGGGAATTACTTTCCTGACAGAGGGAAAAATATGGGGGAAAGTCATTCCACTCAAACTTGATGGGAATGAGTTTCCCATCTCATTTCCTAGCATTAATTGCAAGTATTTTAGACAATAATACCCCAGCCCAAATACACTATTACCAAATTTACCCATCAAACCCTCACGCATTCGCGCCTCAATTTGGCACTCTCTATTTCGCGCTTCTTTCATCACCTACACACTCACGCATTCCAAAAAATTCTTTATCAGAGGAGACGAACTGATTGGGTATGTATGATATATAAATCCATTACCTTTTTTTTTTGTGATTGGGTATATGATTTGTTTCTTCGTCTTCTTCAGCTTTCACTCGGCTCACTCTTCCTCTGCAATCAGCTTTCTCTCTCCCAAGTAATCAAAGGTCAGGCCCCAATTCTCTAATCTTGTTAATAATATGATTGGGTTCTCTTAGTTTACTTTGGTGTGTTTCTATTTGTGTACGAAATGAGAATTGTTTGGTTGATGAGGACTAGATTGGTTATCTGGAATTCCAGAGGATTGGTTTTCTGGAATACCCAATTGATGGAAATAGAATATAATAGATTCTTTTCTCTGTTTGATTGTGGGTTTGTTTTGTTTGTGCTTGATTTTGGTCATGTATGATGGATGCTGTAAGTTGGAATTATGAATTTTGGGTTATTTCAATTGTTCTGTGAAGTTGTAATTTTCCCGTAATTTGTTCTGCTTGATTGCGAGCGCTTACAATTTTGATCATCTAGGGTATTCAAAGGTTGTTCTTGTGCTATACTGCTCATGTTAGTTTTGAATTTGTAGGAGTCCTCAATAGAGACAGAACTGATATGTAATTTAGAAAGTTGAACACATGAGCAATCAAGCTCATTTGTAAAATCTGCACTGGGATTTTTAAGGTCCAATTATATCCATACAAATATAATCAAGTAGAACAGTTGAGCACATATGCAATCAAAACTCAATTGTAGCATGTGCTTTGGGATTTGTAAGGTCCAAATATGTATATAGTTGGGGAAGTGAAAATTGAAATTAGCTATCACTCAGTTGATAATACCCGAACACTAGATAATGGTTTGGATTGAAGGTCTTTCCTATATTTCCCGGATAGATGAGAATCTTAGGTTCCCCGGAAATGGCATGTGCTGGAGATTAATGTTGGCTTCAGTTTTCTTTTATTTTGCTTCTAGGACAGCATGATGACTCAAGTAATGGTCTAGATATTTTGAACTTTTATTAAAGACTATGATATATTTTGAACTTCTGACCAATGTAAGGCTATTATCTATTTTGAACTGCTCTTCATTCTTTAGGAAGAGATATGTTGCAGTAACAGATGATTATAATGTAAACAAGACTGTGACTAGTAAACTGCTCCAGAAACTTGACTATCAAGTCAGTACTGTTTCTTTGGGGTTTGATTGCTTGAGTTGGTAGTGTTGAAAATTAATTTCAGGTTATTTTCATTTTAAAATAGAAGGGTATTATTGAAACATTGATATATTTTTACTTTCCTTTCCTGTACCAACCAAACATCGGAAGGGAAATCAAATGGTATTTCCTGGATGCTTTCCCTGCTTTACCAAACACAGGAAAGGAAATCTGACAGGAACTTCAGTTTCCCTTCCCCACAGGAAAGACAAGGGAATTGATTTCCCTTCCGTGAACCAAACGAGGCCTTATAGAATCCACTGACATATGTAAGGGTGGGGTGGGTTAAGGGTTTTTTTTTTTTTTTTTTTTAAAAAAAAAAATCTAATAAAATCTGTTAAACTCCATGTGGAATTAGCAGAATCCGTGGAATATTAAAAGTCAGCCATAATCTTTTAAAATCTGAATTGAATAATGTGAGTGCAGGTTACTATTTTCAATTGTTCATCGGCGTTGAGAAATGACCCAGCTGTCCTTGGGTTTGGGTTTGAATCACAAAATTGGTGCGGGTATTTTTGGGGAGTCAGAAGAGGTCTGTGGAGAGCACCGCACGTATTAAAACTGAGTTGAGATCGGGGTGAGAAGTGACGTAGCTGTCCCTGCTTTTATTGACGTTGTCGTTTGGTAAATCTCTGATGTGGTCGACTTTTGCGAGATATAGGTGTGTAGGAGCGATCGAGAGAGAAGCTCGAAGCTTCTGATCTCTCATCGTTGCAGGAAGAAAGAGAAAGGTATTGAGCTTTGTTGTTTTGTATTGGTTGTGTTTTATTCAGGCTGATTTTCCTGAATTTGTTATGTGTGTTCTTCTCTTTGATTTTTGTGTTATCAATTTCCAGATAGAACCAAGGTTTTCTTTGCGATTGGGTTGCGTATCAAAATGCCGCATTTGACTACAAAATTCAGGCCATCGCGCGGGAACTTACTTTATGAGTTCCGATGTTAGTGGTATGGCTGCAATCTGTGAGTATTCGAATCTATCTGTGCTGTTTGTGTTAATTACAGGGATAATATTTTGGAGTTTATGGTTTTGCATTGTAATTTATGTCATTAACTTATGTAAATTATTAGAATAACTGCAAGCTTTGTGCCAAACTAGGTGGAAAAATATTGTATTAGATGTACCCTGGATAGCAGTGGTTTCCATGAATAACACTTTTGACATTTTGTTTGATGTTAGCAGTAAGGATAGCAGTGGATATATGTCTACACAACTGATTTAATTATATCACACATAATTGACAACTGTTTAAATCTAAACATGTAGGAAAGAAGATATACTGGTGACATTGTGGGAGGTATTTCACGCAGTCTTGATATTGAGGCTATCAGGACTACACCGCCACCTACGCTCGCAGTTTTCACGAGCCTCAAATTGAAACAATATCAAAGTAAGCCATAACTTTCATTTTGTCATTCAGATATAGTGTCATCGAAAAATCATACTTTTATATTAACTACCATATATTCGGTATTCTAGACAAAGTTTCACTGTCAAGCACATGAAGCACTTTTTACATCCTCAATCCTGACATTCCAGGGGCTGGAGCTTACAAACAAGTGTAAGCATCTCATCTAAAACATGTATATCTTTCTAACAGAGATGCTATTTTTAACGTAAAACTTTTTTGCAGTGAAGTTCGCTGTCCTTATAATACTGTCAATATCCTGTCACCTCTGCCCAACCCACTCATGAGTCCTGAGGAGTACGTTGGAAGCTATGGAGAAAAAGACTGTCGGAATTAAACATCTTTAATCCCACTTATATATGGTGAACAATCTCAACTTTGATTCACTTAATCTTCATACTTCCCTTTGTTCAAGTCTTTAGACTTCTGTATTTTATATCTACTGCTTTAACTTGCGAGTAGTTAATATTATAAATATACAACAAAAAGTGAGTTTTGCTATAAATTTCCTGGATGTCAGGTAGTTTTCTGGGAGTATATGTTTAAACACTATGCGTGTGATTAACTGTGAGTTCTTAAGTAGTTGCGAAATGGTGAGACACAACTTTAGTAGAACAGTTTCCCGTGTCTAATTGAAAAATTGTAAGAAGCATGATGCTTCTCAATAAGTAGAAGAATTTGACTGCTATGCAGCAGGTAAGGCAATAAATCATATAATATTGTAGTCATCTGCTTTGTTTTTCCTTTTTAAGTTCTTTCAGCTTATACCCGACTTTCATCTTTTGAACCTGCAGGCTGTGGTTATCATGACAGGTATTAGCGTACTGGGTTGTAGTGACATATAGTCCACCACCTTCTTTAATGATGAGGTATCCAACATGGATCTCTTCTTCTCTCTCCAATTTAAACTGAAAATCCTCTTCCATGCATTATGATCACAACTCCAGATTTTTTTGGAGGTGGTACATTTTTCGTTTACTTTTTTTTGAAACGGTAAATGTACTGGGGTTGGGAAAATAAGTGTTGTGAAGCTGCAGGTATGGTTGATTTTTACATTCACCATTATCTATTTCTTTTGTGTACGGATTGAATTGCTAGGGTTTATAGCTGGTCTGTTACTAGGCTTAATTGGATTTTAGTGACCCTAAGGGTGAGATCAAGTAAAGGATGTTGTAATTTGCACTGTGGTGAACTTTTAGGGATTTAGGATTGGTCTGGAAAAAGAAGTAAAATTTATGTAGATACTGAGTCAATTCAATGCACACACTGGTAGTAAAATACAAATGAAATACCAACTGGAAAGCTTTGCTGCAGAAATTGAAGAACTTTACCCAATAACAGACATGAAGTCAATATTGTAATTAATACTGATGATAAAATTAAAGAGTACAGAAAAATCATAGCAGCTCAAAAAGAATGATCTGCAATAGGGGTAACTACCAATAACCAGGATTTGAGAATGAATTGCACAACAGGAAAATCGATTATAGTTCATAAAACATTTGGCCCTCTCAGTATATTAGAATTCAAGCAAAGCTTTTTATTTGAAGAGGATGGTGCCAATTGATGAGTCTTTTCTGTGAAAGATTTGTTGGGTTGTTTGTGATTGATTGGTTCGCTGTTGAATCCCAAGGTTTGAGATTTTTTGTTATCTGAGTTTTGTTCTTCTTCTGTTAAAGTTTGGATTTTTTTTGGTGAGAAGTGAATGACTTAAACAGGGGAAGAAGAGGCCCTCCTTTCAAAAGTAAGCGACACCCTCACTCCCAAAGCTACGAGGGTTTCCTTGCCAAACTATTGGCATCAATTGGCAATAGTTCCAGAAGAGAACATTTAAGAAACAATTAAGGAGGTGTAGTGCAAATTATGGTTTGGGTTAGCTAAGAGGTCCAGTGCAAATTCATGTCCAGTTTCCACTTCATGTTTAATTTTGGCTTTACAGAAAAAAAGGCTCCTTGCAATCAGAAGTCGGACTAGAAAATGGATGGTCATAGCTATATCACCAATCTCAACTTGCCTTTGAAGCTATTATTATGAAATCGCCATAAAATTAAATTGAAAATGGATGACAGTCTCTTCTCTGTTATAAATTTTATTCAATCTTTTTTTTTGGTTGCATATGGTATAAATTTTTTATTTAATCTTTATCCTATGGTTGTGGATGGTATAAAGTTAAAATTGGAGTGGCATTGCTGCTTAATCATCTTAATCCCTTCTTATCTCTCTTCTTTTTTTCTTTGATGACAATCCCTTCTTATCTTTGATTACTATACATACTGGAACAAATTTTCTTGCTATTGCTTATGTATGTGTGTTGGTAGGAGTGATTGCTGTTGGTGTTTTTTTTTTTTTTTTTTTTTTTTAATTCTAGATAGTTGGTTTTTGTAGTCATTCGTTTGGGAGAGATAATTCTCATAGTTAACTTTAATCTGGGGTTATTAAACTGTTTCAACTGCTCTAATGAAGGTGTATAGTTTTAAGATTCCTTGGGGCCCCTCTTCAGTACATTGACGAGGTTTGGACTGTTAAGCCACTCTTGCCCTCCGATCCTTACCTCAGATCCCAAGCCAAGTTCTGGGCCGACTTTGTGGACAAGAAGGTAAATTTCGGTGATTTGGTTTGGAATATGTTTGAGCTGACTCTAATCTGTTTGATTTGAAATGGCTTCTCTGTACTTATGTGTTGATACTTGATGGCATGATTGTGTGACCAAGATATGATCTTTAGGAATGATTGGGGGAAAAATGGTGTTCAAAGTGATTATTGTACTGATAAGGAAAAATGGTTTCTTGGATTTAGAAGGTCCTCTTCTTATGTGGTTGGGATTTGGGTCTTATGGTTTTGGTATGTATGGTGCATATTTCTGTGTTAGCAAAATTGAAAGCCATATAAAAAAGATCAATATATGGAAAGATTGGAACTTTTTATATTTTGGACTTGATTATCCCTAAATCCCATAAGACACATCAAATGGAATTTTCACTCTGAGGCGATGTTGGGAAATGAATTGTGTTTGGCTGTAACAAAACTTTGTCAAATGGAGTTCTGAATAACATATTTGAAGTTGCAAGTGTTGTATATAAAAAAGAGGTTCTGAACTTTCCCCAAACACTACAGGATGGAGTCTCATATTATTTGAGCCTTAAATTTTCTGATACTTTTGGTAATTGGAAATGCAGATACATGGTTTGGGGAGGAAGACATGGACAACTAAGGGAGACGAACATGAGGCAGCAAAGAAGGAATACATTGACTGCATTAAGTTGCTAGAAGTGGAGCTTGGGGACAAGCCTTCCTTTGGCGGCGAGACCCTCGGATTTGTTTTGCTTCTGCAGTTGTATGACCAAGATTGAGTGAGTGGGTCATTTCTTCTGTGAGTTTGGATTTGGTTCATTCTTTTCTGCTCACTATCTTCTCTAAATTGGATTTTGTGATTGGCTTTTGATGCAGTTTTTTGTTGGATCTTTCGGATTGCTTGCTTTTGGTGCAAAGAGTTTTGTGATCGGCGTGTTATAGTTTGATAAAGGGTGAGAGGATTTCTCAATTTGTGATTTTTATTGATGAATTTTGGTTTGTAGTTTTCAATCGAATTGGCTGCTAACAATTCACTAACAACCATAACTCCCGCAGAAACGCGCGGGCAGCTATGGCTAGTTACTTCTATTTACGGGAAAACCAGCAGTTTCATAGCGGTTCTTTTCAATATGACCAGATCAATAGAAACAAGGGATCTCTTCTGCGGTGGAAATGCTTTGTAAATTTCTTTTATCTTTTGGAAGGATGTACTGTAAATTTAGATAGTGGGCCTCGAGCAATTATATGCAGGTTGTTTTTCCTTTTCTTGGCTCATTCCTTACTCATACGATGATATTTTGGTAACATTTTTGTTTCTTTTTCGTTCGAGATTATACATGAAAGAAATGCAGAACAGACTAGAAATGAGATTAGAGATTACTTGAAAGAAATGCAGAACAGACTAGTTAACAATAGAGTTACATAAGAAATGATGGAACAATAAGGGTGATGAATGTCACCATCTTCATTAAAAGAACAGATCAGTTCAAAGTTTGTACAATTACATTACTTCCTATTCAAAATCAGATCTATTTGTGCCTCATTACTGGCAAATAAATTGTTAAGACTCCTAACAGTCAGATTTTTACGAAACTTAGACATCTACTGCAACTCTGGTCTCCTTGCCTCATTAGACTCCCAGTATTGGCTGCATGGTTGATAACTCTCTCATCTTTGGAACCACACTGTTCCTTGTATGAGTGCAATATGAGAATCCAGGAGGAGCGTCAACATTCTGCCCTCTCTTGAAGAAGGGATGCTGGAGAGCTTCCTTAGCACTAGGCCTTTTCGAAGGGTCCCAAGAACAAAGAGACTCTATGAGATCGATGGCCGATTCACTGGCATTTGGCATCAATGCTCGAAGACCCACACCATTCTCCGGCCCAAGTTTAGGCCTAGAAGGAGGAGCCCCTATGACTTCGCAGATCCTGTACAGCTGATCCGGCGAATCGTCACCCTCGAACAGAGGCCGCATCAGAAACAGCTCTGCCATGATCGTCCCCATTGCCCACATGTCGACTTTCTCATCGTACTCAAAAGGTCGAAGCCCCTCGTTTTTCACGAAGACTCGAAAGAGCATCTCCGGTGCTCTGTACCACCTTGTGGTGACGTAATGATGATGGACTTGGTCGCCGCAGTCGATCTCCGTAGCAGTACCCAGATCCGAAATCTTGATGACGCCCTTGTTCACCAAAAGATTCTCCGGCTTCAGATCCCGGTGCATGAACCCGCGTTGGTGATGCATGAATTCAAGGCCTTGCAACACCTGACGGCTCAGTGATCGGATTTCGGCCTCCGAGAAAGGGTTTCTACTGCTCAGCCTCTCATCAATAAGATCACCAAGGCTCCCCTCCATGTACTCAAAAACAAACAAGACGTCGTCGTCTTGGTATTCAACACCCTTGAGGCTCACTATATTGGGGTGCTCCAACCTAGTGAGAGCACGGATT
The DNA here is from genome assembly GCF_958449725.1 of Rosa rugosa. Classification (NCBI taxonomy): domain Eukaryota; kingdom Viridiplantae; phylum Streptophyta; class Magnoliopsida; order Rosales; family Rosaceae; genus Rosa; species Rosa rugosa. The sequence continues at coordinate 31,836,364 of NC_084826.1, forward strand.
TCCGGTACATGTGCCCACGGATCGCCGTCTGGCTTCAGCCGTTTGATCGCCACAAAGTGATGGGTGTCGTTGTCGATGGCCTGATACACCCACCCAAAACTCCCCTCACCAACCAGCCTTACTATCTCGTATCTATCCATGGAACAAAACCCGGCCAGACACAAATCAAAGAATTGAAAAGCTCGCAATTGCAGTCTTATCAGTGTTGATTTCGCACCACACTACTCATCCTCAGAAGAATTGGAAACCCAAAGAATCGGAAACCCTAGCCTAGCGCACACTTAACACTCTCTACCGAAATTGGGAAGAAGAGAGCAGTGGATTCATTCGTGGAGTCCTCGGATCCTATTTATAATTTCCCATCACTCCCTTTTTCCTACTCACCTGCGGACTTCAAGTCGGCAAGGGCATTTCAGTCATTTGCTTTACTTGCGTGAGCCCAAAGCTTGAAATCAACGCTTCCTGATCTCACGAGGATCTGAGAGATCGAGATCGAGCGGTTCCATCAAAGCGGCGCCGTTTCTCGAACTCTAACAGGTTGTCTTCAACTCTTCATGTCTTAAGGGTATCTCCCACGGTAAGCCTATTTATGGCCTTCACCACCCTCCCACCGTAGCCTATATCCCAAATGCCAAGAAAATAATTTGGCATTCTCAAATATGCTAGGCCAAATTTGGGCTGAAAATTGGTAAGCCAAATGTGGGACCTGCTGCCTTTTTTTTTTTTTTTTTTTTCATTAATAACATGAATTTTACATTTAAGAAAATTCATTTTTCCTATATACATGGGTTATTTATAATATTACTAAATATTAAAATTACATCATTTTAAATTTCTTGTTGAGATCTTCAATATGAGCCCAATATTTGATATGTTTAGAATTTTTAAAATAAATGTGTAACCATTAATTTTTATGATATACTTATTTTCATTTAACTAAATCGACTAGTTTTATTGATAGTCTCGTCAAAACCATACTCGGAAATATATTCTGAGCTGGGAAAAAGAGTATTAGAATGTGAAATACTAAAACATAAACAACAACATAAAGTAAAATAACGAAACTAACAATTATTGAATTACACATAAAAAACTAAAATTAGCTAGTATTCCGGTAGATTAGCATCACTTCCTCCATAACCATCGCTTGTTCCGAATCCACCACTTTCATTGTACTCAGGCACTCCTCCACCGCTACTTCCTCTAGTATGTGGTACTCCTCCACTCCCACCACTTCCTCCGAATCCACTTGAAAATTGTAAAGGACTACCAAAATTTCCAGAATGAAATGTAGCTTCAGAACCACTTTGAAACTGGTTAAGGTTACTAAAGTTACCATAGCCAAATGTAGTAGGTGGTGATCCTTGTGATTGAGACTCACGAGCTCTTCTTTGCATAACTTCTGCCTTCCTCTTCAAGAATTCACGGTCTATTGGATCTGTTATGGAATCCAAATTGGTCAGCATGATTTTATTCTCTTCGCTCTGACGTTGAATATCAAATTTGCTTGACGTGTAATGGTCAAACTTGGAAGCGAAGCTTGATCTCTCCAGCATACTTTTTTCAAGTAGCTCTTTTATTGCTTGGTTATCGGCCATGATCTTATCATAATTCTTTTTCTTCTCATCGGTGGCTTTCCTTTTCATCTTTGCCATCCTCGTTCCCATGGGAGGATCAGTGAGGGTGGCAATTTTTAACACGAATCAGACCAACATGATTACTCTACAGTAGATGGTTTTGTTCTGCATGACTATTTGTGTCTATTCCAAGAAAAATCATGTTCACTTTGTACTGTGGCCACTCATTTAACATTTGAAACAAAGAGTTTGTGTCAGTAAGGTTTTGTGACTTTATGAGTAATTCCATTCATCTCAACTAAGAAACATATATACTAGATCATAAAAAGGTGCAAAAGCCTAACTTATAAATTAGGAAAGTGGAAAGGGTAGATTGACGGGTACAAACATGTGTAAAACTCATTTCATTTTGACTTAAAAAGCACATAACTCAGGTTTTGAATCCCCTATTTTAAGAAAGAAATCAATGATCCTTCCTAGTGACATGAGTTTATACTTTTCATAGTTCCATTGGTAGGCAGTAGGCTTGTATACAATCCACTTACCTTTTGATGATTCTAGCCTTTTTCATGCAAATTAAGGTCTAAAAAACTTGATTGGTTATTATGTGTTGCTCGTTTCATTTATAAGCAAAATTATGACTTAATTTTGCAAATGAAAAATGTGGAATTGTAATTGAGGAATGGCTGAGTATTCATCAAATTGAATTTAAACGTTGATGAGTTGACCAAACTGATGTAGCAGCTGTTTTTGGTTCGTATCCCTGATTCTGAAGACTTTATGGATTGTTTTATAATTACAATTCTCTAAGATACAGAATGCCTAGTAAATTACCATTTCTGACAAATGAGCCAACTGACCAAATCCTAATCTTGGCCAACTTCACAAGTAACTTCAAGCTGTTTCTCTTAGTTTTCTAAAGGAGTGAACTTTGAATAGGTTCATGATTTATGATATAGATGTAAATCTTGGCAAGCTGATTGCAGTTCGCACCTTTCCCCTTGCAGTTCAATTCCTTGTTTGTCTGAATGTCCTCTCTGCTTGTAATGCGTCATGGGTTTTCTTATTTCTTTTTTCTCTTTTTGAAGATGCAATGCATGATAGTAAGGACAAGAAGTTTTGATCTTATAATCTTAGGATGCTTTCTTAAGATGGTAGAATGAGATGACATTTTTTTATCTTGGCAGATGGGCATCAGCACAGTGGATTCATCAGTTTCTGGCCTTGGGGGTTGTCCATATGCTAAAGGTGCTTCTGGCAATGTTGCCACTGAGGATGTTGTGTACATGCTAAATGGGCTTGGAGTGAAGACCAACATAGATCTTCAAAAGCTCATGTTGGCTGGGGACTTTATCTGCAAGCACTTGGGGCGCTCACCTGGTTCAAAGACAGCTGTTGCCTTGAGTAAAGTCCCTGCTCATACCTCTAAGCTATAAGGTTCCAGCACTATATATTTTAAGTCTCCATATCCTGTTAGTGTATTGCGATCTGGCATAGAGCTCCAATTTGTCAGAAATGATTAGCTAATTTGTCGACCAAATAACTGTGTTAGGCGCACTGGCTGCAGTCTATAGGGGTGATAAGTTCAAGGTGTTCAGGTAATGTCCACCAAATGTACATTGGTGCTAAAGAGTGACGTGTATCAAATCTGAAAATCGAATAGGGGATCCCAGGACTCATGTGAAACTATTAGGAAGGATGCTGTAAGGTTGAACAATGAAAGTCAGAAGATTTCCCTTTTTCTCAGGGATTTATCTAACATCCTTACCATTCCCTTCAATTCGAGTTTTACATTTGTTTGGTCAGGATTATGGGTGAATGTAGATAGCACTTTGCTCTTTATCTGGGAACTTTCGCATGCAATTTTGTCTTGCTTAACGAGCAAATCCACAAACCATAAATTGTAGGAGAATGAAATTCACACTCCCTAATTGAATTCCACACTCATTCTTTCCTTATTTGGTTGAAATTGTTTTTTTTTTTGTTACAACGAGGTCCAAATATTTTGGTTGAAAATTTTATAACAAGATAAATTTTAAGTTACTAAAAAAAGAAACATAGAGTGTGGATTGTGAGGCATTGTGCCGGCTATGAAAAATTAAAATGAGAAGTGAAATTCACTTCTCTTTGTAGAAATATGGCATCGTGCCCATAAGTCAACACGGAAGGTGTTGTACATGTGGCTGTGTGTATGGAAGTATGAAAACCCATAAAAGTCTCAAACAACAAAAGTCGTAAATCTCTTTGATCATCTCTTTGAGTATGTCTATGATTAATAGCTTCGCTTTTGCATGGTGTTGAGTGGGTCAAGTTGGTGCCCAACTTGTCTGTAAGCTCATGCATTGCTTCGGCTATGAAAATTGAATCTTTATCCGCAGTTATGAATTCAAGTATAATCTGAGTGTGATGCGTTACCGGAGTTTGTGCCTTTTCCCTCCTTTTATAGAGGATGTCATGTCCGGGTAGTAATGTCTTTGCGTAACTAACTCTAGTGTGGTTACTTGTCTTTTAAGTAAATAGAATTTGATCGGATTCTCCTTTACTTAGGTAATTCGAGTTATATTTGAATACGACAAACTGTAGCGATATTATCTAGATTTATCTAGGAGATTCTATCATTAAAAGGGTTCCCTACCTTTTAGGTGAGCTTACTCTTTCAGTATGCAGAGTAGAAAGCATCACCAAATTCAATTGAGGGAACCCGTAATGCAGATTTGAGGGCACTCAAAATTGATTCGAGAGCATCATACTCAGGGCCAATGTGAACAAACATGAGTGTCTTTGCTTGCTTTCATGATATCACAAAGACCAATCAAATGATTACAAATGAGAAGACCACAAATCATAATTTTTCTATGTAAGCTCAAAGTAACTAAACAATCTTACGGAGTGAGTCTTGGAGCAGTTGTGTGATCATTTACTATTTCTATATGGAACATGTGAATTCTTTTGAGCAAGAGAGGCAATGACATCTTCTAAAGCTGAGAGAGATTTGTTAATATGTTGTGCCTCCTTTAATCTATCACCCATCACCTCAGATTTATCAATTTGTTTTCTTGCTGCTAAGTCAACTGAATGTATACAGCCACGCAGAATACTTCTAGATATCAGGTAATTTCCATGAACATGAACTATTAGATAACTGTTTATGGTAACATAAAGAAGTCAATATCAATAGCTTTTATGTAAATATAATATAGGAATACCACTTATAATGAATGATATAAAAGTAGCTTTAACCAACCATTATATCTTTTTTGTTAATTCGTAACAAAAGTGGAAACATAAATTGGTTCGAATAGATGCAAATTCAATTTTTTTTCTTTAACAAACTTTTTTATAAAAATTATAACGTACAATTTTTAAAACTACAACCCAATTAAAATTCTTCTGTTTTATTGTCCCGATTAGGCTTGAGTGAATATTTGATCGGGATGAGATATGTGAATAATGAGTTATGCCTTGTGTGTTTATTAAGAAATCAAGGTCTGAGTTTCCTATCATAATAGTATACGTCAATGACATAAATCTTATTGGTAATTCACACGAGATTGAGAAAACTTCTATGCACTTAAAGTCTAAATTAGAGATGAAGGATCTTGGGAGAACGAAATTCTGCATCAGCCTGAAGCTCGAGTATCGTGCAGATAGTATTCTAGTCCATCAATCACACTACACCCAGATGGTGTTAGGGCGCTTTAATGAGGATAAAGCAGAGTCTCTGAACACACCCATAATCGTCATAGTATATATGCTAAAAGAGATCAATTTCGTTCGAAAGAGGATAGAGCCCAGAGTTCCCTATATGAGTGGAATAACCGCTTCATCATACTTGGCACAATGCACTGGATCAAACATCTCATAATGATTCGAACCCTCTTGATCCTCAGAATCATGCTTGCCTCGTTGGATATGCTAAATGCCAATTATTCACCTTATTTGCAATAGACATATTCCAAAATTCTAAAATTGGTTGTCTTTACCATTGGAAATACATGAATATCTTGGGAGGTTTATGAAATACCCTTGTTGCCTTCTAAACTCTACATCCACCGCAACAAATAACAATATGTGCAAATGTAGTCTAAAAAAAAAAAAAATTAAACAAAAATCAAATGCCAATAGGGTTGGGATAGCAACCCACAAATAAAATAAAATGTTCAATGTCATGTAAACTTTAATTTTTATCTTAGATGGTTGAAACAGTAAACACAGTATGAGAACCTGTTCTAACTTCTAACGCTACAACAAATAAGAACCCCTTTTAATAGAAATATTTCAGTAACAATTTTGGGTCGCATTTCCAGTAACTTTAAAAAGGTTAACTCTATCAACAAATGAAATGTCCCAACTCCTAGGTAACTAATGGATATAATATTAACAGTAATGGCAACAATTTTTATCTTAGGTCACTAATGGCTATCCTTAATTCTACAATGATGCTTTATAGGCTGTAACAACTCCCACGAGTAGAATCTCAGTAGCTCAAATTTTGCGTTTCCTATGAGGAGAAAGTTCAACTTCAAGACGCTTAATTTCGTCTCTCAGATCTTGCAAATTGACTCCAGTAGATTGCTGTGTTCTTTCTGTAGTGCTATCACTATTCAAGCTCAAAAGATGCTTCAAACATTTAAGATACTCGGCCTTTATTTCAGGAGACTCAGGGATTGATCTCTCAGTTACGAACTGCAAATTAGACCAAAAAAAAAAAAAAACCAAAACCAAAATTATCTCCGTTGTATTTCAAATCTGAAGAAGAAACACACACACACACACACACACGTATTGTGACGAAAGAAAATAACTACATTGAACAGTTAAAATTAGAACAGATAAGCCACAATTTTCAAGGGATATGCTTCATTAAGTACTGCAGTGTCATATAAACAAAAATGAAAAATTTGGTACATCGTGAGTTGCCAAAGTACTTTCCATTAGTGGCTACAGAGATATACTTTAGATTTTAATTACTTCAAAGAGTACAGCTGGATAAAACTAACATGTTCATGTATGATGTTCAAAGGAAGTCCTGGAAAATTAACCAACTGCTAATAAAAATATCGTTTCAGGGAATGGGATACAATACTAGAAAAATTCTAGCTCTGATTTGCCAGGCTTTCGCCAAGAAACTGCCACGTTATCAATAAAACATACAGTGATTAAGAGTTCAAGGCTTCCAAAAAGCTAAATTGCACATGTAGCACCAGATCTCCTCTCCCACTCAACTCCCTCTTGACGAGGACATCATAGTTAAACCCTTACGTTTTATGAGCGAAAGAAATGAAAAGTAGAGCACCTAATCCTTCCCTATCCATATGGCTTGATTAATTGCTCTCAAGATAATTACTGCAGCTTTTGAGGGAAAGATTAATGAATCTGATTATAGAAGTCTATTTGAGTCTGGTGTCTTTTCAAATACTTCTGTTTCAGTTTAAGAGTTTCAAAGTTTCCTTCATCAAGTCTTGTATGCTTCAGGTTTGGGAAGTCAAAGAGTCTTATCTGTGAGCTATCTGCTCATGTATAAGCAAGTGGAAGTGCCAAATGGCCAGATATGTTTTGATGAATAAAAATTATCAGAGTATGCTGGTGTGAAGCTAGTTTGGTGAGAAGCCCGGGAGTGATTCCTATTTTGTAGTTTTCTATTTATATCCTAATTAATCTGTGTTTTAGCTCTAAACTTCAGAGTTGGTTGATCCTTGTTTCTAAGGCAGTGAGAATTCTGCATCACCTCTTCTCTTAGTTGCCTGCCAAAGACTAAGATCTATTATACAGTTGGACTCAGATCTATGATACAACCTTGTATCCAGATCACAAACTTCAATGCCAAGTTTGGCAGGTCTTTATTGTTAAGTCCATCCATTCATTGTAATAAATCTCACATATCAATGCTTAGTTTAGGTGAAACATATGCAATTTAACTTTTTGGAAGCCTTGTAGTCTTAATCATTGGATGGTAACATGATGATGACATGATCATGTGGCAGTAGCTAGGCAAAAGTCAAGCAGATCCAAACAAGAGTTTTTACAGCAGAAGATGGATCCAAGTTCAGTACCCAAAAAGATCGACTACTTTCCAAAAATTTATTGGGACCCTGCAACAACGTATTTGATAAAACAACATAGTTTTCAGAAGTTTCCCAACCTTAACTAAATGCAAGGATTTTAAAATAAGAAAATAGTGACTTTGCAGGGGTTTCTTCTGTTATTTTGCCATTAACAGCTAGCTTCTTGCAAGTACATAAACAATGCAGTCATCTTTATTTATATCAATGACACTTTTTTTATTCTGATCAAACCTCACTATTGTTGAATTGGTATTAGAAAGAGCAAAAGAGAAAGCGTACATGTTTAATAACCATTGACAAGAAGAAAAGAGAAAAACTATACAAAGGAATTAAAGAAAGCTTAATAAGTGACATAGATGTACCTCTCTGTAAGCAGATATACATTTAAATAGTGCATTCTCAACTTCGATATTAGGTGCATGCTCAGACTGCTAGATTATACAAAAAAGTAATAAATCAGCAAGATCAAATAGGCAGATTAATTGACTAGTGAGGGGGGTTACAATTTAAAAATTGTTACACAAAAGAGTTGTAGCGAATAAAAATTGGGTCATCATTGAATCCTTAAACAATTGCATTACTGAGGTATCTTAATCCTTAAACAATTGCATCACTGACTGCAAAATTTAAGACCTACCAGAAACAGCTATTGTAACTCTTTAATTTGAAATGAGAATATCATAAAGCAGTTGTTTAGGTGTCAAAAAACACTAAAAACTCGCCCCTCTATTCAACTTTAGTCTACTTCACCACCCGAAGAATAAACTCTGAAAAACATATCCCCAAATAAGTAATCCATTAAACTCCACTCCAGAAGCAAGAGATTAAAACCCTACAGCCCCCAATCTATTGAATATTATGAGGATAGATATAACATCTCTAACACTAATGCACTCTTGCAGATATAACATCTCTAGCACTAAACCCATTAGGCCATTACCCACTAATGTCAGGTTGTTAAACAATTTACCTACTCTGACCCCAACAAAAAGGTGCAAAATGCTGGTACAATTTACTAAATAACATTGATATTTGATTCAAAGGTGCAATACAGAGTACTTTTTTATCAAGAAAATAAAACACAAAGTTTATGAGCAGGCCCTAGTGCTTCAAGACCATAAGTAGTACCTTTGACCCTTTTAATTGTTTCTTTGTGATCTCCAAAAGGCCAAGGGCATCAGAAGCTTGCAACTGTAAGTACAATACATCCATCAGATTCAAAATGAGAATGTCCATATGCATAGATGTCAGAATTACTAGGTCTTAACTTTTTTCCCTTTTTTTTTTTGGGCAGACCTGAATCGCTATCTAGTTTCAACACAGTTTTGAGATGTCCAGGCAAGCAAGTCACATTTAATTTTAAGGTTATTACTGCACCACAGAAACAATTCCCTTTTGGTACTAGTCTATCTACTTCCAATCTGATGAATTGAAAATTTTCTGGAGAAAGCCAATCAATATATGCCTTAATACCAAAGATGTATTCCAAATTTTCATATAAAATCACCTATGCAACTTGCAGCTTTACCACCTGAAATATGTTCATTCATAAACTTTTGACAAACACACACACACACACTATGCCTCCACTTCCCTTATCAACTGTTTGAACAAAGATGAGGACAAAATGCCTGTTAAATGTTAATTAATTAGGAAAATATGCCCCCCAAAAAGGTTTTGATCAAATAATGATATCACATGAAACTGTTAAAACATAGAATATTACTAAACTGGAAGTGATTAGGAAAATTTGGGCAGTTCAACTTTCTAATGGTCTGTTTATCTAACAATATTGTAGATCGACTTTAGATAGTAATAAATTCTATTTCTTTGCTTTATCCATCTGTCTTGTATTTAATTTGAGTTGATTTCAATCAATTTGAAATAATCAAAAAGCGACTCGTATTTTGTAAATCTACAACAGTCCTAAATTGTTGAAGGGGCAAATTCCACTATATCATGATCAACAAATAGATGAAGACATTCATACATCAAGAATTTCCAACAACCACTATTACCTTACAGTCTCACACAGAACTTGATAACAATTTTAAAGCAATAAGAAGCAGAAATTGCAATTATTAAATGCAGAGCAGTTGACTTATTTAAATAGAATAGAACTACATAAATAACCCCAATTACATATTTATAAATGCAATTTGGTGGCTGGAGAGAGAGAGAGAGAGAGAGAAAGAGGCAGACAGAGACTGACCAATATGACTAATGGCACCTGACCATTCTTTCCCATTTCACCTGGTGCTCCATTACTACGAATCTTCTTATTTTGCTTCATGAATTTATCCAAGGAACACTGTGCTATCCTATTACAAAAAAAGAGAGCATATGATTGTACCATTAATAAAATGCCATTAATTTGATGAAAGACTGAAACATGCAGAAGAACAAAACACAAACGTTATAAAATTCTCAAAATACATGCCAAGTACCAATTAAAGTTGGAATTCTCACAAGCTAACAATATCCTATTCAGATTGAGTTCTGCATGAGTACATTAAGAAGACACGACCAACCCTTCAATTTCAGTCACATTCAAGGCTTTGGGGAAAGGTCCCAAAGCTAAAACTTTGTGGAGTTGATTGTTCATATATGTTCTTTGGGTCATTTGGATGAAGCGTCATAAGAGAATTTTTGAAAATTACAAAGCATTGAGTTAGAAGAACTTTGGATAGAATTGAAAATTGGTCAGCTTTTTGGTGTTTGGCAACTAAAGAGTTTAAAAGGAGCTTTTTTATTTATTTATTATTATTATTTTTTTTTTATAAGACTTTGTTGCAGTTAGCTTGTTTTAGTTTGGCCATTTTGATTTTGGATGTGGTGTGATTTGGCCACACTGCAAACAAAATGGAAATTCAAAGTCAATAAAAATGAAGAATTTTGGACAATTGGAAAACAAAATGGAGAATTGTCCCATCTTCTCTGTTTTGTTTGAAGGAAGGATTGGGAAACAAAGATAGCTGATCAAGGCTAAAAAGTAAGCGCCAGTTGTAAAATAAATTAAAGCAGAAAAAACAACACGATACAAGAACCTGACTAGGAGCTGAACTCAGTAAGTCGCCATTAATAACAAAACCATCCACCCTTTTATCAACATACCCATAAACCCTATCCATACTTTTTTTTTCTTTTTTTCCTTTTTTACAAGATGCCCACAATGGCAGGAGCTCTTGACTGGGGCTTTCTCCATTGCATTCCTAGTCCTTTTTGCTTTCAATCTCAAACTTGATCTATAGCGGGTAGTTTGGGGTGATATGTAAGCATTACAAATATATTGACTTATTGAGTAAGTGACTAACTGAGCACTTTAAATTTAATTTTAATACTACAAGCTATTTCACTCAAAACTATGACAAAAAAACAAACCTCATGGACTCATGTAAAACTTCTTTGGCCTTATCAAGCTCAGAAATTGCTTTTGGATAGTCAATATTCTTCAGTTGGTCGGAATTGAGCATTGCCACTCTAGCAATATGAAGCAAGTTCACACCAATCTGTTCATGAAGATAGTAAAAATCAGGCTAATGGTAAACATGTTTTCATGAGTAGAACAGATGAACGCAAAAGATGCATTGCAATTAGATAAAGAGAGAATCAATTAAATGTTGTCCCAAGAACTTTTCATCTATAGGAGTCATTCTTGTCCAAAAAGATCATTCTACAGCTTAAGTGTTGTGCTTTCTGTTGACCTCGGGCAACTCTCCTTTACCCAGAATTGGCCTAGGGACTCGACTGAACTTAAGAGATGAAAGGAAATTTACTAGAGCTATTATGTTGTATACTGATGGATTGTAGGGATTTAATAGGACTACAGATTTTAAATTAAGGTCATTTGAAATTCTCTTTGCAAACTTTGGTGTAACACTGTAAGAATAGATCCAAATCATGAAACTGGAATTCTACAGTCTCCGTTCTGTTCCTCACTCCCTCTCTCTATGTTTGAACATTTCATATATGAAGAAGCCAAAACTTTCATGGAACAAAAACATGACATAACATTATTGCCATACAGAGACAGCTTGAACAGTCGTCTCTACAATTGATAAGTTTTTTATCAATTTTTGTCTTCAAATATGGGTTAGGGGAAAGGAGGGTCATACTCTGGACCTGGGTGTTGGGTAAATGCTCTCTCTTATATGCGACAACATCACAAGAGAGCTGATGATTTCTATAATTTTTACATATGAGTCTTCATCTTGTATGCAAGAATTCTCCTTTTTTTGTTTTTCCTCAGGAACAATTTTTTTTTTATTTTTTTTATTATTTTTTTTATGGAAAAGAATGATAAAAAAGAGTGGACAAGAATCCACAGTGTGGATAAAAGGATTGAAAAAAACTAAACTGCAGTCAAACCACTAAACCAGCCTATCCGAGCCAGAAACCTTTAATGACTGCTCCCTTCTAATCTAGAATAATAGAAGAAAGAGTGTACTCTTTTTATTTTATTTTGGTGTAATGGCTGCCCGAAGCCCAGAAAAAAAAAATTACATGAGAATATCCTTAGCTCTTGCCGGTGTGCAGTCTTCAAATTCTACCAAGAAAAAGCCCATGAAGCTGACAAGAGCATAAATGTCTCCCAAAGCTCTCTACCCCTGTATCTCTGTAGTCTAAAAAATAAATAAAAATCCTATTCTTTCCATTCAGAGTAGCCAAATAACAGCCACTGCAGCCCCAAAAAAGGTTACCCCTTTCCTCTGCCAAAAGCAGAATGCTCTTCACTTCACAGATATTTTCTAAAATCTTCTAGAAGATTTTGTTAACATCCACAAATCCCTTTGTTATTATAAATGATTGTACTGCCTTTATACTCAAGTGATCAAGTTTGCATATGTATTCATTTTTCTTTCTAAAGTCAAACTTTTCATTTATAACAGGGAACAATAAAAAATATCAAGATATATGAACACAGTCATGACTACTATATTATTTTCTTCTACCAATTAACAATGCTAAACGACAACCTTTTTTTGTATTCATTATGAAATAAGAAGTAGATGCTCTTAAGAATGATAAGCATCCCAACATATATGCACTGCATTTGCGGGAATGTTGCAAAGACATGAATTTATAAGATGCAAAGCGGCAAACCTGAATGTGATCTTGAGGAAGTAAGGCTTTTCGAGCATCAAGACATCTGCAATGAACATATAAATGAAGTTCTGTCAGAATTAATGGGATATCACTTCTTATGTTCTTCAATTACAATAATATTTACCTTTCAAGAAGCTCTTCAGCTTCCTTTAAGCTCCCAGTGGATTGGAGGATCAGTGCGAGCCCTTCAGCTGTTATTGCTGTATCCAATACATTCCATCCCTGTGTCACAACCAAAGTTGGCATATTAAGTCTCTCCATCCACATAACAGACCATACAGAGTGCCCAAATTTGCAACTTCTTAGAAAGTACTTATTTATGTTTGCATTTCAATATCAACGTGTTCAACTTTAAAAATCAAAAGAAACGAAAAAAAATACCGATTAGGGCCCAAAAACTGAAAATGCCACCATGAAGGAAAAAAGAGGACTTAGAAACATTGTGGAATCGAGTAAACTATGATCATTTGAGAGCCTATGTAGGTGAAGAAAAGAAAGGTTTCAAGGTACCTTCAAAAAGCAATACTCGTCCCAAAACCTAACCCTCATCTAATTTCTGACCACCAACTTGATTAAAATCCCACTCAAGTTTTAAGAAACACCTTTCGATGGACAAATTAGTCAACCCTGCTTAGAATCTCATCCATTAACATGTAACATGTACTAGGGTTTTATAACAGCATGCCATAAGGAATGTCATTTGACAAGAAATCTCCACCACCTCTTCCCAAGTAGTAAAACGTTTTTAACCAAATTTCCAACCATCCAATCACCCTCCTGGTTAGGTGGAGATACAAATTAAAATAGACCAAATGTTCCTCTTTCCCTTCATCAAAACCTTTACAAAAATAAAAAAAATCCATCCGTAGCTTTACATCAGTTTTGCCTTGGGATTTGGAACAGAGATAGGTTATCACCATGCAGACTACTTGATAATGACTGTAATCATTAGATGCATAGTCTCTTTGCCCGCCTAATATATTTGAGCATGCAACAGATCTTAACCGAAACAAGTTTTAGCAATATATAAAATGAAAAAGATAAAGATAAAAGTAAGTGCCAAACCTTTGTTATTTCCATTATATGCAGGATCTTTCTTTGTACCTTCTCGGCCTCCTCAAATCGATTGGATTTCAGATATATCTAGAGAGAGAGAGAGAATGTAATTATCAAGGAACTGTTGCATACAGCAGAAGGCACTCTAAGTCCAGAAGATTTCAAGCATTAACAAGTTCAGTCTTTTGGGATTAATAATAGATGAATTAAACCCTACAAAGAATTATAAAACTAACTGAGAAGCAAGGACCTAAAGTAGCAGGCCCTTGATGGAATACCGTCAAAATCTCAGATAAATTTCAGTTCAATCTTGCAAGATAGTACATCTAAGCATCCAAATTTTCTTTTGATATATTCATCCAATTCTTGCATTTAATTGCATCCTTTGATATAAGAGTCAAACTGGCAACGTGGGAGAAAACAAAACCTGAGCAAGATATCGCATTCTCTTTAAGCACATAACCGACTCTCCTTGACCACCATCCTACATCGTCCAATAACAACTGAGGGTAAGACAGTAATAATATTTAAGCTGAACAGAGAATGAAGTATTCTAATAACTCTTAACCTCAAGTATTCGAATGGAATCTTGAACGAGGGCCTCAGAGTCCTTCTCTTTTCCTTGGAGGTGTAGCACCTGCAGTTAAAATTGCATTTCACTTAACAAGTTACACAGAGAAACTACAAACAAAACATTCAAAATTAAGAGAGCGTAAATGTTTAAATCCTACCACTATTCAACTCAGATGTGCAAATCAGTTCAGATATGTTAGTTTTATTATATACTACAACTATTCAAAACTTTACACTTCTGATATGGAGGATTGAAGAGACTACCGTTCCAAGATGATAGATAGTATCTGCATAACCCGTATGGTTAAGACCCAGAACACGGCGTTTAATCTGAATAGAGTAATTAAAGCATTTAAGTTAGCAGCATAAACACTTACACTATTATGTCTATTGTAAAATAGGCCAAGCCGATACCTTCAAAGCACGCTGTCCAAATGCATCATCGATCAGACATCAACGAACATGTGGGAGAGCAACGAAACATTGGCAGATAATTATAGAAAGAAAATTTTATCCAATTGTTCCAAAAGGGCAATAATGCTTTGCTTGTGTATTGATGCTGAATATGTGTTGTGAGATGATGCAGGAGACAAATCAAATAATTCTATCCACTAATGAAGAGAAACAGTAAGGATGCAGAGTCAGCCTAAATTTTTGGGCACACATTGCTGGCAGTTTATTGATTGGAACCATCCATCTCTTATGTCCTCCTTCAAGCATGACCCCTCCCAAAAATTAATTATCTTATCCATTTGATTACCATTGTATTCACTTCACTTTTATCTGACAAACCGTGTTCATCTACACAGTCTGGATAACCAAATTGTATTGCATAGGGATGATTTTTTGCCAGTACAGTACCTGACCTAAGGGATGGATGGTTACGATCATTGCCCTACACAGCAGAATACTCAGGATGTGGATGTGCGCAAAAATGAAGATCCACTAAAGAACCGGCTAGTCCAGAAGACATATAACAAATTGCATCTATACAAGCTGCACCTAGATAAACAAAAATTAAAAAGCTAAGAATGACTGACCAAACTTGGCTAAACATACAAAAATTTCCATGTTCTGGATCATGAGCATGACTGACAAAGTAATCATATACTTGTGAAAATTTATCACCAAAAAATAGGAAAAGCCCAATGATTAAAATTTAAAAGCGATTTAATTGAATGCCAAAAAAGTTCATAGATACTCTTGGAAAATCTCTATAGTCACAAGACTCAAAATCATAAAACATATACAGGAAGTAAAAGTGTTTTAAGTTATCACCTCATAGCAAACACGGGCTTCATCCAGCTTCCGCTGTACAATATAGAACTGACCCAGATTATGAAAGGCAGACCCAACTCTGTGCACAGGTCATCTTGAATGAGGCATTAGTGAGTCAATGATACAGTAAGGAAAAACGAGAAAATAGTTAAGGAAAGAAATGAGAAATGTGTGGAAGGGACAGACGAGAAAATGCATAGTGAATAATTCTAGCCCTGGGCTATACACTCTGTATACAACTTCAAATTATTATGACACTAAAAACAGGAACAAAGTTTTGTATGCCAGAAAAAGAAGAAGAAATGACTCCACTGAAGTTTACAATAAAGGGAGGAAATATATATAATCTAAGGTTACACTTTGTTCTTTAATTCTTTCGGTGTTGTGGAAGAACACAGTAATTTTTTCTAAGGTGCAAACTTCGTGCTGTTTTGACTTCCTGTAAATTTTCTCATCTATGACTGTCCATAGTATCTCCTAAGCTTGTCTTAAAAAAACTCCTTTCCTCTATATAAATATATAATATTTATATATACGTATATATAACTAGAGAGGGAGAGAGAGAGAGAGAGAGAGAGAGAGAGAGAGAGAGAGAGTATTAGTATACAAACATAACCAAGTGACTGCATAAACTATCATTAATAATAAGATTCTTATTATATGTTTTATATGTTCAGACTATCCCACAAGGGGAATGTGAAGCCTAGCCTTACACTTATATTGTTCTGGGCTTCTCCATTCATTTCCAAACAGTTTTGGGTTAGGTGCTCATACTTCTAAAGTATGCAGGTACATTTGTGTTTCTCCTTCCTGTGGTACAGTGAATGGTGTAATAACGCTCTAGAAGCATAAATCTGTAATATAATCATGAGAAATGCCAAGTCAATGCTGATATGTTCAGATATGTCTTAGTTGACTTCAAATATCCTGTAGGAAACTCTACTTTTAACAAAATGCAATCAGAACTACAACGTAATGAACTTGCAATCTGACTCTCTTCTTCCAGTACATAGACTCTAAATATGTTTTGTTTCTTTGATCCTCTTGATAAACCTTACTTTTATTCACCACCATAGAGCAACTTTCCGGAACAAAAATGTTCGACTTTTTATCACCAAAAAGGTGAAACGTTATGGCCTTTCACTGGTGCCAGACCTATAGGTATCATCTTTCAGAACAGCAATATAGTGGGATTCGTTTCATTCTCCGACAACTTATTTAAACCCAAAGAATCTCTCTATTTGTTCCTTCCTCTATTACAAAACAAAGACGCAAAGTTCAAGTATGTCCCCTCTAAACTCGAGTTTGACTGAGGAAGAGATAGTGACATTTGAATTCATTGACACTACCATAACAAAGTTTTTGATATGTAATATGCTATTGAACTATAGAAATGCAACATACTATTGTCATACAAATGGCATTATGCGGGTTATTTAACACGAATGCATGGTTAATTGTTTAATTACTATCATAAAATAATGAACATGTAAGCATTCTCCATCATAATGTGCAGATTAATCACAGTATACCGTATATCTTCAGGACCAAATGACTCCTCCAGTATGCTGATGGCCTCCAAATACAATGGCTCTGCCTTATGATATAGCTTATTAACTCTATAGAGCTCTGCCTGAAACAATAATAGAAACCTATAATTTCTCACCAAAGACCGAGGTTCCCCAAAACCAGAAATATATTGCATAAATACTTTCATGAAACAAAAAACGATTTTACACATTTTTCAGGTATAAGTAATTACAAGTTAAACTTTGTCGTGGATTAACAATGAAGTTTCTGACTCAAATAAACTCCTTACTATTTACATTTGAGCTGTATGTATACTAGAACCTACTTGAAATATATTTTTTTTGGTACAACAGGAACCAAAGGCCAAAAAAAAAAACAAAAAACAAAAAAACAAAGACAAAAAAAGAAAGAAGCTAAGTACTAGCTGTAGTCACATCTGTAGGCCTAACTAGGCCATCAATATCGTCCAGAATATCTTGAGCAATGAAGCTTGGCATAGAAGGCAATCTGCATAAACCCAGATCAGGGTCTGTGCTATGTTTTGCCAGACTATCAGCCACCATATTCCACTCTGTAGATGTGGAATAGCTGGCACAACCTACTTAAAATTTGCAAAAGAAAGAAATTCAACCTTTTTTTTTAATCTAATATTGGTCTCGCCATTTCAATCTTCTAAGTTTCTCGTGTGAACTTAAGAAAACAATAATCAAATTAATCAAGGCATAATAGTGCACATACTAAATTGTTGCTTGCAGATGCAACATGCGGATCCCTCTTCCCAAAACCTTCTTTAGCTTCCTGTAAAGCCGCGAGAAAGAGCTTTTCAGCTTGCTCCACTTTTCCCTAGCGGATGGAAACAGAAACGATGATTCTGAGTAACGCTACTAGATAAACAAAATAAGCACATGATCAAAAAAGAAAACACATATAGGCATAGGATGCTTGCCTGAAGGAAGAATTCCCTCCCTTTATCTGTAAAAACTCTCCACTTAGAGGTATGTATGTTAGATTTGACAGAAGCATCCTCAACTCTGCGTAACTGCATTGTGTCATCCCCTTCCATCCCCTGTGCCTCATTATCAAGTGATGCATCTTTTGCCAAGATGGTGTTGGAATTTATGGCAAGAATAATTGCTGCAAGGATGTGCAGAATAGTCCAACTAATGAGGATATAAGAGCCTAAAAGAGTATATTTCAGTCAAGGATTTTCCTTTCACATGTCCTCTGAAGCATAAAAACCTTTTGTATATATGCCCTTAGAAACCAGCTTCCCCAGCATGGTTCCACAATATCAAATTCATCCCTCTTAAAGGTTTCGAAAGTAATCAACCAAATAAGTAACCTCATCCCTATTTGTTGTAGACTAGTAGCTAAGGTTATACTAGAGGATTTCCCCAAATGGACTAGGCAGCTAATTGAAAGGATTATAAGAGATGGATATGAGAAACAAACCTGCATTTCCAGATAGAAAAAACCAGAGCCGAGGGTCCATCCTCCAATGCTGATCAGAAAACTTGTAACCGCCTACAACAATAGCAACACCAGTGAGTTCAGGGCAGATTTAGCTTGCTTGTTTGTTTGTTTTGGCGATTGATTACGTACCAGTACCGCCGGAGAAGAACGGAGCAGTAGTCATGGTTCCGGTTCCGGTTCCGGCAGTTGAAGAAGAAGGAGAGAGAAAACGGTTAACTATATGCCTCTTCTCCTTCACCACCTTAGCTACCGCTCGCCGCACACAAGACATTTTCCGACGAAACAAACGGCGGCCGGAGGAGGAGAACTAGAATAGAATAGAGAGCAAAATGAACTATAGGAGTAGAGAGAGAGAGAGAGTCCTCTCTAGTAGTATGAAACAAGTAAGGGTATTTTCGTCAAAACACAATACCCCAAAACCTAGTCTTCTTCCCCCACCTCCACCACATTCGTCATTTCTCTCTCTTCTTCTTCTTCTTCTTCAAAGCCGAAGGAAGAAGCCAAGCCAGCGTTGAGATGGGAACTCCAGAAACATCTCGGGAGCCGTGCCCGGACAGAATCCTCGACGACGTGGGCGGAGCCTTCGGGATGGGGGCCGTCGGAGGGGCGGCCTTCCACTTCATCAAAGGCATCTACAACTCCCCCAAGGGCGCGCGTCTCGTCGGAGGCTCCCAGGCCGTCCGCATGAACGCCCCCCGCGTCGGCGGAAGCTTCGCCGTCTGGGGCGGACTCTTCTCCACCTTCGACTGCACCATGGTCTACCTCCGCCAGAAAGAGGACCCCTGGAACTCCATCATCGCCGGCGCGGCCACCGGAGGCTTCCTCCAGATGCGGCAGGGCCTCGGCGCCACCGCGAGGTCCGCCGCCATGGGAGGGGTTCTGTTGGCCCTGATCGAAGGCGCCGGGATCATGCTCAACAAAATCATGAGCGAGCAGCAACAGCAGCAGCAGATGGTGATGGAGGATCCTGGTGCTGCTCTGCCTGGGATGCCGCAGATGGGCGGGCCTCCCGGCTCGGAAGAAACCTCCTCCGTTGGGTCGTGGTTGGGAGGGTGGTTTGGGAAAGCCAAAGAGCCTGAGCCGGCCAGCAGCGGAAGCGAGACGAAGGTCCTCGAGAGTTTTGATGCGCCTCCAGTGCCCTCTTTCGAGTTCAAGTGATTCTTATTCATTCATGTGGTAAGGAAAGGAGGGTTTTTGATTAGAAAAGCTAAGTAGTTGTATTTATTGGACTCAGGGATTTGGGTCAAGTTGGGAAACTAGAGGTTTTTATTGCTAATTTTGCTTTGAACCAGATGTTTTGTATGTGTTCTATCTTTATTTATCTTTTAAATAATCATACTGTATTTTTTACAATGTTGTGTTTTGAATTTTCACTTGGCAATAATGGAATGTTGTTGCTGCTGCTGTTTGTTGCTAATTTGGAGAGGAAGAAAACTTTGCTATCATTTTTGTTCTGCATTTACTTCCCTGGCTTACTCTGTCTTGTTCTGTGTTTGAAAGATCAAAGCTTTTTTAAATATGCTGGACCTTTGGTCTGATGGGTTGATGTTAATTGAACTATCAAGTGGAAATAGGTGTAAAGATTAAAGCTTTGTGAATTTTTAACACAGCTTCTTTCTAAGATCATGTAAGATGGATATTGTGGGGAGGTTCTGGATGTTTTCTTGAATTGTGATTATATGCTTTGTTTCGTGACCTGTGCAAAATGGTTTGAAATCTTGTCACTTGTGTTATGGATGGCTGCTACATACTCATGTTATTGCTCTGAATGGTCATTTGTAAGCAGGACATTTCCTGCCTGAACTAGGTGTGTATTAGTGCGCACCAACTTGGTTGTTTTTCCTCCCCTAGTGGCTCTATAAGGTAAGCCAGACTAGTTGTGGTTTAGGGTTTGTGCATTAGAGTTGCTGACCATGTGTGCTTATTTGCTTTTCTTGAGTTTATTATGTTTGCGTGCATCATGTTGATACAGGCCCACAATGTTTCAAAAAAGTAGGTAATGAATGGTTGGTTCTGGTATAGGCATCAAGCACTTACTGTATATCTTTTGATAGCTTGCGATTTAGAAGCAGGAGTTGCACTATTATGTGTAGTTTCTGTGTTTAGTTTATGCAGCTACTAATTCAAGTGATACCATTGAGAGAGAGCTGTGGCCAAAGTTGTTTGAAAAAACCCCAGAATAGTTGGAAAGTTATGGATTTTCACCTTGATTATGGATGTTTGGGACAGTGTAGATGATTTTTGTTGATATGTTGGTTATGTTACCTTGTAGCTTAATGCAGTCAGTAAATACACCACATGTACTCCAACTGTTGTGCTATTTTCTTTTTTTCCACAAAATGTGAAAACTACTAGGATGGCAAGCATTGTTAGTCTCAGACAATTAACTTTTCTTCTGTCAAAATCAGGTGTCTTTTGGATTGGTGTCCGACCATTGGTATTATCAAAATTTTATTTTTTAACTGATAAGTTTGATCCTGTCCTTTTAAAAAACGAGACCACTCTCCTCTCCCTTACCAAATCAGTCAGGGAAACTGGTCCAATTGCAGTCGTAGCTCCCTTCAAGTTAAACAAGGAACAAGAATTTATGATGGGGAGAACTGATAAAGTTTCTTGCTCTGACAGTGGAGAATTTTATATCATCCTCCAGAATTTTTCATCAAATTTAATCGTGAATTTCAACACACTCCAGCACCGATAAAACTATTCCTGCAAAAGAAGGAAAGAAAGAAGAAACACAGAATGAGGAAAAAGAAGGGTTTCACCAGTACCACAGGAATTTTGGGCAATCGGACAGAAAGGTACTCAAAGTTTGGAAGTGATCAATAAGGACCCCGAACACTCATAAACAGATGCTTGGACCCTTTACGACGAATTTCCGTCACAATTCAGTTAAATGAAACCACGTGTTGCTCACATGACCATAAAAACCTCCAACAATGGTCCTTTTAGTCATCCCTAGCCTCCAGTCCACTTCCATTTTCCCTTCAAACTGTACTGCTTTGCTCTTTTTCCCTCTCAAGTTTCCCTCTAAAACTCTTCTCCACCATTATTATCTATCTTAAACATCACCACAAATTGAGATTTGAGATCCTTTTCTTCCCATTTCTTGTAGAACCATATTTATCTATGCATAAATTAAGCAATCGAAATTGGGCATCATTCATATATCTGGTTGAAATAGCACACTTATGTATATGAATTTCTTGTATATGAAATAGCACACTCATCTGGTTTAATAAATTTCTTGTAGGTCAGAATCCCTCTTTGACATTGTAAGTAAACGCTTATGTACATGAACTAGGAAAGATATATATTCATATGACTACTGGGATTAGGAATATTGCCTTTATGGGAATAACTCGATCAGTTGCCTATATAAAGAAGACCTTGGTCCCTTGTCTAGCTATCGAGAAGCATACTGGAGATTAGAGAATATCACTCATTTGGTTAAGCCCCTCCTTCCCGCCCTTGGTTTCCCTGAAGCTGGAGGATGATGAACTGCTGGTCCTTCGTTGGCAAAGTGTACGCCATCCTCACCCTTCAGTTACTCGCCACCATCGGCATCGGCGCCATGGTCAGACTGGACCCTTCAATTTCCCACTTCTTGCTCAAAACCCACGCCGGCATTGCCGTCTACGTCCTCATCCTCGTGACGCCCTTTGTCGTGCTGATCCCAATGCTTTGTCTCAGACACCTCAAGCCGGTTAACTACTTGTTGGTTGCAATTTTCACCGTCTCTCTTGCATTCCAAGTCGGAATTACTTGTGTTTTCACTCGTGGGATGGTGATTTTGGAGTCTGTGTTTTTAACCGCTGTGGTTTTTGTTACTCTCACACTATACACATTCTGGGCTGCTTGGAGAGGCTAGGACTTTAGCTTACTAGGACCTTTCCTGTCTGAAGCCTTGCTTTGTCTGGTTAGAGAAAAATTCAGGTACCGTCCCCAAACTATGCTGCCAAGGCCAATTTGATACCCGAACTCTCAAAAGTATCAATGTGATACCCAAAGACCCAAATTGGTATCAACGTGATACTTCCGTCAAAATTTTCTAACGACGCCGTCTGTTTGCTGACGTGGCAAGCACGTGGGTCCAAAAAAAAAAGTGAAATGACAAATTTACCTTTTTTTTTTATAGAAAAATTCATCTACTGTCCCTAAACTATTTTGCCAATGCCAATTTGATACCCGAACTCTCAAAAGTATCAATGTGATACCCAAATACCTAAATTGATATCAACGTGATTCCTTCTTCTTCTTCTGGGATCTTCTTCTTCTTCTTCTTCTTAGGGTTTCGCGGCGCCAAGCAGCTTGGGGCTGAAGCTTCCAATCGAATCTGATACCGGTCGAAGAACCTGCTGGTGCTGAGATGATCAACGACCCGTCCGCGTAAATTGGGGTCGTCGAGCTGTTGGGCGAGACGAGGCGTTCAGCCGGAAGGTACCGTGAGAGAGTGGCCGTCGAGGCGGAGTATGTAAGGTCTCTGAATGGAAGGCGGTCCAGTTCTAGGGATGCCATTTTAGCTATTCTTCTTCTTCTTCTTCTCTCTCCTCCTCTCTCTCTCTCTCCTCTCATTCTCCTCCGCCCAAACCATCACTAACGCCGCCGAGATGGATTTGTAGCAGGAATTGGAGAGGATCTCGGCGGCGTTAGTGATGGTTTGGGCGGAGGAGAATGAGAGGAGAGAGAGAGAGAGGAGGAGAGAGAAGAAGAAGAAGAAGAATAGCTAAAATGGCATCCCTAGAGCTGGACCGCCTTCCATTCGGAGACCTTACATACTCCGCCTGGACGGCTACTCTCTCACGGTACCTTCAGGCTGAACGCCTCATCTCACTCAACAACTCGGCGGCCCCAATTTACGCCGACGGGTCGTTGATCATCTCAGCACCAGCAGGTTCTTCGACCGGTATCAGATTCGATTAGAAACTTCAGCCCCAAGCTGCTTGGCGCCGCGAAACCCTAAGAAGAAGAAGAAGAAGAAAATCCCAGAAGAAGAAGGAAGAAAAAGAAATGAAAAGAAAAGGAAAAAAATGAATTAGCAAAAAAAAAAAAAAGGTAAATTGGTCATTTCACTTTTTTTGAGACCTACGTGCTTGCCACGTCAGCAAACATAAGACGCTGTCAGAAATTTTGGACGGAGGTATCACGTTGATACCAATTTAGGTCTTTGGGTATCATATTGATACTTTTGAGAGTTTGGGCATCAAATTGGTCTTGGCAAAATAGTTTGGGGACGATAGATGAATTTTTCTAAAAAAAAAAAAAAGGTAAATTGGTCATTTCACTTCTTTTTTGGACCTACGTGCTTGCCATGTCAGCAAACAGACGGCGCCGTCTGAAAATTTTGACGGAAGCATCACGTTGATACCAATTTAGGTCTTTGGGTATCACATTAATACTTTTGAGAATTCGGGTATCAAATTGGCCTTGGCAAAATAGTTTGGGGACGGTAGCTAAATTTTTCTCGTCTGGTTATCTATGCTTTCATTCAGATATTTTACCCTCTGGGTAAGACCAAGGTGATGATATATGGGGCCTTGGGATCCATTGTTTTCTGCTTCTATATCGTATATGACACCTACATGCTGATTGAGCGCCACTCACAAGACAATGACTACATTTTAGCTGCAGTCGGCTTGTACCTGGACATCCTTAATCTTTTCGGCTTCCATATTGATCTTCTAAGCGGCTGTGATAATAATGGCTCCTGCGATTGCTGCAGTGCCGAATGCTGCGAGTGCCTAGGAGATATTGGTGGGGAATGTTTAGCTTAATTAACCACTGTTTGGGTTTTGATTAGGAGGAGAAGCTGTAAATCCCGATATATATACCACACGTAGTTATTGTAATGTGCTCATATTAATTGCTAGTGCATGTCATTTACTCATTTTTAACTCTGCTTAATTGGCCTTAACCATGGATTTTGAATTAATGTAACTAAGCAAGATATATTTACCCCAAAAAAAAAGGTCAGAAACCTCTTTGTCCTTTCTGTTTTAGTCTTACTGTATCTGTGGAGCATCTTCTTCTTTTATGTCCATGCATGGGTGGTTCAAACTTGGTTCATTCATCCAATTGGTTATCGAATTCCTTTGCAAACAATCACTTCATTTGATCGTTGGATTATTGAACTCTCCATCCCTCACAATGCTGCTTTGAAAAGACTAACTTATGTTAGTTTTCTTCTTTTGCATATTTGGAAGGGTTTTTGTCCATTTACCCCATTTCTAGAGATTTTTTTCCCACTTATCCCATTAAGTTTTTTTAATTCTCTCTTACCCAAAACACTCTAAGGAGGTCTTCCTTAATACCCGTTAAGATTTTTTTTTTGTTTTTTTTTATTTTTTTTTAATGCTATTTTACCCTCACCCCTTTGTTACTTACAGAGAGAGAGAGAGAGAGAATGGAAGAGAGAGAAACCATAGAAGACTTTGCCGGAGGCCAGTCACTGACCGCTACCCACCGAACTTTTCTGAAAACCTCACCGGAAAGGTTTATTGCCCCCAATAGACATCTATTGCCCCCAAATAGAGGGGCAATAGACGTCTATTGCCCCCAATAGTCTATTACCCCCCAGTAGACGTCTATTGCCTCCCGATAGACAGACATCAGCCATGTATTGCCCCCAGTAAACGTCTATTGCCTCCCAATAGATATCTATTATCCTCCAATAGAACTTTCGGTTGCAAGAATATGAACTAATCTCCCTAAATTTAGAAAAATAAAACTTTGTTTAAAGAAAAAAAAAAGATTATATCAATTTAAAAACGCTTATTGGCCTCCAATAGACGCCTATTGCTCCCCAATAGACATTCAATTTTTTTTCTTTCCTTCTGCATTACTTAAAAAAAAAATTTAAAAAAAAAAAAAACTGAATAGATAATTACATACACTACCAAACAAAATGAATAAAACAAGTCCAAATATTTGCCTTCAAACTTCGTTCTCAAAGTTTAAATATTTGTCAGAGACTAGTTTTTTCACAACAAGAGACAAACACAAAGAAAAGAAATCATAGGGGATATCAGTACCAACGAAAGCATAACGAGATGAAACTAGCGCAGGCAAAGATGCAGTTGCAGCATCTTCACAGATGAGAGAGAGGAGATTTAGCCTGATATTCTACCTCAACACCAGCGACTCCAAAACAATCGAGAAGAACTCGAGCCCGGACACGAAGTTCTCCTAAACGACTCGCTCCCGACTCGGCCATCCCCTCGCCGTCGACGAACACCACCTTTTCTGCATATTTGGAGGGAGATACAGATCGAAGAGAGGCTGAGAGTCGAAGAGGTTTATCAGAGCCAGAGGAGGGTTGAATTCGCCTGAGAAATGAAAGAGGTTGATCGATTCGAAGGTAAACCGGTTCTTCCGGTCGAGGAAGTCATCGAATCGGTTCAGCATAGTCAAGGAGGAGAAGAGTCAGCGGCAGTTGAAATTGCAAAGAAATCCGACGATAGCGAGAAGGTATCGGTTGAGAAAGCGAATGACTGATCGTCAACGTGGCCATGAGAGAGAGAGAGAGAGAGAGAGAGAGAGAGAGAGAGAGAGAGAGAGAGAGAGAGAGAGAGAGAGAGAGAGAGAGAGAGAGAGATGTAATTATTTAATTAGGTTGAGGGTAAAATTGTCTTTTTATGTTAAATGGAGTGAGTGGAAATGAAAATCTGTTGATGGGGTAAGTGGGATAATTTTAGCACATTTTTGTGCTTTTGGTCTATTTGGAAACATAGATGTCATTGTGCTTTAAACTTTGTTAGTCAAATTTGAATTCCTATAATAAGCTTAATTATATTATTCAAATACAAAACTAATTCAAACAAAAATTTGCTCAAAAGTCTCATTTCAAGATGTTCTCTCGATGCTTATTGTATTATGGGGTTTAGCACACAATGTCCCCTCTTTATATTATGCGGTTTCATTAAAGATCAAAATTTAAGGACAGCAGTACTAGCTCTATTTCAAAAAAAAAAACAAAAAACAAAAAACAAAAAAAAAAACAAAAAAATCACAAACACAATAACTTTAGGAAACTGCTATATGTACCTCCAGCGTGCAAGATTTAGGAGGATAGGTTCCACTGCCGAAATTGGCTCAACCTCCACAATCCGTTATAATGTTGACATTGGATCCGGAGTCAATAATTGCTCCATCGTCGCCATCGGGTCCTATGTCAATAATGGCTCTAGCGTCAATATTAGCTCCACCTTCAAAAAAATAGTTCTATGTGTCCACCATCGCTTACACTGCCACGTGTAAGCTATGACACAGCTTACATATGGAATTGGACATTGCTTAGAATTTATATACTGATATGCAAATGTACATATATTTTTATAAATATGGAATTTGATTAGAGTTTAAATAATATGTGTGTAAGCTGTCAATTAATTTTATTTATGGATAAGCTTATATACTATTTGAATTCAAAATAGAAATACAGTTGATGAGCAGTTAGAAATTTGAATAGGCAGTTAAGCAATGAAATCAGTTTCTTTATGGATGAAACTAATTTGTTGCATTGCTATATATATGTCAGATTGGTCTTTTCTGATGCACGTTTTGTTCTTGTCTTAGTGCCATAAACTAAGAGAACGTAAGGGCGAAATCAGGAGAAGGCTATCATGAACAACATAAGTACACCAAGTAAGCTTTCTAAATTTAATTCTCATATTCATACATTCTGCAGAATTAGGATTGAATTAGTGTTTTCAATCCCAAGTTTGAATACATGTTCTATTTGAAAACACTAGATGGAACAATTATGAAAGATTGAACAACAAATGCAATCCTATAATGACAAACACACACACAAAGTGTTTGCTGACGCAGTGTAAACCTCACCACTGAGGAAACTTCACTGCAAGGCTTACAACGTGGCTTACACGAGAATTAAATCCAATACGAATCAAAGTGATTACAGTTCACAAGTAGTGGTATTCAACACAACCACATTAACTAGCAACAATGCTAACTTGTTTACAACTGAACTATCAATTCTACACAAGATACTAATCGATCTTTGTTGCTAGAAGAAACTGAATGAGCCTTCTTATACAACCTTGTCTTGTAGCCTCACTGAACTCGAACACTATGCAAGTGAAGAATGCAATATACAAGCAATGAGTATAATGAACAACCAAAGAGAGTTTTGTAAGACGGTTTATGCAGACTATGCAACACAAATAAATTTCTCAATCAAAAACTCTTAACTTTAGAAATGCAGTTTCAAAACCATTTATAGAGGAAGAAGACTCCCCCTCAATCCGATCATATTGATCACAGATTGAGATAAACTTGGAAAGATTTTTCAAACATATTGAGAGACTCAATCAATCCTAACTGACAGCATGCAATCAATATTTTTTATCTGACATGTATTTTAAACAGGTTTGAATGCAGATAAGATTTTGAAAACTTTTCCAAAAATATCAATAAGATTGCATAACAGTTTAGATCCACAATATGAGCATCTACATGCAAAATGATATGATATGCAGATTACCTTAGGCCGAGATCAGTGAGTCCTTCAGGCTCTTGATTTCCATTGTCTTGACTGCACCAAATTGTTAGGTCATAATTACCTAGTAATTATTCCCCTAATCTTACACTTTTGCTTAACCTTTGTGTTATCCTAAGGATCATTTCGTATGAAGAGTGTAAGAGCTAGTTCGGAGTGGAAGGCTTTCAAATAATCGGTCCAAGTTTCTGACTAAAAGATGAAAACTGAACAACCGGACCTGTACGGATTCCGGCAACATTTCCAGCCAAACTACGGTGAACTAAGCTCTGAAATTTTACCAAGATGATCTACACTCATGGAGGAACATTTCGTATGAAGAAGTCTAAGGCCAATTCCGAAGTCTCGGTGGAGATTCAATTGAAGGAAGATAGGAGAAGAAAGTGCGCAAATTGACAAAAAAGAAGTTAACGGAGGTCAACGCCGGATCCCTGACATTTCTGGCCAAGAACATGTGTGCATGACAAGAAATAGCTTATTAGGGTTAGAGACTTTAGGTGGGAAGACTTTAGATCTAGGTTATTTTGAAATTAACTTGAAACATGACAAGTGGTCTCATTCTTACACCTTACACCTTTGTCTCCTATTTATTACCTTGTTTCCTTACACAGTGACCCTTCTACCCTTACTTTTTATTCTCCACGAAAATATCTATGGGCTTTCTAGGTCATTTCTATGTGGAGTTAAAGACTAGATCCATATTTTGTGCTTACACATTTGTCAATCACATCTAGCCCTTCATTTCCTTTGATCTCCACCCTCCATTCATCACTTTTGGCCTATAAAAGCACCCTCCCTTCATTTGGACGTTTTTCATCTTCTCTTCACACATCTCTCTTAGTTTCTTAGCTTTAGTTCATAGTTTCTTAGCTTTGTGTAGAGATAGGTGTATAGCTTCTTGGGTTCTTGGTTTTTCCTTACCAAAACCGAAGTATCTATACACTTTTGATCAATCACAACTCTAGTTTCATATATTCAAGCTTTGTTCATCCTAGTTTTAAGAGATTTTGTGGAATTGTATGGTGTTTTTTGGTTCCTTTCTCTTATTAGAAACCAAAGATACCATACTAGGAAGCATTTCTCACTTTGTTTTGCATCTTGGAGGGTAGAAAGTGTTCTTAGAGGTACGGTTTGGTTCTTTTTGGAATCAAACCCGTGGGTATTCTATCCTTTCTCTACTCTTCTCTCTCTTTATTTGATGCTTTTCAAGTTTATGGCTTTAGTTTATGTAGCTATGGGTTGTGAGTAGAATAAATTTAGGGCTAAGGTTTAGCCATAGCCAAACTCATGTATAAAATAGTGTGATGCCATGTTTTGAATCCTTTAGCTACTTTACTTCAATGCTTTCTTACATGTGTTTTTGGATTTGTCACTTAGAAGCATGTTGTAGCAATGAATGAAATCGGAAACTTAAGGTTGACAATCTTTTGTAATTGAGGAGCATGTGTAGCTAATAGGATGGTGGTCTAGCTTATTCTTACGGGAAGAACTAGATTGCTTGGGTCCTTAGTTCCTTACCTTAAAATTAATGCTTAGTGTCATGAGTTTAAGAGTCGAGAGGCCTTACGCTTTACGACATCAAAGCCCTTTTATGTTTTAGCGAATGTAAATGGGACTAAGGTTGTGTGATCTAGGTTTGCTTAGCGACATAGTTAGGTTGCATGATTAGTTGGTATCTTGGTTTTTCTAGCGAAAACCAAGGGGGAATTTATCAAAGCATGTTGTTATTTGAAAATGGGTTACAGTATATGCATGAGGGAGGTTAGGTGCAAAACCTATGCTCCTATTTATCTCATTGATCAAAGTCTCTATTTTATTTTATTTTTATTAGCTTAGTTTATTTTTGTGCAACTTAATTTACTTCATAAAAATTAAAATCAACCAAACCGTTCACTACCACAATTGTAAATACCATCCTCATGATCTTTAGCTTCCAAAGGGCTAATGTTGTGAATTTGTAAAAAGGTAGACTTTGCATGTGTTTTCTAGGTTTATTTTCGCGGTGATCTAGCTAGGGTAGAGTTACTCAATCCCTTGGGTACAATACTCTTACTTTTCCCCTTTACTAAAACTTGATCTCCTAATCTTGGAAGTAGGGCACATCATACACAAATTTGCACATATTTTCATACTTGTGATGCACCCACCACAAATCCCATGTCAGCTGCTGTAACTTCTTTGCTTGATCTTTAATCTCCTAGAGCAGCCGGGAAAGTATGAGAGAAGAGTTCTCCTAAGGCTTTGATTCTATAAACTCCTAGTACACTCAGGAGACGTTGAATGGGGACTTGTCAAAATACTTACAAATATGTTATGTTTTAATTTCATGATTTGATCTAGTATAGGTTCCAGTTTATGTGATTATGTTTTAGTACACATTATGTTCTAACACCACGACCTCTGAAAATCATACTAAAATCAATAATTACGAAGAAGCCAACAAACCGACTATTATGGGTATGCTTTCCCAAGTTTTCATAAGTTGGAGTGTCAAATAATGCAACGTTGAGTAACAAAAGCTTCGCCATTCCTTTTATAGTGAAAACAAGATATTTACTTTTCAAAACCAAAGGTTCGATTTTTAATTATTTGAAATACGAAATCTTCAAGGGTGGCTTGAGTTTCAAATTGGACAAGTTTGGAACCGAAAGCCTTGACTTCATCCAAAGTCATATGGAAGAGGCAAACGCAGTTGTTTCTGTGAGTTCATAAATGGGTCAGAACTCAGAATCAAGAGGTTAACTGAAAATTATGCTACAATTGGGTAATCATAATATTCCACTTTTATAATTAACTGCATCTTTGTGTGTACATTTTGACATCATTTCATCAAATATACTCCTAGTGGCTACTCCATAGCCTTATTCAACCATCTACCAAGCACACTAATTCAAATCTTTCCACAATTGTAGAAGCAATAACAACTCAATTATGCTTACATGCATAATACTTCATAATACGATCATAGAGGATGTGCGTCATGACTATTATGATGGTGATTCCGACGATGATGAACCTGACCCAAATAAGTCAAAAAGAACCCGGGCAAGAATTTATGATGGTCCAAATTTACCTCGCAACCCAAGAATCGGCCAAATCTCAATGGAGGAGTACATGCATCGTTATAGACTAATACGCTCTAGAGCTGCAAATAATGATCTACAACAAGATCTTATCAAGCACCTTTGGGCAACTAAAGGCTAATGACATCGATAAGCACTTACTTATGAGTGTGGTTTTTTTTCTTTGTTTTGTTTGTGTGTGTGGTTGTAATAATTGACAATTTATTGTCATAATTTGTAGCTTGTTTTCTCATTGTTATATTGGTTTGTGGCTTGTTTAATTATGATGAATAAAAGTTGTTTTAATTATCATCTTTTTTTAATGTATAACCCCAATGTACCTTGAATATAAATATCATTCTAACTTCTTACCAATTTATTTCTTAACTTGAAAATTACATCTTCATAACCTACGACAACTACCCATACTAACCTACAACTTTAAAAGTTTATTAACCCAAACATTTAATCTAAGCACAAATTTAAATTGATTAAATAAATTAAGCTTCATCTTCATCGGATGGCATTTGTGGACGATAGACATCGGATGTCCTGCTGGAATTTGGAAACAATTCACGTCCTTGGAGTTGGTGGAGAGCTTCTCTTTTCTTCCCATCAAGATAGTCCTTATTTCTTGGAGTAAAATTGATGGTTTGCATCATTAAAATAGCCTCTAACCTAGCAACCTCTCTTCGATCCTCCCTTTTCTTCTCTCTTCTCTTCCTTTCCTCTTCCGCCTCTTTCATTTGTGCCGCCATTTCTCTCATTCTGGCAACCATTTCTTCTCCAATGGCTTTGACTTCCGCCTCTTTGCCCTTTTGCCTCGTTTTTCTTGCGGCATTTCTTCCCATAGGCCTAGGAATTCGCGTTTGAGATGAAGTAGGAGAATCCTCATCCTCCTCCAAAGAAATTGAGGTGTTTCGTTGAACCGGTGTTGGACCAAATTGTTCTTGAGGTGGATCTTGAAACGTCACCCAATCTTTGCACAAATTATAACAATTACCAAACTTAAATGGTTGTCCTCCGGAGTCGTCCCTATAGAAACTCTCGGCTTGTCGTTGCTATCAAATTCAATCAATAACAAAAATTGTCACAAAATTAAATTACACAACAAACACTAAAAAAAATTAAAAATATATGTTTACAATTTTTCTCCCTAATAAATAAAACAATAAATTAATAAAAATAAAAACTCACTATATCTTGGAGATTTGCTCCGCTTTGATCCCTCCTTTAGGAACGCTTGAGACATTGGTGCCATTTGTTCATGTTTGGAAATATATGTTTTTTCCATTGAGAATTACAACTCTCTTCCGATCTTGCCTTCGGAAGTTTGGTGCCTTCATAATACTTCAAGTATGTTTGAATCGTGCCCAAAGCCCTTCCTTTGATTGGTTAGTACACTCTTCTCCATATCTTCCGAGACTTTGATATAAGCAATAGTAAGAGCTTCATCTTCTTTTGGCATCCAATTTCCTAATTTTTTTGTGGTGGAGGCCATTTTTGAACAAAGAATATATGAGAGAAATTGCACAATGAGAAACAAGTAGTATTGGAGTGAGGAGATAGAAAAAAAATATGAGTGAATGTGAGAAATGAAAATGGGAGTGAGAAGGTATTTATAGGAATATTTGGCAGATTTTTTTTAATTATTTTTTGTCAAAATTTACCGTTACATTCAAACTGAAAGAAAAAAAAAATTCCAACAGCTAGTCTTTAGCTGACATCAGCCATTTAATCTCAACCGTTTGGTTCAGATTGGATTTGGAGCCACCAACGTGGTCCCCACGAAGCCCAAGGGCTAAAGAAAGGGCTATCTATACCCCAGCTCGTGCCCTTTTAGCCCATAAAATCTCTTTTTTGTAATAGCATGGCCTGCCATTGGAGATGGAAAACACCATTTTTTGGGCTATACCAACCCTTTAGCCCCCCATTGGAGATGGCCTAACGTTCTCCATTCTTGTTCCTGGGGTTATAGACCTCCAACCTTAAATAGTGGTAATTAGCACCATCTCTATCATCGAACACATAGACCCTGATGAGAATCTGAAGAAACAACTGGAAATGAATGTTTAGGCCTAGCTTCCTCCAATCCTCATCCCCATGCACATAGCCATCCTCACAAACATTCACATCCTCATCTCCATCCCCATCCCCATGCCCATTAGGGAGAGCTGTAACATAAAAAACTCTATACCCTTGTGGCAAAGAATTTGGAGAGTTGAGTATCCAGCAGCTATGTATTGCATCAAGCACATCAAAGTGGAGAGCATTCCTTGAAGGATACAGATCAGCAAGGATTTCATTATAACATTCTCCAATTTCTTCTGCATCAGCAATATTACCCTGTACTCGAAATATTCGGAGCAACTGGTCTGTCATGGGGATGGTGTAGTACGGTTCGTAAGGCATAATTATGATATAGAGAGTATAGTCATTGTTTTCTGTGTAGAGACAGAACAATTTTGTTAATCTGTCACCTTTATTCCCCATATCCTCTGTGTCATTATTCCAACATACAATTTTATAATGCACTATCTCATTTTCATGTATATTCTCCTTCATAATCTGTAGGATCATTTGATAAAATTGGAAGACATCAGCATAATCATCTGGACGCACATGGTCAATAATCAGAGCTTCATACACATCTCCATTTCTAATAAGCCAACGTACAGAAACCACACGGCCGTGCCCACCTTCAACGTCATCAATATTTTCTTCTTGCTCTTCTCCTTCAACTTCTTCTTCTTCACTCTCACTCCCATCACCCTTAATCTCATCTATTCCTCTTCCTATATTCAAGGGAGAAAATTGTGACTGTTAGAGTATCAAGATGAGAACCTTCTTCATATCTCAAGATCTATGGGGCATAGCCGAGAAAGGAGTCTCAACTCCAGAAAACCATTTGTATTAATTTTTTCTTTCTTTTAATCGATCAAATCATCAAAATGTAAAAACAAAGCTAGTCTGACTAAAACAAAACTCTACATATTTCAAATCAGTATTTAACTATAAAAACAATGTCAATAAAGAGATGATACATCAGTTTTGAAATAAAAATCGATGTCTCGTTATACAGTGGATATTGAGTTATTAGGTTAGAATCAATGTAACAAAAACAAATGCACATGTGTTATTATATGGAGATCGATGTCTCGTATCAGTATGGACATCGTTGCAGACCTAAAAAATCGATGTTCGATAAATGAATGAACATCGCTGCATAGAAGGAAACGATGATCTACATAATAATGGACATCGTTCTTCTCCAAGAACTGATGTTGCAGTAAGCAACTATATCGGTTCATGCAATATGCGTAAAGGTAGATTGAATCCTAAATAGTGAGATATATGGCAAATATGCGTGAAGCTCATGAATAACAAGCAAAAGTTCAACGCAATCGATGTGTAACACATTATAAAATATCGTTTCTAGAATGAATAATGATGTTAAAATGCATACTTGTGCTGTTGGACCTATACTTTATTAAGCATTAAATGCTAGAATATAGAAGTTTGACAATAGCTAAACATACCAATTTGTGATCATAATAATCGTTTTACATTGATTCTAGATGCTTATCCGATGTCCTTTTTTTGTATGACTGATTTTTCATGATCTTTAACATCACCTACTAAGACATTGGTAGATTTTATTTAGTTATTTATTTTTATTTTTTTACATTGGCTAGAAACCGATGTCTATGAGCATAATTCTAGTAGTGCCACTTTCACCGTCAAGAGATGTTAATGTGATGTTGTTAAAGAGATGCATTTTTCATACACAAGTCAATTTATTTAAAATGCTAAGGTGAGAGTATATGTCGGATGGAGTCAATTTACTTATCATGGTAATCATACACCTAGCTAGTTACCTTCGCTATCGTTAGCCGTACTTGAAAAGAGATATGAAATCCAACTCTATTATTGTTGATGAAGAAATACAATATATATATCTAGTATAAATCCAAACAATTACACATAAATCTGGGATGAATTTTGAACCATTACATGACACTATGCATTTGCATGTTTTGTGCTCTTGAGATGGTTTTTTTAGACCAAACTTTTAATATTTTGTAGTTCACTTCAAGTAGGGTTCGATCCAAGACTCTAGAGAATAACGTACAATCTCATATTTCAATCCGAAATGACGGTGCAAAAACTTGTTAAAAGCTACGTTGTCGTCGTCGTGGTACATGCAGTATGTCACCACAATCTACCGGCAGTTCTGTCGGGATTAAGAAGAATATTTAATTTAAGCCAGTATGATACTAATTAGGGAAATGTTTAGTTAAGCTCTAATCATAACAATATGAGTATTGTTCTAATTAGGGAAAGGCAGAAGTATTGTTCTATCTCGTAGATTATGATAACAATACCCAGATGAACAGTTTAAGGCAAGACCATTATATTCAAACTACAAAGTTAACAAGGTCAAGATAAATACATATCAAGAGATGGTGCCCGGATGTTAAGAGCATAATGGATTAAATAGTCCAACACTCACTCTCAAGCACAAAGCTTGAGTTGCATGTGAAGCAGACAAATTCTTTCAGTTCTTTATTCTTGTTCAAGCTGAGATGTGTTGCTAGACTTTCCTCTAACTCCTATATCTTTTTCTCCTCCTCATGTTGAAGCTCGTGTTTTTCGAACATAGATTTCTTATCAAAATCTACTCCACAATGACCGCATTCATAAATCTTTCTCATCCTACACAATAGATCATCATAAAAATTAAAAAGAAAAATCATATATACGAGCAACTAATGTTTCCAACTCATCAATATGACCATATATAGCCAGAGGTGCCCAGGAGATGTGTGACTGTGCTAACATGTAGGTTTTGGAAGGGTGTCGATGATAGGATCTTGGTGTTTGGAAATGGAGATGAGGAAACATAGTGAAAGATTTTAACAGCGTTTTTGAAACGCCATTAATTTGTCTAGGAAAAACGACATCGGCATTTACGGCGTCCGGGGATGGCGTTTTTCAAATATCATAATGTATTTCTTTGTATTAGTGAGCTCTAAGTTCTCTCATGCTTGGCCATGTGATTTTCCATCTTTCTCTTTACGGTCGTTTCGAAATCACACTCATTACAGCAGTAGATCATGTTGCCTACACAAGTATAATTTGAAGCTATGAGATGCCTTCACTCAATTGGACCAGTTTTAAGTTGAATGTCAAATTTACTTGTATCTACTTAATATTTTAGTTTGTCTTAAACTTTCTTAATTTATTATACATTCAAAATTCTAAAAGTTTACAACCAAAATATTTTTAGAATTTGAAATATATAATAAATTAAGAAGGTTTAAAACAAACTATGTACGATAAGTGAAATTAGGACATTCGATCTCGATAAATGAAGTAAATTACAAGTGAAGTATTTTAAAGCTACCATATCCCAAAATCGTAATCCATTGGGAATGGTAATTGTGAATTAATAAAAAAAAAAAAGAGTCTAAGTATCTAATGTGTCTCTCTCCATTAGAATGATAGTGTTGAGAGTCTAGGTATCTAATGTGTCTCTCTCCATTCTCTTTGAAAGCTAGAGAGAGAAAGTAGATCTCGTTCTCTTCTCCCACTTCTCCTAGCTTAGATCTGGATCTCTTCGGATCATGATCTTGATCGCCTGCTAGAGGGTAGGGGGAGTGCGTTCGCCATTCAGACAACTAATCCCGGTGTTTAGTTTTTTTCTTTTGCTGTTTGTTTCCCAACACAATTATAGAGATCCTCTCTGATCCATGAATATCGCTGTGTCATCACCTCAATCCTCTTCCCATCCTATTTCTTATTTTTCTTCAACCCACCCTACCCAAATCCAGAAAATGTTCTTCCTTCCTTGGCCAACTGCAACAAGTGTCATATCTTCTATTCCGCCAGAAAAAAGTCCCCGGAACCGGATCCGTATGGTGTTATGGACTCTAGAACGACCCAGTTCCTTCGAGGGACAAATGTGTTCGGAGATTGGTCGAGATTCTACCATATGTGCCGGATAGAAGGTTTGCAGCTTCATGCTACCAAGTAGGGGAAGGAAGACGACGAAGGATCCATATCAAGCTCTCTGATGGCGGCACGTTCCCTAATGATGAAGGCGTGTTCTGTGTGGGTTTCGATAACCACTGACTTGGGCTGGGCCTCTTGTATTTCTAGGTTATTTATTGGGCCATGTTTCGACCCATTCTTTCTGTTGTATGTGTACCCCTTGTGGGATTGTTTGTACCTCTATGGGTTAGTTGTCCATTTCCAATGGAATTTTCCTTTAATAAAAAAAATATATATAAAAATGAGAGAGTCTAAGTATCTAATTAGCTTTGACACCATAATTGGGGGACTAATGGTGAATCTAACTCCTATAATTTGCTCTCTCTCTCTCTCTCTCTCAAATCTGCTGCCGTCGTTTTATTGTTCCCGCCCAAAATGCGAGAATAGGTCATGTCTTTGATTTGGGTTTTCCCGGAATTGTTCATCTTCCATTTGCATAAATCGATTATGACAAGTGAGCAGGGGCGTATGCAAGTGGTGTATAGGTATATATAGCCATCAGGCCATAGTAGCCCAAAGAGAAAAAAAGGAGAATTATCTGCAACCAGTTCCTCGGACGCGCAGCGGCACATCGAGTCCCTCGAGTCGGGTTCTTCTTCCTGCAGTTCCTTTCATTGCAGTCATCTTCTCCGGCTTTCCCCATCCAAGCTTGCTTTGTTTTCTGATTTGCTCCAAACGGCAGGTATTTCTCTTCTTTTGTGCTAAATCTCTTGATTGGTTTAATGGGTTTGTTGATTGAAATAGTGTTCCCGATCAATTCTCTCTTGATTGTTGTAATGGGTTTAATGGATTTGTTGTTGATTACTTTTCTTTTCTGATCAATTCTGTTTGCCATAAGAAAAATTGAGGAGCCAAAGTATGATTCTTGAAATGCCATGTTTATGTTTGATACAGCAAGGCTTTAGCTGTTGTTAGTCAAATGTCTCCCAAATTTGGACAAAATTGCTATACAAGGCCATCTCCTGTACCATATTTGCTTCTTCCGTTTAAGATTCTCGATAGACTTAACTGTGCAAGCACTCAACTGAAACCAATAAACTGGTTCCATTTTCAGTTATGCAAACTGGAACCTCATATTGATGACAAATTGGTGACTTTGCAAGTGAATAATTAAAGCATTTACTAGAATATGTATTCTCTATATACACACACCTGAAACATCAAGTAATCTTAGTTCTGTTTGCCACATCTGTGCTATTGTACTTGACAGATTTGGGACACAGCAGGACAAGAAAGGTTTCAAAGTCTCAGGGCAGCATTTTATGTGGAGCAGATTGTTGTGTTCTTGTTTATGATGTGAATGTTCTAAGATCATTTGAAACACTTCAGAACTGGCATCAAGAGTTTCTCAAATAGGTCTGTTAAATTTTTCCTCTTCTGCGGTTCTGCACTATCTAGCTTGTAAGGTTATCCTGATTATCTGAAGTTCTAATTATTGACATTATTTCACCATCGGTTAGCAGGTAGGTCCAGCTGACACTGAGGCATTTCCATTTATACTACTCGGCAACAAAATTGATATAGATGGTGGAAACAGCAGAGCAGTATGTGCATACATAAAATATATAGAGGCTGAGGCATTTCATCATCGGTTTTATGTCCCCCCTGTTATATGTTTTGATTGAAAAAAATAATAAAGGCATGAGGATGAGCCTCCCATTGGGTTCCAAACCTCAAAAAAAAATATATATAGAGAAATTTTAAAATTTTTGTGCACATTAGCCTAGACGGGTTTCGGATCCTGGATCCACCACTGCAAGTGAGCTGTTGGTTGCTCCGGAAAGATAGACTCTGGCTGTGGCTGGATATTCAAGGATGGGCATCACAGGAGGAACAAGGTCAGGCTCAGGCATTGCCTTCTTTCTCATATCTTCACTAACTACTCTTGTCTATATTTCTACCGCTGATTGATATTTGATATTTGATATTTGATACAACCCCATGAACCAACAAACCCCATCAACTTCTTCATTCACTGTAACACTTACACTTGTTCTTACAACATATCCTGTGCTGAAGATTTGAACATGATTTTACTGTCATATCACCTAGTCATTTCTGGATGGCCATTCTTTATGCAGGAATTTGTTGCTCCGCTTCTGTTGTTTGGCCAAAAATGTGTTAGGCCTCTCTCTGCCAACCGTAGGCTCTCTTCCTTGTCACATGTGTATACAAAGGCAAAGCTACCGGGTTATGGCATCTTTCATACTCTCAGTAGATTCTGCATTGCTGAGCAGATCAAATATGTATCAGTATCAAACTCTTCTCAGAAATTTGCCACCCACCAGATGCATGAGTAGGACTTTGTTTGAGCTCAAAACAGACAATGGTGTTGTGCGGTTTTCAATTGGTAAGCCACTTGATGAAACTGGTTCCTTGACACAAGGGAAGAAGGTGGCCAAACGAGTTAAAATGTCCAAGAAGGCCAAACTGAATGAACTACGATTTTATCGTCTAAAGGCCAAAAAGAAGATCAATTCTCCAAATCCGGAAGTTAGGATTAGATACAAACTTGAAAAGGTTGGATGCATTACTATGTATAATTATTATGCAAACATCATTTTATGCGCAGATCTCCAATACTAATGTCATCCTGCTTGGTGTTACACTGTTATTTATCTTCTCATATAGTAAATTATCTTTTACATCCCTGTCATGTATTTTTCAGGCAAAACGAAAGGAAGCATGGTTGATTGAGAAGTTGAGAAAATTCCAGGTTCACAAAGCTTCTGCTGAAACACATGATCCTGAAATTTTAACTGAAGAAGAAAAGCATTATCTTAAGCGAACTGGTGAGAAAAAGAAGAACTATGTGCCAGTTGGAAGGCGGGGAGTATTTGGAGGGGTTGTTTTAAATATGCATCTGCATTGGAAGAAGCATGAGACAGTAAAGGTTATATGCAAACCTTGTAAGCCAGGACAGGTTCATGAATATGCTGATGAGCTAGCTCGGCTGAGCAAAGGCATAGTGATTGACATCAAATCTAATAATACTATAATTTTCTATCGGGGGAAGAACTATGTGCAGCCGGAAGTAATGTCACCACCGGATACACTGTCCAAAAATAAGGTACTCAGTTATCTATAGATTCTGTATTTTTCTTTCTCTGAACAGAGAAGTTAATGTGATAAACTAAGGGGGTGGGGAGAACTTTCCTGTCTAGTCCTTAAAGAAAGGTGGTAACAGCTTTTCCAGTTTTTGTCTGTTATTAATATTTATCTTACAGTCATTTAGAGCGTCTTAAGAATTTCAGTCTTTTAACTACATATTTTGATGCACTAAGTGTTAAAAAAATTCCTACTTTGGTCAGGGCATTTGCCCAATTTTCTGATATGATTTTGGTTAGGCCATTATGCACTAGAGTAGTTTCATGAATGCAACTTTCAAGGGTATGAGAAGCTTTGGTGTTTCAATAAACTGAAAGTCCTACCTTACATGATACACACAAAACTTTTATTCTATGGGGCCAAACCCTTCAGCCCATCATGATATTGAATAGTGTATGGCTTATTTATAAAGCATCCTTAATAATTTGGTTGAAAAATCATTGATCCTCCCAGATTTTAAACTTATCTGTTATAATTGTTTCTGAATTTAAAAACTGCAGGCGCTCGAAAAATATAGGTATGAGCAGTCCCTCGAACATACAAGTCAGTTTATTGAAAAATTGGAGAAAGAACTAGAGGAATATCACCAGCATCTTGCTCGGTTTAAGAAAGTAAAAGAGGATACGACACAAGATTGTTTGATGGATAGATGATTGGTAAGGTATTCTTCATTTGTCTGGCAAACATGTGAATTGAATCTTTTCTGTATGCATGAATTCAAATAAAATGTTGAACATATGTAAGGACTACTCATTACTTGAATAGTTGAATCAAACACATAAAACTTCAGCCTTTTTGGTCGCGGTTAAATTAGAGCTCTTAAACATTCCGTGTTGCCATAGCAATCTTATGTTTAGAAGTTCTGGTTTACCATAAGTATTGGACTGAAAACTTGTAATTTTAAACTTTAAAGGTTCGTGTCTTTTCTCCGAAAGGAGGTTTAAACATTCACACCTTTAAGGTTTAATATTAGCATACAACAAGAGGTAAAAATCACCTTCAGAGGTTGTCACAATGTAGAGCAACGTACGTACTATACCATTGTAGAAGGGGTCATAGATTATCTGCTGCAAATTCTTTGAATAAAAATACATTTTCAGCTCTTGTTTTGGTATGGCATTATTCATTAGCATGATTCAGTTTTCTTGGTCTTATGGTATATTAACCTCCTAACGAGTTTTTGACTAATTAAGTTAATTCTTTGAGTCTTTTAAGAAGAAATATCATATTAGACCATAACAGAATTGCTTACTCAATTTAAGTGGACTGCCCTTCACCCTTCATTTCTTCTGAGCTCAGATTCACTCACTTGCTAAAAGTGAAAAGCT
Organism: Rosa rugosa; assembly: GCF_958449725.1. NCBI lineage: Eukaryota > Viridiplantae > Streptophyta > Magnoliopsida > Rosales > Rosaceae > Rosa > Rosa rugosa. The sequence continues at coordinate 31,878,091 of NC_084826.1, forward strand.
CTTTTCAGTAAATTACAGCAACCTTGTCATAATTATCTTCAGTTTAAGAACTAGTTTTGGCATTGCATATAAAAGGAATAATTGATATTTGATAGAGATAACAATGATTCTGGAAATTCTCAAATATATTTATGCATGATTTATATCATAGCTTGGTATTTAGTTTGTATGAGATGATACATACATTGGGCTTGTAATGAGGTTCTTTAAAAAAGAATAAAAAAAATAAAAATAAAAATAAAAAATAAAAAATAAAAAATAAAAAAGAATTTGTCATTGGTTTTTGTTCATCTGGTTAATCGTCTATAAGTTAAAGTGGTTTCACTTTTGAAATCTTCAACACCAAAGAAAGAATGTGCATGATCAATATATAAGGTTAGTACTTGTTTTAGATCTTCTTAACATATGAATGCGTATAATTTAATGGATCAGTAGGAGCATCAGGCATTAGAGGATCTTCTACTCTAAATTATTGTAATTTTGGTTCATTTTTCCTTGGTAAAATTTCAGAGTTATTAGAGAACTTTTTGATTCTGTGTTCATATGATTGTCCCTATTCAATAATAATAATAGAAATGCAAAGGTTTCAGCTCAGTATGCATACCCAATATTCTGCTAAATTACATTGTTCAAACATTAAGTTTGTGCTGCTATTATTAATTGAGTGCACTACAATGCAGATTATTCTTCATTGAAACTTTTATTTCAGGTTAAGATTTTCAACATCATCAGTTGGACCAAATGCATTATTCCTTTAGTCATGTTGTGAATTTGGGAACACTTGATGTTTTGAATGTGTGGGAGTGCTTATTCTTCTATGTTTGCAGAATATTTTCCTTGACTACAGACACCACACTTTCTGAGTCTTCTACATTTTAGAAGCTCATTTCAATAACCTTTTGACGTTCCATTTAATTTCAGTACTTTATTTAAGCAAGTTTTGACTTAAGTTACTGTGTTATGTACTCTGCAATTTATTAAATTTACTCGAGTAATAAAGTTGTTTTCAGTATTCATTATTAGCATATATATGTACACAAGTTAGTCAAACTTGTATCAGCTTCATTTGAGGCATTTCTGATAGTCTTCATGATTATTGTAGCATGATTATGAGGTGTCATTTAGGGACTGCATACAGGATTGCTCAGAGGACAAGATCTATTATGGCCAACTGATGTTAGTTTCTATATGTTAATAATTTGTTCATTATACCTGCCTATTTGTGTTCTTATTATGAGTACAATCTTGATTTAATCTACAAGTTTATGTTTGTTATTGTAGCCTCTGAAGAACTTTGAATTGAGAAATTGTGAAAATGAAAGAATTGAGCATGTCGAGAGAGAGGAAACCGGAGAAAGACAGAAAGAAGGGAGGGAAGAAGACATGGAGGTCCAAACAGTTGACCAGCTGCCAGCACAGCAGCCTGTTGAAAAATGTAGCATTAGGCAGGTATCGAGAGTGGAAGAAACAGGAGGACAGCAAGAAATAATTAGAGAAGAAGAGGAGGTGCAAGCTATCGAAGAGCAGCCTTCACCACCGCCTGCTGAACAATGTAGCATTGGGCATGCATGGAGTGAGGAAGAAGTTGGAGCACTCAACAAAGGATCGGGTAGTGAGGATGTCGTCCAAATCATTGAGGTGAAGCAATCACAATCCTCAGTAGCTGCAGGCGTGAGTATTTGTTCTAACTTGTGTATTTCTTTATCATTTTACATGTTGTGCTGTTGACTGGTTCTTGTACTTTGGTATTAAGTCTAGGCGCTCTATCCAAGCTTTGGGGTTTCTGGAAAGTTATCTCGGCGAGCACCAACAAAGCTTGGCCAGCACCAACGAAGCTTCAATCCCCAATTTGCATGAGGTTGCTCAAGCTAAGGCCAAAATCCAAAGGATTTCCTCTCTCTCTATTGATGAAGTCATGGAATCTGAGTGTGTTCAAAGCTTCAAATCATCGTTGGAATTTTTGCTGAAATCTGATGTCAGAGCTGGAGCTCAGTCGGCAAATATTGAACTTGTCTTGGGCAAGCTGGCTTTGTTGGAGTTTAAATATTCCACAGCTAGCAAAATCACCGATGAAGTGAATGAAGCATCTAAAAGGAAGTTAGAGCTGGGACGAGAAGTGAAATACTATACTATCTGCTCATCTGAAGCTCAAAAGGAAGAATATGAATTGCTGAATCAAATCAATGGAAAAAAGTTGATGATTTAAGATCTCAAGGAAAAATTGGCTGCAGAGGAAGCATGCTTGAAGGAATTGGAGCAGTCCCATGCACTGTATCCATGAGAACACTTCATTGAAGAAAGTATTGCAAGCTAGAAAGGATTTTCTATCGGTTGAAGCAACTTGGGTTCAGATGCAGCAACTTTTTCAAGTAATTTGCAGCTGGAAAGAGGAGGAAGCAACCCCTTGAGGGTTTGCAGATTAAGAATGTAGTGATGTAACTCAACTTTTGCATGCATAGGCATGTAGAAATCTAGGAACAAACCGAACTCAACTAATGTTAACATGGTAGATGTTAAGATGTGAAGAAAATGATTCCAGTAGGGGAACAAACAAGGCAAAAACTAATTAAGCTTCCCTGCTCAGACTTCTTTTGGTCATTATCACTTTGGAAATTAAGCAGAATATGTAGCAAAAATCATGTTTTCTTCTTTGTAGTATCTATCTTCATATCTAGTGTTTTTGGTACCTCTGACTTTCGTTTTCGGTGTCATGCGCAAGTCGAAATTGTTTTGCATTGTGTAATAGTCTGCCTTGCAAGTTTCAGGGGAGCCAAATCTTTGTGCTAGGGAATGGGTGGCTGAAACAATCGTGTAGTGTTTTTCAATGGGAGAAGTTTGCTATGTTTTGTTGGTTCTTGTGGCAAAAGAGAATTGACAGTTCAATTCCTGGTGCTGATAATTCTAGACCGGCTCCGGTTATAGTTCAGACTTCAGACAAGGCAGTCTCCCATGTTTTGCATCAAGTCTATTGCCATTTTTTAGGTTTATTGCACCGAAGCTTTGTTACAGCAAAATATTTAAATTGAATCAGTCATCTTCCGGGAATGAAAGCAGATAGAGGTAAAACCGTAAAAGCAATTTGGTGTCCACAATCTTTTTCTTTTCTTTTAAGCTTTACCGTGCATATTAGCTTATGTATTTTACTATGATAGGTTACTTTGATAATCATCTTGTTTAATTAAGATTCTTCAATTCTGGTTTTTTTTTTTTTTTGTTTTCCTTCCTAATCAACTCCTTCAGCACTCAAGAAAGAACAAAAATATATCCATATGCAGTCTGAATGAAAGCAATGTAACTGTAATTTGAACCAACTGGATTTGCATGTTCCTGCAAAACCAAATGGAGTCGTTGTCACCCTCATCTCTCACAAGTTCACAAACACTTCTTATATCCAAATTCTACAAATCTTCATATTCTTTTCATTTTGATTTTGTCAAACTGTTTCTGCAATGAATCGTTTGACAAAATGGTTGATGAAAGATTAAGAAGATGCCGCCACAAGAAACCGTCGAAGATCCATAATGTCTGCCATTGCCTTGCAAATCTAAACTCTGGAATATGAGGAATCACAATGGGGTGGCTCTTCGAAAGGTCGTAAGTATACCGCTAGATTTATGGGAGGCTTTTTCTATAATCTTACTGCTAAAACCAAGGGATGTTTACTCAGATTACAGTCCTTCATAAACAGCACTCCAAGCCATTGTCATAGCCCTACTTCATCTCGCTCCCTTATAATCCCAGGTGATTTTTTCAGTTCTTGTGGCCAGCTCAAGATGGATAGCTGCATATGGCGTAATGGTCAGTTCTCTCCGTCCTTCCAATCTATCAATCTTACTTAAATGAGTTCTTCTATCAATTCTGTATTGTGCTGGAAATTACAGTAAACTGTTGGATCCACTCTTTTAACATATGTATCAATAGATGCCTTCCATTTCAATTGATTTAATATCTTGTTATTTTGCACTCTGCAATGAATGTATATTGCTGAATAGAGCAGCATCTTTCGTCTTATTTTCTGTTATTTTTTTCTTTTGTGAAATTTTTGTACGGTTGGAAAGAGCAACTATCCACCAGAAAAATTGTGCTTTGAGGTGGAATGTGAAATCTTTTCACGTGTTGAGAAGGGCCACTTTCTACTGATGTGTATATAACTTCCATTTATGTTTTGTTAGCTTGATGGGGGAGGGAGTAGTTGAACTTAGGACCTCTGCAGAGTGTTATGCCTTACCACTCTATTAAATGAAATGCTTGTTGGCTACTTTGCTAATATTTGCATTTGTATTATGTGGGAAGCCTGACCAAGTAAACTGCTGATGCCTAGGTATTGCCAAAAAAGGTTGCAGCATTTTAGATTCTTTGGGACTCAACGTAACTACTTGAGCAAATATTTTCTCTAGGAGCCTCTTTCAAATCACTTGTACAAACTTAGGACCTCATGCGGAGCACCTAGTTGCAATACTTGACTCTCAAGGAGAATGTAAGGTCGTTTGGTCAAGTACGTAAATGGGCAATAGATGGGCGCCTTTGTGTCCTAAATTTCATGTTCATTTGCATTATAATATCAATGATTATTCAAATTCTCGTGTGCTGGCAGCTACCGAGTTGAGTGCGTAACCAGCCTTGTCGAGCTTAATTGAGAATTATTGGACAGAGGTTTGGAGGTGATCAAAGTATGAGTGAACCCTATGCTGGATGAAATCAGAACTGTAGCGAAATTGTTGAGAGTTTGAGACGCTCCATAATTCAAAGATGGATCGAAGATCGAATTGGGCACATTGTAAAAAAAAAAAAAAAAGAAGGTCAATTATATATGAGGTCATTTTTGAATGCCATTAATCATAAAGCCACCACATTAAAAATTCTCTTGAATTTTAGATATAAAAAACCAACATATTTAGAAAAATGCCACAAGAATAAAAAGCCACCAATCACTTCATTTTCTCCTCTTCGGCGTCCTTCGTCAAACTTTGGCAAGGCCTCTGACGACTTCCGGCAAGGTTTGGCGAACTCTGATAAGGCCTCTGGCGAATTCTCGCGAGGTCACAAAAGCAATTTTGACTAGCTTTTGGTGCTATTCTCAACAACAACAAAAGCTACTCGGACCAACATCAAAAGCTACCTACACTAAAAGTTACTCTCACCAATACTAAAAGCTACTCCCACCAACACTAAAAGTTAATCTCATCATTGCCAAAAACTACTCCTACCAACACTAAAAGTTAATCTCATCATTGCCAAAAACTACTCTGACCAACACAAAAAATTACTCTCACCAATACTAAAAGTTACTCCTACCAACACCAAAAGTTACTGTAATTCCCAATTGTTGCGAAAACGTGAAAGAATCTCCACCAAAACTCCATAGGGACTAATGAATGCCCTAGAGGCTCCTGTATTTAACCTCTTGTACTTCTTTTTTATGAAAAAAAAAAAAAAAAAAAAAAAAACTCCACAGTGACTAATTAGCAAATTTACCCAAATTGATTAGCGCTCTCTCTCTCAAGAAAACATACTCTCCTCTTGTCTTAGGGCTAGTTTGGGATTGCTGCGACTTTTTAATAAAACTGCTGCTGCTGTGTTGTGAGAATAATCAGTTGTGAATCAAAACAGTTTCGTGTTTGGTAAATAATATTTTTAAAAGTGATGTCAGTACATAAAACAACTTCAGAGCGTGTTTTGATCCACAGCAGCTTCTAAAAGCAACCTCTGAGCAGCTTCTAAAATCTGCTGCCAGTGACCTATAACTTTCAATTAAAGCTGTTTTTTATTTATTTACCAAACACATTAAAATCTAAAACTTTAAACAAAAGCTGATTTTTTTAAAAGCGAAGCAATCCCAAACGGGGCCTTAGACGACTACTAATACATGCTCTCATTTTCGCTCTCTTTCAATACCAAGTCCTCCAGAATCAATCAAATCAGATACGGTGTCACTTATTGAGATCAGAGCAAAAATACAGCTATAGAGGAAGATAAAGGTGCTCTGGTGCAGTGTCTGATTGAGATAGTCAACAAAAAAACTTTGATCTCCGATTATAGATGAACGGTGAAGAAGCAGTACTATTATTTGGCGAGAAGGTTGAAGCTATTGACTCCAACGACATGATCGGTGATCTGATCGCCCCCATCTGAGCCCGAGCTCCATCTCTAGCTCGGATCAAAATCTAAGAGAGAAATTTGGGTCAGATTCTCGATCATAATGGTTTCGATTTCGGGTTTGGGCTTGGAATTGGATTCGCGGGAACACTGTGAACGGAGGAGGATTGAGAACCGCGACTTGGAGTTTAGAGAGAGAGAGAGAGAGAGAGAGAGAGTTGGTTTTCTTAGGTGGAAGGGTAAAATAGTCAAATAGTCAGGTATGGAACAATTTGAGGATGCAACTGACCTTATATAAACTAGGACAATTCTTAAGTTCACCCCTGGGTGAACAATATTCACCCTCTATTGCGATTAATGCACTTTAACTTTATAATTTTCTAATCTAACCATTCATCCTGCATAACACATAAAAAGATTAGCTCTATAAAAAATCAATCAACTTGAAGAGCTTTTAGTTATTCATTTCTATGAAATACATAGACGATTCATCATAATAGTAGTAAGTGTTGTTAGAACCATCCATTTATTTGATTCAATTAGATAATTAAACGATTTCTTATTCGATTGAATTTTTACAGAGATGTTCTTTAAAAGCTAATTTAAGATATATATGGACCGTTGGATGATAAATTTATTAAGTAAGTATGTTAATCGACAATAGAAGTGAATATGCTCGTTCACCCCAAGGCTGAACCTAAGAATTGTCCTATAAATTATATAAACAATTTGAGTAAAAGAATAAGGTATATCTATACTAAAACTCAAACGTGAATTCACTGTTCATTAATGTTCAATGAATAGTGAAGTGACGGTTTTGCCCTCTTTTCTTTGTTCTTTAATGTTTTTGTCCCTCACTGCTGTCCTGATCCTATCGCGCCATATGGCCTCCATGTTTCCATCTACATGTTTGGTATTTCAGATAGAAAGAGAGGGAGGGTTGGATTTTGATCACCGGTTTGATCCACATAGAGAGAGAGAGAGAGAGTCTCATCGAATCATAGGATCTTTATCAAGCAGCTAAGAGAATTTTTTATTAGGTCAGTTTTCCAATTGCAAGTAACCTAATTTTTCATATGGATTCCCAGCTTTAGCTTACTTTAAATTTGACTCCTTACATCTGACTACTGAGTATTCGTATTTATAGTTTGCTATGGTTTTGGGTATAAGAGGATGTACAATAAAACATATAATTAGATGAATACATAATTGAAATTTTATGTTAGAATGGTTTATAGCTCCTTTACTATGCGTAATTGGGAAAAATTGATGTTATTCATATGCTTTGTGTACTCTTGCTTTAGTTTTTTTTTTACTTTTAATGTATGGTTTAGGTTTACCCCTCCTTTATCTATGTCATGATGAGTTGGACTTGGAATATAGAATTGGAGAATTTGTATTTCAATTTATGGGAGCCCTTCTAATGAGGACCACTCATGCATACATAAACATCTAACGGTTGATTTGTCATAATATAATCGAAAAGTGGGTCTCCCAAACCGTTATTTAGAAAGTCCTCAACTAATCCTCATTTTAGTAGTCCTCATTAGAAGGGCTCCCTTCAATTGATATTATGGCATGAGTATGGTGAAATACTCATTGCTTAATTCTATTTCCATTTCGGATTCTCTAAATTGTGGTTGTCCGATCACTCTTAACTCTGGTGATTCTTCTCTTGAATGTCAGGTAGTATTTAAAATTGTTGCGCAAGGTAATTGTTGTCAAAAGTACTCTTTTTTATCTTATACTTATGGTAATAATTGATAGAGAGTTACAATTGATGACAAAACTTAATGCGCCAAATTTTGGTTACTTGTAACCTTAAGGAAATCAGGATTGAAATCGAGCAGTATGATGATTAAATTATACACTTTCTTTCTTCTTTATGCCTAGGATTTAATCACTGCAATTACAAGTAATCGATTTAGCTTTCTTTTCAGCCTTTAAATGTTAAGTAGAGACTTTAGCTTTCTTTTCAGCCTTTAAATGTTAAGTAGAGACCTGAGAAAACATGGAAAACATCATTTGAATTAATAATCATCATTTTATATGATTTCAAATTTGAGAGGAAAATCTTGAACTCCATTGTGGTCCTATGGTGTTATGCATTCCATCATTCTATCTATCTATCTTACTTTTATTTTATTTTTCGTCATTGAAATTACTTAATCTAATTTTTAAATAAAAATCTCAAAAAAAAATGATACATAATACCTTTGCTTTCAAAATCCATATGTTTTCATTTTATTTGTTTATGCAAATGATTTTCAATGACCTAAAGCCATATGATTCATAGTTAGTTCTTAATCTCCATATACGATAAACCCCAATGTAAATACTTTCCAACTTTAATGATCGTGTTTGTTGTTCTACATTAGATAAGTTGATAACACACTCAAATCAATTGAGCCAAACATTTGATGTCAATTGACATTTAGAATTTGATTTATTCATACTCTGGAATCAAGTAGTCAGCTATGGTATGATTGATTAAGAAGGAAATTAAAGGCAAGTTGTTTGATTTTGTAAGATTCTACATTATAGAACAAGCATTTACATTGTCATCACTGAAAAATGAGACAATGTTGTTGTCAGATGCATCAGAGGCCGGAAAAGCAAATGTATTCTTAACGTGACCTGGTGGTGCCCTTTTGTCGTAGGCTCCGGAGGCGTGTGGATAATGGACTAGATGTTGAGGGATGTATGGCCAAATTTCAGCTCTTTTGCCCGTACTCTTAACTCTCTTCAAAACCCTGTTTGCTTCCACATACCCGTTTACAATTACCCGACTTTGTTTTCGGTTCACCTCCACACTTTCTACACCTGCGTACCATTAGTGCATGGTTTGTTGACTATAGATGTAATTGGAGAGAGAGAGAGAGAGAGAGAGACCTTTCATAGTCGAAACAGCCTTCTTAACTTTTCTTTCACAGCCATCACAATCCATTTTGACTTTGATCTCAACTTTCTGGGAATCAATGGGAAAACATAATCCATGTTTCAGCAAACAACTCCTCAGAGGAAACTAGCTATGGCATCTGCACCTATTCTATTGATACATATATGCAGATAGAGTGGAATTAAAGCTGGGGAGGAGAACTAGTACAAGGATGAAGTGTTTAATTTCATGATTCTAGTAATTCTACTATTGCCCAATTGGTATGTAATAATTATGATGAGTACCTGCATTGTTTTCCTCTTGGTCCTTGTTCTAGTGACAGTGCAAAAGTTGGAAAGATAATTAAGAGCACCCATTAAGCAAAGAGTAGAGATGATTGATTGATACACTCCAACTCTGAGAGTTGGTATTTATATGACTAAATTACGAGGAGATTTGTTGCTTATTGGCTAGAATTTTAGAGTCAAATAGAATGCTCAATAAAGCATTGGTTAGAAATGGGGCATTGGCTAGAAAACATTGGTTAGAATCTTCAGTCTAATAAAATGCCCACAAAGCATAGGCTAATAAACACATCTTTTGCTCTGGGTCTAATTTATTATACATCAGTTTGGTTAGTGGGAATAATTGTAAGTTAAAAGCAAAATTTATTTAGATTATAACCCCAATTATAGCTTGCTTTTAAATTACTAACTTTATATCCATGTGATACACGTGTTATTGTTGAAATGAGGAGAACGTGAAAGTTTTCTTCTCACTCACTTTCTCACTTTCTCAATTTTATGTTTTTTTTTAATTTTATTTTATATTTTTATTTAATAAAGGAATGATGCAGTTGCCCTCAAGCCTTAATTAATGAAACTGTTAAATACAAGAGGAGAACAATGAGTCTAAACTCTTGATTACAATAAGCATTTAGAGAACATGTTGAAATGATATCACGAGTCTCAACCGAAAAAATGTATTCAACCAGGCACCAACTAGCAAAGAGTGCTCTTCTAGCTACTCTATTTGTTTTAACATAGTGGTGACATAACTGACAAAATTTGTTGAAGCCAGTTACACCAAACCGCAAGCCTTTTTTTATAGTATAGATAAATGGAAAAGGATGGATAGTTTTAAGGGACAATGAGGGAAAACTGGATCTCAACCACATGCATTAAATTCAAAGACAGAAATTATAACAACTTAAAACTGTCAATTAGAAGTTTATTTCAGTCTGCATGTGACAATTAGAAATTGATTGTCAAACCAATAAACTTTTTATTGTCAGAGAATAAACTTTTTATTGTCAAAAAGTGATATCAATTCCAATTTCTTTTGTATTAAGTAGTTTTTTTTTTAAATGGATATTTATATAATTAGAGTTAATAGTCATTAAAAAAGGGGCTAGAGTGTAACATGTACTTGAATAAGACAACAGATAAGAATCCCGAAACTCTATCAAGTAAATGCAACTCATTACAAATCTGTTTTGAATTTGCTATTATCTTATAAACAAAAAACAACTCAGTGTCTCCTAGGGGGAAAAAAATTGAATAGCCTCCCATTAGCTTGTAGGTCATTGTGGTACTAACAGAACACCTTCCTAGCAAACAAATAGGAGCAACTCTTTATCCATAAGCTGCTTGAAAAAAATTAGTTTTATTCCAGATAATTACCAACTCCGATAGAAATCATGATCTGAACACGATTGGCCTTAGACCATATATCAACTCAACTGCTCAAGAATGTCTATTTTTTAGGCCAGGCCTGCCCAAATCACTAAGTAATAAGTGAGGGTGGCACGGCACCCTCCTTGAAAGCCCATGAAATCGACCCAGATAACCCAAATATGAGTCCAGGCCCCAAGGCCCAACCCCAAACACAAGCGAAGCTAGCAAAAGCACTGGCCATCTTCTGCCCACCTATCATCACCGCCGTCAAGATTTCCAGCAAAACGCCACCCCTACTCTTCTTCTTACGTCAAATCAACGAGCACTAACATTGTACTTGTCGCCTCTGTCCTTACCGGATCACCAAACAAACCCAGCCAATCCTTGCCGCATTCTTACCGACGGCACAACAAGAAGCCACAACTGCTAGATATGACAGTCTGAAGAAGTCCTTAACGATTTAGGATTTCTTGTTTGTATTAAGTAGTTGTTCAATAGTAAAATAGTTACTGTCGGATTTGTGACTTTGTAACAAGGTTTATCCTTTGACGATAAGCTAGTTATTGTTTGACAATAATAGACAGAATAAACACAATTAATTGAAGCAAGGGCAAAAAACATGATTAGGAAACATCGGACCTTGAACAAATTTTCAACCAACCTTGTTCGTAAGGAAACATAAATCTAATTGGAAAGGCTTTTGAATTTATTGACCTGATTGGGAATTCTATAAAATAAATTAAATTATAATAATTTGTTTTTCAAAACTTGCAAAGCTCCTTTAGATATACTGTGGCTATTTTGTTTTTAATAAAGAAAAGCCACATATTCGCATGTCACTTTACGCATCATAAAAGAGAAAAGTGCTTTATTCAAGAGAGAGAGAGAGAGGAAAAAAAAAAGTGCCCTTTTAGCATTGTCGATGCTTCGACAATAATCTGAGCATAAAATGAATCAGGAATTCTACATTGTCAGCCTCGCTTTTAAAAATAAGACTGATTTATTTTATCAGCCTACGCTCCAACACTTCCTTTCTCACCCTTTCTTCCTTCCAAAAGTGAAATGATCCCCTTTTAGATGCTATAACCACACTTCATAAGAAACTATCTCGAGAAATCTGCTATTTATTAGTATTATTACAAATACCAAATTTTAACAATTTTCTGATAACATTACATCTGCCCATCTTTGATCGAGTATCAATTCCAATGAAATTAACTAAATGGATTAGTAGAAAAGAAGGAAAAAAATAACCTACAATATTACTCATCAACAAATCTTTTAAGTTGTTGACCACGTAAACCGTTCCAGAAGGCAGCTGCATTCATAACCTTCTTACCAGGAAGCTGAATCTCCAGCACCTGATCAAGTTGCCAAAAAACAAAATTATCAATTTGAAAGCACAATGTACATTTAGTTCCATATTCTTCCGACGTGTTTAGGTAGATGATAAACAAACTACAGGAAAAAAAGGCAAAATCGTAAGATTCAGTTTGTAATAGATAGATCATAGAAAGGCTTCTTGTTGTTGTTTTTTTTTTTTTTCTGGTGGGGGGAACACAACAATAAATAAAACAAGAAAGTAACACATGACTTTTGAAAGTTGGTGTTTGGATAGAATGTGTTCCAAAACAATTTTGGTAAATGTGTTCTTACAAGAACAACACCTTGGAGAGCACTAGAAATGGTTCAGAAAACAGACGGCGTAACCGTATGTCATGATCCTATCCTAGCAGTAATACTAGACAGTATCAGATATTGGTTAAATGCAAACGCACCTCAAGTGATGTGGACCCACCACAGGGGAATACTAATGCACCCTTTCGAAAAGAGATGTCATCTGCTTGGTTGACATGAATATTGCTTTGGCTGCAAACTTTGGTTGTGATAATTTTAAGCTCCAGTATATTGCGGTGACCATTTTTGTTGTCAACAACTACAACTTTAGCTCGAGTTCCAGGCCATCCTGCAAATGCACGAACCTATAGAGGTTGCAAGTTGTCACTCTGTAATAAAATCTTAGGAAAAGGAAAGACCATACCTTGTTATGTAGGACTACAGCTTCCTGATCAAATGATAGCCATGACTCCTCAGGAGAAATCTATGTAACACAAAATAAATTATACTTGCACAAGAAACTAACCATTAAAAACATATTAGGCCACCGCTCTGCTGCAGCAAACAAATATACTACTTAGTTAACTACCTTTGGAGCTAATGTAGCTTTAGAGTCATCCTGGGACTGCGCTTTTAATTTAGCTGAACCATCAAATATGGAAGGAAGCTGGTGAATCAATAGTTTGGATCCTGCATAATAAGCAAGTAGGTTACTTAAATGATTTGTAACTGAAGCAACAGTAAACTGGTGATATTGATCGTACTTGAATAGATCAACTAAACTATGGAGCACAACAGCGACTGTTCAATGTAAATGTACTACAGGACAGTGGTATATGTGAAATAAGACGTGTCAACATTTATTGGCCGTCTGGTGAGGCAGCCTTAGAAATCTTCGAAGCAAATGAGGTATTCATGCCGTAAATTTGTACTTTGGAAAAGAAAGATTAGATGGGAATCTTCAGAGCAATCTGCATCTTTTTTCAATTCCTATTAATTTAGTTACTTAGGGCTTTTTTTTTTTTTTGGTCTTGGAAATGATACAGGACCAATCTACTTTCTATTGACATAAAAATAAATTCAGAAACAGGATACCGGATAGGTTTCAAATAAACAAAAAAATAATAATTAGTTACACACACACACACATACATATATATGTGTGTGTGTGTGTAGAGAGAGAGAGAGAGAGAGAGATTAAATCTTAGACAAGACATGTGGAGATCATAGAAAGTATACATATATACATATATATACAAGTCTTATATATATATATATATATATTATAAGACTCATCACCTTATGCAGCCCTTATGTAGCTGTTACATGTGGCTCTTGTTAATGAAACTGAAGAGGCAATATAGATTTTAAAAAAAAATTAAAAATTAAAACAAAGAGAACTGTTCTCGAATCAGTTACAATCCATGAGATAGGTTTTTAAGACAAGGGGACTAACAGAATAAAGCGTACCTTCAGAAAATAGGAGAGCAAGCAAATCTGGTGCCTGCATTTACCCAGAATAGATATAAATGAGGAACTGCTTCGGAAGTTGCAGCAACCCTAACATAATTTTGATATTTGTGAATAATCTAAAAGGTTATTCCAGAGGGGAAAATTTCAATGTAAGGAATAAACATCAGTATTGGCTATCATTGTTGTATCCTCAAGCACACAGAAACCACCATGTTTCGTAGATCTTGCGTTTCAAGGTACAGCTACTGCTTGATCTATATGGACCATTGCTAACTTGGACCCATAACTTTGGCATCACAGATATAAAGGTCAACCATTTCCCTTTATTTTGGCCAAGAATTTCAACTTACTTGTCGGTACCGAAATACAAAAAACATGTACACATAAGATAGCATGTATCAAAGATCTTCCACCACAACTTGTGCACTACTACTTCCTCCAGAAAAATCAGTATTTTACTCAGACTTAAGAATTACGCATTTTTTTTCTGAGAAGTAGAAATATCATGTATAAAATCTAAAACTTTTGCACCCATAAGTTTCATGTAAGCATTAATGCCACAAAAGCATTGTTAATACCTTAATTTGATCATCAATTTCCAGTCTTTGACTGGCTATCACAGGTCCAGCATCCAGCGCACGGACAGTAAATGCTAAGGATACTCCTGTTTCTTTGACACCATCCTAATTTGGAAAATAAAAAATTTAGATAATATCCAGAGTCAGAAAGTTTACACGTGGCTAACAGAAGTTATAATTTTTGCAATAATTTACATGTGGCTAACATATATGCTAATTTCCATTATTATATGAAATAAGGAATACCAAATCTCAAAACACCTGCAAAGCTCTTTGAACAGGTGCTGCACCACGATACAACGGCAGCAAACTTGGGTGTATATTTACTGTGCCTGAGAAGGTAGTCACTTTTGATTGAGAAACAATGCTGGCAGAGATGACCATGAGGGAAAGCAAAATTCTGACCTTAATTTTATTTCTCACTAGAACATTCTTCTTAAAAAGTTAAAAAGTACAAACATGAGGAACAAGATGTTCACTGACAACATTATCTAAAGAAATGAGACTGCACTCAAGATAGCATCAAGCAAAACAACATAAACTTAACAACAACAGCATTCCAGTTCTAAAGTAAAGCATAGAAAGAACTACGACTGAATTATGAGGAAAGTGATGCCCATAGAGTTTCCTAAACCAACAAAAACTCGAGTTCCTCCTTCACCCTTGACATGATTGAAAGTTCTCTTGTTTCTCTCCATACAAATGACCTGAGAAACAGCCATTACAGTGCATCTTCCCA
Organism: Rosa rugosa; assembly: GCF_958449725.1. Classification (NCBI taxonomy): domain Eukaryota; kingdom Viridiplantae; phylum Streptophyta; class Magnoliopsida; order Rosales; family Rosaceae; genus Rosa; species Rosa rugosa. The sequence continues at coordinate 31,893,148 of NC_084826.1, forward strand.
AGACCAAACCCTTCTCTCCCATAAAAAGACTTCTATAACTCATGCCTTTCACAGAATAAGGCAACACAATCTGCTGGATTGTCCCAACTCAGATTTGACTCCCCAAAAACCCTGTTCCATAGAGTTGATGCAACTGCACATCATAAAAACAAATGCTTCACACATTCAGAAAAATCTCTACAGTACACACCAATTACGGGAAAGACACATATCAGGCCTTCACCTCTGGATGATGGCACGGGTGTCGCACCTTTCCATGAGCAATTATCCAAGCTAACACCCTTCAACTAGGAGGAACTATAGCCCATATTATGGAAAAAAGGAATGAGGTGAGGAATGGAGAGGTTGACCATCAAATGCCCTCAGAATGATTTACATGAATACTGACCAGATGACTCCAGCAACCACTCTCTCTTGTCTGGTCCAGATGAAACTAACAACAATACCTTCTAGCCAAGACAATAAATAATGAATTCAAAATGCACTTCCTCAGTTCACGTGGTGCATATGCAAACGCAGAATTTCTCCAGATTCTTTTCAATTAATGTGAACGTTGGAATAACTCCTCTGAACCATGGCACAGGTATCAAACTTTTCCTAGAGCAATTATCCAAGCTAACACCCTCAACTAGGAGGAACTTTAGTCCATATTATGGAAAAGAGGAATGAGCTGAGGATTGGCGGGGTTGATCATTAAATGCCTTTAGAATGAATGAATATTAACAATGAGACTCCAGCAACCACTCTCGTCTGGTCCAGATGAAACTAACACAATACATTCTAGCCAAGACAATAAATAATGAATTCAAAATGTACTTCCTCAATTCATGTAGGGCACATGTGGGCCCAGAATTTCTCCTGATTCTTTTTAATTAATGTGCACGTTGGAATAACTCCCTACTCAAGTAAACATGCTTATCACATAGCCATGCATTTTGATGCAGTAAATTCACTGCCTAGACACCAGGATCAACAAACTCTAAGGTTTAGGGCTTTAACGCACAGGGTTTTGTAGGGTAGAAAGTGAAAACTAAGAACTAGGAATCCCTCCCAGGTTTCTCACTCACACACAAGGCTTCACACCAACACTCCAATCTCAGGAAAACTCAGAAACACTCTGTATTTTTATTCATCAAGACATATCTGGCCACTTGGCACTTACACTTATTTATATTTGAGCAGATAGCTCATATTAACTAGCATTAAAGACTCTTTCATAGCTAGGGGTGTTACACTTCACAGAACTGAAGCATAAAAGACCTAATAAAGGAATTTAAACTCCTAACTGAAACTGAAATAATAAAGAAACCTTAAAAATCCCAAACTGAAACTGAAAGACACCTGCCTAGAGACTTCTAGAATGAAAGCAATTAATCAAACCATATGGAAAGGGAATGACTAGCTGCTCTCTTTTTCCATTTCTTTCGCTCATAAACCTTAAAAGGTTTGACTATGATGTCCTCATCACATTTGAATAGTCATAGACAGAATTCTAATGTCTTGATGACTAAACATAAACTAACAAGTATGGTTCATTTGTGTTCATATGTTGCAGAAAAGAAAACAGTATAAACATCGTTAGAAAATTTCATTCAACTAACCCAAAGTCGGGATATTAAGAAACTTGCTAGGTAAAATGTTCCCATATGCGGCAGTGATGCAAAGTTCTGGCTGCAAAGCTCTTAAGCTGGACAGGAACATATCCTGCACATACAGTATGCATATATGAGCCCTCTTCAAATAAAATGACCATTTTCTGAAAGTGTCAAAATCTTCAGAAACAGTAATGTAAAGAAACACTGAGAATATATATACGAAAACTCTTATAATCATTGTCATGTAACAAGAAACAGTATTGGATCACTGCTACTGCTAAAAGGCTACTCCCATGGTTATGTATGAAATGCCATATTATTTTTACTGGCCTAGTAATTATGCCTACAAAGTAAAATTGCACTTAGTATCCCAGCAAGTTAAAATATATGATAGGTCAAACAATATAGCAAACGATGGGATGCTACCCATAACAGAATACAAAATTTCTCAACCAAATTGGATCCAAAATTAGGAACCATGTCACCCAAGTTAAAAACTTAATAAAAGAAATAACTAACAGAGAAACACAGCATTACTATATCAATCAAAAATTTCAGTGTAAACTGCAGTCTCATATAACATGAAATAATAAAACATTGCTCATGTTGCAGGCTAAAATTTAAAAGGTCTGCAGTGCATGTATTTAAAAATATAAGAAAACACTAATTATGTATTTAAAGAGATACCAAGTCAGCAAATAATTTGGGGTCATAAGCATGTAAACAAGAGTTCATGTGTAATCCTATGGTTGATTATTTAGTAAATGGAAGATTTAAAATATACGAACGCACGCACAGACACACACATGTCAATATCCACTTAAAGAAGAAATTGTGGAGCTTCATAATCATCTCAAACTATCTCCCACTAAACTGAACAATGCAATACTATTACAAGAGTTGTGAGTTTATGATTTTCATCAGCATAAGAACTGAAAGATTGCAGTTATACAGCACAAAGGCTAACCAACATGTTTTTACAGTTAACTCTGTTGTAACTAATGGCTATATAGGTCATTTATAAGCAATAAATAACAAAAGATGATACCAAATTACCTCTCCAGCTCGTGCAGGTGCGAAAATGAGGTCTGAAGGAAAGCCTCTGTCAAGAGCATGTTGTGCTAAAGGAGACGGCAGCACCTTCTTCCCCCTATTCTTCCTGGAAGGTGGTTGAGTCACAATTGCTGCAACCTAAATCATACCAAATTAGTCATCTATCTTGCAAAGCAATTAGTCAAAGTCAATTCATAAGAAAAATAACGTTGCTTGTATGAAAGATAATTTCTTCAAGGAAAGCCTAAATTTCAACAAGAGTGGCAGAACTGAGGGAAAAATAAATAAATAAGCCTTAGCTATGCCCTATGAGGAACCAACACAAGGACAATGAAAAAACTTAAGCACAAGCCACCAATTGATAAGGTTACTATACCAAAACCTCAACTCTCTTCTTAATTTTAGAACATCCAATATGCGCTCTCCTTCCACAAAATGTTACAAAACCTTAAATTATATGTAAACACGAATGCAAGATGAAACATAACTATTTGTGTAGAGCCTTAAAGACCCATTATAAGATGGGGTTCCTTATATATCATAAAGCAAGAATAACATAACAGAATAGTAAAAATGGGCCAAAACAAATGGAAAGCAGAACATGTGAAGTAAACTAAGCAGTTACATATAAGTTGAACCAAAACACACCTCAAACAGAGAATCTGGGGCACCGGATGCGTTCAGCAGGGCGTCAAGAACAGTTGCAGAGACCTTCGATACAACGCACATTTAGCGGCAATATATAAAAAAAAAATTAACGAAACGCATATTTTATCATTCATATCCACGTAATATGAGGCGAGAGAGGGCACCTGAGGAGAGCCTAAGAAGACGAGGGGCTTCCTATTCCTGTTGGAAGAGAAGCATAGAATAGAAGAAGCAGATGGAGGCGAGGCATTGAAGCACAACAACTGACGCAACATCACCTTATCTTACGCGCCGGACCAATACCAGATAACAACCTCTGTTATATCACTAGAAATTTTACCTGCGCTTTGCCGCGGAATTTAGTGTTATCAATGAATTAAAAGCCTTGATTGAGCTAAAAAAGACGTTAGTATCAATTGAAACTTAAAGCCAAAAGTGGCTAGAGGAACCATACCGAGCTCTATATACTAATATCAATAAAAGAAAGCAACTACCAAACAATAATAATTGAGGGATAACAAAGTCTCTTTAGCATAGTGATGACCTGGTTGATTGTTCTCTGTGCGGCTGATTGTTCTCTGTGCGGCCTTGGGCTTCTGGAAATTTTCGTCTTCAGATGCAGACGCGAGGAGGGAGAAAGAAGAAAAAAAAAAAGGTGTGTGCCTTATACGAATGGCAACGATGTGATTACAAAAACAAATAGGGACAAAATCGTCTTTTCCGACCCTTATCAACAGTAGTAACAGTAACCGGGCTTTTTTTTTTTTTTTTTTTTTTGTTAACCGGGCTTTAATATATTAGTAATTTTTACTTTTCATCGGAATTATTATTTTTATTTGTTTTTGATAAGATTTTTCATCAGAAATTTAAGTCACGCTGAGTGACCGCTAAAAATAAAGGAATATATTTTTTTTTTTTTGTGGAACAACAATTTTTTTTTTTTTTGCCTCACCCATTCCATGAATCTAGTGATATTTAGACACGTGACTTTATTCCAATAATCAATATTCAACAACATATGTTATTGAGATCAACTTATCTCTCACCCTCTTACGAAATATAATGTCCAATTTCTAAAATTGATCACGGTTTAAAACTTTACTAGTACCAAGAATAGGCAGAGTGGGGTATAGTGGATTTAGGGTTTACATCTAAAAATCTTTTATACACAACTTCAATTTCTCAAACCCGGTTTGCATTCTATTTAGGACTTATTATACCTAAATAGACATTTTTTTTGGAATAATAAGTGGATCTCAATCCATTAAGTTTCCAGCCTCATCTCTCACAATTACCCTTATTCCTCCATGTTCAGAGTCACTTTGAAGCGCATTGTCATGCCCCGATTCACAAATACTCCGGGCGTGATGCTTCAGACATCAACACTAAATACCTAGAAATTTTTTTGTTTTAAAACAAGTACAAAATGATGCGCTGAACCCACAATGTCAATACAAATTCGTTCTTTAGAGTCATATATTTCATTACATAAAGTTTACAAATTAAATTGAAATAACAATTCAATAAGCAGACAACCCCACCACACTCACTACACAGCGGAAGACTAACAAGTACATACAACAATAAGTTCCTAAACTCACGACTGCAATGGCAAGGGACCACGGCTCCATCACGTTCACCCTAACCTGCAGAATAGCTACACCATTGATTAATAGTGCACCGGGTTAAAATAACAAACCTGGTAAGCTTTTCCAAGCTCGTGTGAGTAACTCAAAACAAACAAACAGAAGCACATGCTTAAACCATCTCAACCTAACAAAATCGATATGCAATTATCACGACAAATAACATCAAGTTTTACATCCTACAATATCATGCTCATGTAAGTTAACTCATATTAAAAATCCACATGCTCTGACTCTCGACTCATGCATCAAATTTCACAATACTTCAACTAACAATCAAACTGTTAATACTCAAAGTCCGGCGGTAGCTGAACCTTCGTTTAACGCGGGTCCAGTGGGCGGACCGCTACCCTGATGACTTGATGATCTTTGCTAGCTGTCAAATGAAAGATAGGGCGTCAGAGGGAGACCGCGTTGGGTGGTCTTCACTTCTCCGATGCCTAAGTCAGTCGATGCATATAGACAGTATAACAATAAATGAGTAGTAAATGCATAATCAATAAGGAGAGAGGAGAGAACCTTTTATAGGTGAGGAAAAGGTTGATCTTCTTGTTTTCGATGTGGGACTGATATGCTTCAATTCCCAGCGTCTGGAGCTTCTGATGCTATCTTGGCGCGGCGTGTGGCGGCACGTCGGCGGTGATCTAGGGGCGATCCGGGGCTCAGGCGGTAGCCCGCCTAGCTGTGTTTCCGTAGGTCACTCCTTTGGTGGGAGTTGGTACCTCTGGCGGTACAATGAGTGTGGCTCATTATGGCTAATTATGCTTGCAAATGCACATGCAGGTACAAGTCCCCCAAGTCCCCAGTCAAGGAGGGCAATCTTGGTTGGGGAGTTGCTCAGCGGTTTGAAGCGTTACTTCTGCTAGACTTGCAAAAGCATAATTAGCGTCAGTGCATTGTCAACTATGGATTTACTGAGCGAACGCTTTATACCCTTTCGGGTCGGCCCATGCTAGGCCCTCTAGGGAGTCCCCCACTCCCCGGCTAAGATGGACCTCCGGATGGTCGGTAAATTGTTTGTTGAGGGGGAGCTGCACGGAGCAGAGGGTGTTGGGTAGCGAGCCCAATCTTTAGTACCCAAATGACGGGGGTCAACGTACCTGATCAGGGCTATCGTAGACTGTTGACAAGTCCCCATGTCCCGTAGGGACGGTCTGACCGTAACGCCGCGTGGCGGTCGTTATCAGAGTGAGGCGTAGCCTCGGGATCCGCCGCTGGCGGATATCCCCCCGCTGGTTGTAGCAGGAAGCAGCGTCGCGGAGACGTGCCTGGCGATATTTTATTAAGCGGTGTTGCGCTCATCAAAGTACGCAGTTTGCAAGATGGAAAGGGAGTTCCGCTAGCGGTGTGTCGTGTAGCGGAAGATTCCCTGCTTGCAGGGTAACAAGAGAGAAGTTTCACTGGCGGGGCTTTGCTCAGTGGAGACTTCGTCACTTGGGAGGTGTCAAGGGAGAAGTTCCGCTGGCGGAGTATCGCTCAGCGGAGACTTCGTCACTTGGGAGGTAACAAGGGAGAAGTTCCGCTGGCGGAGTATCGCTCAGCAGAGACTTCGTCACTTGAGGTGACAAGGGAGAAGTTCCGCTGGCAGAGTATCGCTCAGCAGAGACTTTGTCACGGGAGGTGACAAGGGAGAAGTTCCGCTGGCGGAGTATCGCTCAGCGACGACTTCGTCACTTGGGAGGTGACAAGGGAGAAGTTTCGCTGGCGGAGTATCGCTCAGCGGAGACTTCGTCACTTGGGAGGTGACAAGGGAGAAGTTTCGCTGGCGCAGTATCGCTCAGCAGAGACTTCGTCACTTGGGAGGTGACAAGGGAGAAGTTTCGCTGGCGGAGTATCGTTCAGTGGAGACTTCGTCGATTGGTGGTCTCCTGCCAAGTGGTTACTTCCACTAGACGCTTCGTCTGATGGTGGTCGACACGTGGCCGATTCCTAGAGGGTTAGCGTCTGGAGGTGTGCCTCCTCAACCTAGCCGTCTTCTCGTAATTAATGCGAGTAATTATGGATTTTGTAACCGAGGCGACGCCTCGGTTAATCCGGAGAGTTAGTGCAGATGTGGGACACGTGTCCGGCTGGTGTGTGATGTCGTTTTTCAGTGGACGGCCTAGAATTCTTTGACGTTGACATAAAAGGGGGGGAACCTAGCGAGATTTGACACTTTGCTAAAGCTTCAAACTTTACTCGTCGTCTTCACGCTCTGTTCGTCTGAGATTTGAGAAGGAGGCTGCTGGGATTTCGTGGAGTTATCATACCTGGAAAAGGCGAAGATTTCCTGTATCGAAGACTAGTGTTGACGATCACACCAGTGTTCACCTTTGAGGTTGGTATCCCGAATCCCACTCCTGTTTTATTGGGTCTGTGTCTTCTAGTGTTGGTTTCTGGGTTTTGTTGTTTCTGTTTTTGGGGTGTGATCTGCTCTTCTCTGGTGCGCTCTGAGGGTGTAGAGTGAGATTTGGAGGTGGGTTATGGTGTTTGGCAGAGAGTTGGTGTTTAGGGATTTGCTAGATGGTTGAATCTGGGTTGAATGCATTTGTTCTTGTTTTGGTATTTTCTGGGTAACTATTCTTGATGTTCTTGGATGCAACTGGTATAGGAATAGGCTCGATCTTGTTTGAGCTAACTGTTTGGGTTTTAGGGTTTGGGATGGCTAACGTCGTAGAGATTTCGAGCAGTGAGGACTCCGAGTTTGACGTGTCGTTCAGCGTGGCGGATAGAATTTTTATTGACTCGTTGCGTCCGTCTGCCCGTGCAGGAACCTCACTGCCAGAACCGCTAGAGATCGAGCCGCTACAAACCATACCCTGGGACGTAGCCATGGGTTGTACCTCGCGTCCAGAGAGTTCTAGGGCGGGGGAGGCTGCCGCTGCTCAAAATAGGAGTGAGGAGCGGTTGGTGAGTAACAGCGCTGCTAGTGGTTCCGCTGACGGGGCAGAGGTGGCGGGAGAGGATGCTGAGTTAGCGTGGGTTCTCCATGATGGCACCCCCGTTGACGAGGCGGGAGGGCGGATGACTGTTGCCGCCGTCAACCGGATAAAGCGAATGTTTTCGGTTGCCAGGCGTGGTAAAGCTGCGTCCACCGACGGTGGACGAGAAAGCTTCCATTCTGCCAGCTGGATTTGCCGCCGTGCACGAAGCGATCTTCAGCCAAGGAGTGACGTTCCCGCTGCTGCCAAATCTCCAAATCCTGGTGTGCGAGTTTGGCCTTGCTTTTGGGCAGATTTGCCCCAACATATGGCGGTTGCTGATGGCGGTGAACTCACTATGGCGGTTGTCCGTTTGCGAGGGGCCAACTGTGGCAGAGGTGCTGCACTTCTACGAGCTGGTGTGCGTGAAGCGCCAAGGTTGCAGAGGGCAAGTGAACTTGAGTCGCCGCCAGGGGTGCCCAAGCTGATCGAGAACCTGAGGGATTCCATGTCTTACTGGCGGGGTACCTTCTGTGTTGCCACGGCAGGGTGGGAATACCAAGCTGGGTCCAACGAGGGGGAGCCGACGTTTAGGATTAAGTCGGAGTTTCAGCCCATCCGAGGTTGTTTGTCGGTCTCCGCTGATCATAGTTGGCGGTTTTTTTTTATATATAGCCTTGTACTTTGTACTAATGATTACTCTTTCTTGTGTAGCGGGCTTGCGCTATAACCTAACTCATGAAGAAGAGTGTCGCGTGGCACGGATTAGAGGCTGCTGGCGGAATCGCAACCTGCTGGACTTTCGTCTCCTCACTGGTTGGGAGTTGTTGGTCGATCAACAACTGACTCGTGCTGTTGGTAAGCAATCTCCGCCACACCGTACCTTTGATCAGTTTATCTGAGGCTGATTGGTTTTTTTTTTTTTTTTTTTAGAATCTTCGCCCGATAACAAAGCGAGTCGCGACGCTTTTGACTTATGGACCGCGTTGAAATAGACAACTTCCTGGAGAGTATGTACGCCTCCGGGCTGGCGGCTCAGTAGACCGTCGTTAACCCGGACACACTGGCGCTAAGCCAGTCCGAAGGCCCCGTGGTGCTACCTATGCCACACCACTCCCACCTTGGCGGCGACGGTTCGCCTATTGTTCAGGCGGGGACCGGTGTGGGCGGTGGGGCCGTCGGTGGGAGCAAGGGTCCTGCTGCGATCGTACCACAGAAAGAAAGAGTGCCTGCTGTTCGGCGGGGCGGACATAAGGAGAAGGTGGTGCAGCCAGCGGGGACTGTCGCCACTGCGGGGTTGGAACCGCCGCCGAAGGGCTCAAGGCCTGCTGCTGAAAACACAAGGGTGCTTCAGCGAAAACGCCGCCAAAATGACTCCGCTGACGAGGAAGAGGGGGACGATGTGGAGACCATCGGGTCCCGCCAGCAGAAGAGGGCTCGACAGGGTCCGCCCAAGGCGCCAGTGGTTGCTGAGAGGGAGGTGCCAGCGAGCGATCTGGACTCGTTCGCCGCATACGCAGAGTTCATGACCGACGATGAGCAGGAATTTCTTTACCACCTCTGCGAGCACTCGGGTTTGGCGGCCTAGCGGGGATTGTGCGCCCAACCGCCGTTGACCAATCGCCATTCTGTTCGGCCTTCGGTCATCTGTCGGTTGGATTGCACGAGGTGTTCCTGGCAGCGTCGAAACAACCCCGGGTCGAGCGGCAACTCAGGGAGGAGATCCTGGGTCTCCAGAGAGAACTGGGGGAGGCCAAGGACAGGCTGGTGGACGCCGAGCGGCGCCTGACCAAGGCGGATTGTGATGCCGCGGATGCTCGCGGCAAGCTGGCAGTCGCCGTCGAGCGGGATGTGGAGCGGAATAACCATGTCTGCAAGCTGGAGCAAGACATATCCCTGCTGCAGGATCGGGTGGTAGCCAAGGATAAGAAGATTGAGATCCTGCAATGGGAGTCCGCCGCCAGACTAGTCGAGGTGAAGAGGCTAGAGGGTGAGATCACCCGCTTGGGAGCTGAAGGGAGCCGTGCTGCGGCCACCGCTGTAGAGGCATTCAAGCAGTCGGCGGACTATAAGAAGGCGCTGACTGAGGCGGCGAAGGCCGGTGCCGTCGCCAATGTGGAAATGTTGAAGCAGAAAGGCGCTATCGACTGGGTGAAGGCGTCCCAGCCCACTGTGCCGCCAGTTCAGAATGCCCCGCCGGCGAAGGGTGCGGTCCCCGCCCAAGCTGAAGGCGCTCGCTAGGGAAGCGGAGAAAGTGGCGCACGCCCGGCGGATGACTCCCAGCGGACTCCTCCTACCCAGTCGGAGATGTCCCGTGCTGGTTTCTTGGCAGCCCATACCCGGGCAGATGGTACAATAGAGACTCCCAGCCCTACTGCTCGAGGGTCTGACCAAACAAGCTGCCTACATCCGCCGCCGCATGCCGAAGGTGAAAACGCTGATGGCAATCGCGCCAATCCCTAAAATTGATGTTGAGCTCCTTCTACTTTTTGTAGCCGCTGAGGCGTAATTTTTTGATGTAATGAACTTTTTGGGTGGGGAGTCCCAACCCTATATATATGGAGTGAAATTTTGAAATTTTGTTGTGTTTGTCATGATATGTCTGTTCCGCTAGAGTTTTGACTTAGAGTTTTCTTTTGTCAATCAATGAAACATTAAAGGAATTAAGATTGGTCCAAGTGCACAATGTAGTGGACGTGGTCCGCTGACTATTGTTGGCGTTGCCAGTTGCCCTCAGTGCTAGACTTGGTAACAATGGTTTGAATAATTCCTCGTTTCATTGATAGCTGACTGATCAGCGTTTCCAAAAGCGGGGTAGTGCCCGTTGGGTAGCTTCCCTTAGCTAAATATTGAACAAAAATTTAGCTAAGTCAAGATGCTCTTGGGTAGCGGGATGACTATTTGTAGTAATACCGAAGGTGTTCGGTATTCCAATGGTGGGTCGTTGTGACGCCATCCTTGTCCATTAAGTAGAAGGTGCCTGGGCTAACGACTTCTACAATTTTGTATGGACCTTCCCAAGTTGGGTGGAATTTTGTTGGCGGTGGAATGACTTCCTTCATTACCCAGTCCCCCAATTGGAGGTTCCGGGCTTTGATCCTGGCATTGTAGAAACTCGATACCCGCTGCTTGTTTTGCAAGTTGTGCAAATGGGCCTTGTGTCATCTTTCCTCTAGGAGGTCCTTGTCAAGGTTGACGTCGTCGCTGTTGGTCTCTGGGCAGTAGCCTTAGACCCTAGCGGTAGGTTGAGTTACCTCGATAGGTAGGATGGCTTCAGTTCCGAACATTATGCAAAAAGGAGTTTCACCAGTGGCGGAAGTTGGGGTCGTCCTGATGGCCCATAGAACTTCCGGAAGCTTCTCCACTCATAAGCCCTTGGCGTTGTCGACTTTCTTTTTTAGCAACTTCTTGATTATCTTGTTTGCTGCTTCGACCTAGCCGTTGGTTTGGGGGTGAGCGACAGATGTAAAACTCATCTTGGTGCCAAGGTTGGCGGTGAAAGAGATGAGTTCCTTGTTATTGAACTGTGTGCCGTTGTCTGTGATGATTGTATGCGGGACACCGTAGCGGCAGTAGATGTTCTTCCAGAGGAAGTGAATTACTTTGGCGGTAGTTATTGCCGTCAGGGGCTCCGCCTCTATCCACTTGCTGTTGTAGTCGATAGCAACAATGATGTACTTGAACTAGCCTTTGGCGGTTTGGAATTTTCCCATCAAGTCCAGGCCCCACGTTGAGTGAACCCATGGACCGATGATGACCGACAGTGGTTACGCCGGTGCATGTGGGAGATTAGCATATTGCTGGCATTTGTGGCAAGATCTTGATATCTGCCGGGCGTCATCACCGAGTGTAGGCCAAAAGTAGCCTTGTCGCATTGTGATATTGGCCAAGGATCTGGTGCCCGAGTGGTTTCCACATTCTCCGCCGTGTATCGTTGTCAGCACGACCTTTCCCTCTTCTGGGGTTAGACAGCGGAGGTTGGGATGGGTGAATCCCTGGCAGTAAAGTTTGTCGTTTTGGATGTTGTAGCGGGTTGCTCTCCGCTTGAGCTATCGCGCTTTGACTTTGTCTTCTGGCAATGCCCCGTTGTGCTTGTGTTCGATGATCTCGTCCATCCAGCTAGGATTGACCTCAATGTTGAAGATCTCCGTCAGGGTTTTTGTAATACTTGGCTTGTCAAGACATTCCACTCTTGTGTCCGCTGGACTTTGGTGGGGTTGGGCGGTTGCTGGTCTTGCCAGTGAATCAGCCTTGGCATTCTTTTCCCTGGGGATTTGTGTGATGGTGTGAAATTTGAATTTTTTGAGCAACGTCTTGACGTACCCTAAGTATGCCGCTAACTGTTGGTCATTGGCCTGAAAGCTGTCGTTGACCTCATTAACAACTAACTGAGAGTCGCTGAAGATGTTGACACTGTCAGCCCCTGAGTCGATGGCGAGGAGTAAGCCGGCAATGAGTGCTTCATACTCCGCCATATTGTTTGAGGCTTTGAAGTTGAATTTCAACGCGTATTCCACGCTCAGCCCCCCTGATCCTGTTAAGATGACTCCGGCGCCGCTGGCCTTGGCACCAGCGGAGCCGTCCACATGCAAGTTCCAACCTGACTGCTGGGGAGCTGGCTCTTCAGCGGTCACCATTTCCGTTCCGGGCTCTGCTTCGTTGCTGGGTTCGAGCTGACGCTTGGTGAGTTCAGCAATGAAGTCTGCCACCTCCTGGCCCTTCATTGCGGTTCTTGGTTTGTACTCGATGTCAAACTCGCTGAGCTCAAAGGCCCATTTGCTGAGGCACCCTGAATGCTCAGGGTTCTGCATTATCTGTCTCAGCGGTTGATTGGTTAACACATGGATCGTGTGGGCCTGAAAGTACTGGCGAAGGCGTCTGGCGGCAACGATGAGTGCGAGAGCGAGTTGCTCTAAGGGATGATACCTTCTTTCTGCTCAATTCATGCCTCTGCCGGCGTAGAACACTGGGAGTTCCTCCTGGCCCTCCCGCCGGACAATGGCGCAGCTTACCGCTGACACTGATACCGCTAGGTACGTATATGTATAGTGTTTCTCCTTACACAGGGATAGAGAGGAGTGGGACTGCCGCTAGGTACTCCTTCAAGCTCTGGAACGCCGCCTGACATTCTGGGTTCCAGTTGATGACTTTCTTGTGAGTCATTTTGAGGACTTTGAAAAATGGGGCACACTTATCGGTGAGTCTGGAGATGAATCGAGAAAGGGCGGTTAACTTGCCCTTGAGGCTATGGACGTGTATCTTCCACTCAGGGTCCTTCATGTCGAGGATGGCTTGTACCTTGTCCGGGTTAGCCTCGATGCCTCGTTCGCTGACGATATAACCCAGAAACTTGCTGGCGGTGACGCCAAAGAAACATTTTTCTGGGTTGAGGCGCATACCATAAGCCAAAAGGATGGTCACTATGATTTTGAGGTTTGCCACATGTCCGCTGGCCCTTATACTCTTGACCAACATGTCGTCCATGTAGACCTCGATAATCTTGCCTAGATGTTCCGCGAACATGGCATTCATCAGTCGTTGATAAGTTGCACCAGCGTTCTTCAGACCGAAAGGCATAACATTATAGCAGTATAGGCCCTTGTCGGTGGTGAAGGTGGTGCACTCCTGGTCGCCGGGATGCATCTTGATCTAATTGTAGCTGGAGAAAGTGTCCATCATGCTGATGAGCTCATGTCCGGCAGTTGCATCAACCAGTTGATCAATGCGGGGTAGTGGGAAACTATCCTTTGGGCATGCTTTGTTAAGATTTTTGAAGTCGAAACACATCCGCCACTTGCCGCTGGGCTTTTTTAACCATAACCAAGTTGGAAATCCACTGGGGATAGATGACTTGGTGGATGAACCCAATGCCCTGGAGCTTGGCAACCTCTTCTCCTATTGCACGGTATTTTTCTTCGTCAAAGGCTCTCCTCTTCTGCTTAATAGGATAGAAGGATGGTTTGATGCTCAACTTGTGCGTGATGATTTCAGGGGAGATACCTGGCATGTCTGCATATGACCATGCAAAGACCGCAGCGTTGTCACGTAGGAACTGAGTGAGTTCCGCCGCCACCTCTAGGTCTAATTGAGCGCCTATGCAGACTGTTCGCTCAGGGTGCTCGTTAGAGATGCTGACAACTTTCAACGACATTTCTTGATTGACTAGCTCCTTCTTTACATACTTCTTCTCCTCATCCCTGGGATCCTTGAAGATATTTGGTGGCGGTGCATGGTTTCCTACCATTAGGATCTCATGGCGGTGGGTTGACCGTGCTATAGTAGTTGAATAACATTCTCGTGCCAACTGCTGACTTCTCTTGACACAGCCCGTGCCGTTGGGTGTGGGGAACTTCATGAGAAGCATGTATCCGGCGATGATGCACTTAAGCTTGTTGAGTGCCGGCCGGCCAATGATGGCGTTATACGAGCTGAAACAATCGACGATTATGAACTCTGTATGTACCTCCGCCATACATGGACTAGTGCCGATAGCTAGCCGCATGTAGTCAGAACCCAGCGGTTGCGTGATGTCACCGGAGAAGCTAAGCAGTGGCTCATGATCTTGGAGTAGTTTTCTGTTCCGCTTAAGGTTGTTGTAATAACCGCTGAACATGACATTGACAGCGGATCCGCTATCCACTAAGATTCTTCCCACTGACCATTTATCGAGAATGACATCGATCAAGAATGGGTCGTCATGGGGTAGATGCACTCCGCGTTCCTCCTCCTTTGAGAAGGTAATGGGCTCCCAACCAGACTTTGGGAGTTTGGCAGATCTTTCATAGCGGACGTTGCAGACTTCTTTTGGGTGATTAGCTCGTGCATAACGCTTTCTTGCCAAGTGAGACATGTTGGTGATTGGAGCACCGCCGTCGATGGTGTTGATGCGGCCCAAGGGCTCAATGTTGGCGATCACAGGTGGCGGTTGGCGCACCTTGAATTGCTCCATCTTGCCATCACGGTACAAGGTCTCAATGGCCGTTTTGAGAGCATTGCAGTTGTTGGTATTGTGATCGCTGTCCTCGTGGTATTTGCACCACCCGCCAGTGTTTCTTGGTTTTACCGTTTTTGGGTATCTTCCAGGGGGTGGCGGTGGGATCTGATCCTTACACTGATTGTATATTTCCTCATACGAGGCTGTGAGGACTGTAAACACTGCATACCGCTGAGAGGACTCCGTTTGTTTGTTGCAATTATCCCCATGGGATGGGCGGTTGCCTTTGTAGTGTTGGTCCTTCTGCCGCTTGTTCTGGTAGTGGCCCTGTTGCCACTCCCTCTTCTTGTCAGTTGGCGGTGCAGCGGGGGTTTTGCTAGCGGTCTCCTGATGGCTGGAGGAGGGTTGTATTGACTTTGTTGGTGTTGCTGGTGGCGGTGGGGTTTCTCCATATGTGATGAATTCTACTTGGGCATGAATGACCGCTTCACTCATGAGGTGGTCGTATACCGCATTTGGATGATTGTAGTTGAGGTGATAGAGGAATGGCCCCTTGAGGAGTCCCTGCTTGAAAGCCGCCAAAGCCATTGTTTTATCAAGATCGCGGCATTGAGATGCTACCGCCCGCCATCTTGTGACAAATGCCTTCAGTGATTCGTCTGCCCCCTGCTTGATGCCGAACAGCTGACTTGTGTTGTGATGTCCGGCGGACAATAAGATGAACCGAGAGAGGAAGGCGTGTGATAGCGTGTGGAATGAGTCAATGGATCCCGGCGGACAATCGAAGAACCAATTCATTGCCTCACCGTCCAACATTTCGCTGAACAAGTGGCACAGGGTGGCGTCGTCAAATCCCTTGTTGTTGGTGACCTTCTTGAAGGTGTCCATATGGACGAAGGGGTCAGATATGCCGCTGTAATGTGACATCTTTGGGGTTTTTGCGTACGCTGGTCTGATAGCCTGCAGAATCGTAGCGGTGAATGGTCCTAGTCTGGACGCGAAAAGCGGGTTTGGAGTTGGCGCCGGGGCGCCCGACTCCGCCCGGATTAATCTCTGCTCCAATTGTTGCATCCTTTCCAGTATTTGGGCTGTTACGTTGCCGGCGGGACCTGCCTGGATACTCCGCTGAACCTGCCTGCGCCTTGGGGCAGGCGGATTGCCCTCAGTTCTTGCCCTAGCTTCCGAGCGGTTGGTGCGTGGCAGTGATTCCGCCTCCTGCTCCAACATTAGTTGGGGGACAGGCGGTGGCCCCATCTCCAATAGTTCAGGTGGGTTCAGCGGTACCCGCATCTGTATAATTGGTCCTGGTACCAACGTACCAGTGTTGGGCCGGCTACGCCTGGTGCTTTGTGACTACTCGCTCTGTGCTGGGTTGGCGTTTGCATCCAGCGTCCTCTTTAGTTCATCAAAACATGACATCAGCGTAGCCACTTGTTTTTGGGCCTCGGCCTTCTCTCTGCGTTGCTCTTCACGCTCTCTGTTTGCTTTGTGAAGATCCGTCAGTGCCAACTCGTACAGAGCGGCGAGATCCTGGCTTGGTGGGAGGCTGCTGCTTGGATTTACTTCACCGTCGGGGTTGGCCGGGGTGCTGAATAGTGCGCGGTTGATGCTTACCGCTGGGTTGGTGGGTTGGGGAATGGCGGACTGGTTTGCCTGCTCTTCAGCGTTTCCCCCACTACCGTTAGTCATGGTAATTGTGGTGGGATGACCTTTTGTTCAAGAGTTCCCACAGACGGCGCCAATGTTAATACTCAAAGTCCAACGGTAGCCGAACCTTCGTTTAACGCGGGTCCAGTGGGCGGACCGCTACCCTGATGACTTGATGATCTTTGCTAGCTGTCAAATGAAAGACAGGGCGTCAGAGGGAGACCGCATTGGGCGGTCTTCACTTCTCCGATGCCTAAGTCAGTCGATGCATATAGACAGTATAACAATAAATGAGTAGTAAATGCGTAATCAATGAGGAGAGAGGAGAGAACCTTTTATAGGTGAGGAGAAGGTTGATCGATCTTCTTCTTGTTTTCGATGTGGGACTGATATGCTTCAATTCCCAGCATCTGGAGCTTCTGATGCTATCTTGACGCGGCGTGTGGCCGCACGTCGGCGGTGATCTGGGGGCGATCAGGGGCTCAGGCGGTAGCCCGCCTGGCTGTGTTTCCATAGGTCACTCCTTTGGTGGGAGTTGGTACCTCTGGCGGTACAATGAGCGTGGCTCGTTATAGCTAATTATACTTGCAAATGCACATGCAGGTACACAAACTTAAGTGACGTTTTAAACATTTTAAAACACAACAATCTACAAAACCAACCTTCATTTGTCTCAACAAAAGTAGTTGTCATCTCAGTGACGACTCAAATTATTTTTAGTCTCAACGACACACCCACAAAATCACACTTCTTTCCTCTCAACATAAAGCATTTGTCAAAATTATGACATTACAACTCACTACATATCTCAAACCACAATTGCACTCACAATACGAATTAAGTAAAATCAGTAATCCCTGCGTAGAAACTTAGTTCAGGAGATCACATTAAAACCAATCAACAGAAATCGTAGTAATCCCTGCATAGAGTTTAGTTCAGGAGATTACATTAAACCAATCAACTGATAATATGATACCCGAACTTATAAAGTTATCAAAGTAATACCCAGACTCAATTTTTCGTATCTCTGTCGTACCTATGGTTATTTTTTGTCACGGCGCCGTCAATTTAACCACGTGCGACGCACATGACTCGTTAAATGAGCCAAAAAAGACTTATTTGCTCTCCATTTGATTTTTTTTTCTTTTGTTTGTTTGTTTTTTTTTTTTTAAGAATACTCAATTCGTTAAATTTTCTCTCTCTTATTCATCATCCTCTTCCTTGAAACAGATTTGGTTACCTATCATTGTTCTGATTTCATCTCCCATCAAATTCAACCTCTTGCAATTTTCTTTCCATTCAAATCCACCACTAATCCCACCTCAGTGACAATAAACAAGATAAGTATTTGAACCTAGCAATTCTTCATGCTCATCTTCTTAAATCCAGTAAAAAAGCCTAAAAAAAAAACTAAGAAATCCTAGCAATTGTTCATGTTCTTGAGCCTATTCATGTTCATCTTCTTAAACCCAACAAACCCATTTGAGCTTTCGAGAGAAGAGAGGCTGGTGATGGGATTGAGCTTCAATTTGGAAGAAACCCATTCCAGCCATTAATCTCAAATTGAACCCGCAATCAAGAGGGTGATTTTGGTGCCCTTGTTACAAAGCCTTGATTTTGCAGAACACAAACTAAGTAGCAAATCTGATAGAATAACCTCAGTTTATTCATGAATGCATATGGACTATATAGCCTACAAAAGACCTAACTTGAAGATAAGAAGAACAGCCCACGTTATCAACTAAACGTGGTAAATGTGCAAGGAAATAGTCAACAACAAGCTACACTACCCTAACATTTAGGTAAGTTATTAACAGAAAAACAAAAACCTAACAGAACGTCCTAAAAACCTGACATTCCCTCCCTTAAACTAACTGCACTAAGCAATTAGTTTACGACAAGTTCTTCACACACTCCCAACAAACCTCGCAATTTCTGAAATAGTTCAAGCTTGAGTGGCTTGGTCATTATGTCTGCTATTTGATCCTTCGTCCCACAATGCACCATCTCTACAATTCCTTTTTTCGTCAAGTCCCTTAAGAAGTGAAATCGCACTTCTATGTGCTTGCTGCGACACTGGGTTCTTAGACAATTTGATTGCTGAGCTGTTGTCACAAAACACAATCGTACAATCCTTTTGCAAACAATTGAACATCTTTAGGATTCTGTGTACCCAAACAGCTTGACATGCACACTCCGTTGTGAACATCTTTAGGATCCTTAGCTATGCCTTATGAGGAACCAACACAAGGACAAGGAAAAAACTAAAGCACAAGCCACCAATTGATAAGGTTACTATACCAAAACCTCAACTCTCTTCTTAATTTTAGAACATCCAATATGCGCTCTCCTTCCACAAAATGTTACAAAACCTTAAATCAATTTTTCAATCAGACAACACATATCAGACGACAGCAAACATTTTAACTGTCGTCTGAAATAATCAGACAACAGCAAAAAAATATATGTCGTCTGAATTTTTGAATCCAACGACAGTCATTACTTGGCTCTTGTGCAATTACTTTTCAGACAATGGTTGATATTATGATGTTGTCTGAATGGATCGATTCAGACAACAGTTATTATTTCAATGTTGTCCAAGGTTTATTCAGACAATGGTTGATTTTTGATGTTGTCTGATTGTTTTCAATCACACAACTGTTATTCGTTGTCTGTTGTGCAACAACCTTTAAGTCAATGCTCGCTAAAAGATGTTGTCTGATTTGTTTCACACAATTGTTTTTATTCTTCTGTTGTCACATTATCTTCAGACAATGCACCCTAAATGCTGTTGTCTGATTTGTATTTCACACAACTGTTTCTATTCGTCTGTTGTCACGTTATCTTCAGACAATGCACCCTAAATGCTGTCGTCTGAAGTTAGATTTTTCTTTTCCCCCTCTCCCGATACAAACTGAATTTTTTTTTTTTTTTGAAAGGGATACAAGCTGAGTTTAATTTAGCTAGGGTTAGATATATGACTTTCAAAGTTTCAAGTTTCAACACTTGGGACAAAAATCAAAAATTAAACTCTTTCCCTCTCCATTCGACCAAAACACCCGAGCTCCCTCCTCTCTCTCAAAATCACATCTGCCCTCAGCCCTTAAGACCTTCTCTCTCTCTCTCTCTGCTGCCTGTTTGATTGTACTTTCAGCTCTCTCTCCCACCGCAGTGACCGCCAGTCGACCACCACCGCAGTGTTCGCCAGTCGACCACCACCGCTTCGATCTCTGCTGCTTCCATCCCCCCTCTGCTACTTCGATTCGCCCTCTGCTGCTTTGGGACTTAGATTCCCGGAGTTTCGAGCAATAGCCAGTTCATCTTTTTGGTGTGGTTTGATTCTTTGGCTTGGATCTATTGATGTTGTTTTGATTGATTTGGTATTACACGCTTGGATTTATAATTTGGGGCTTGGCTTCCCTCCCCCCTCTGCTACTTTAATTCGCTATCTCACTTCGTCACTGACTCACTGTCAGTCCCACTTCGCCGTCGCTGATCAAGCCTTCGCCGTCGCCATCTCACATCGTCGTCGCTGATCAGTTCTTCGCCGTTGCTATCTCACATCGCTGTCTCTCTCTCTCTCTGTCCCCACCGCGCCCCTCCTCCCCAAAGATCCTCCGTCAGCCTCCAGCCTTACATCTTAATGAGTTAACGTAAGTTCTATTCTTCCAATCTTCTTGTTTTGAGAAATTGATAATCTGGGTTTCTGGGAATTATTCATCTTTGCTTGAATTAGAAAATTGGAATTTGTCAGTTTGATAATCAATTCTGGGAATTATTCATCTTCTTGTTCTGATAAGTGATAAATTGATAATCAATTTGATAATTGTTGAGTTGAATATGGAAAGTTGGAAACTTTGATAATCAATTTTGGGAATAATTCATCTTCTTGTTCTGATAAGTGATAAACTGATAATCAATTGCAATCAATTGCAGTCAATTGCAGTCAATTGATAATCAATTTGATAATTGTTGAGTTGAATATGGAAAGTTGGAAACTTTGATAATCAATTTTGGGAATAATTCATCTTCTTGTTCTGATAAGTGATAAACTGATAATCAATTGCAATCAATTGCAGTCAATTGCAGTCAATTGATAATCAATTTGATAATTGCTGAGTTGAATATGGAAAGTTGGAAACTTGTTCATATGCTATCGTTGAGCTGCAAACTTTTGTTCTGCTTGAGTTGTTGAGTTGGCTTGCTCATATGATAATTGTTGGCTTGTTGAGTTGGCCACATCTATTGTTGCGATAATGCTAATAGCCTATAAATGAGTTGTAACAAGCCTATAATTCTGAATGTGGCAGTTTCTTGTGTTGTCTTCAAAGTTTAAATTACGTCTGTGAATTTTGAGCGAGGGAGTGAATTTCTTATCCTTGCTTCATATTTTTTTTTCTGTGCTCTTCCTCTAAAGCTTGCTTTAGATCCATAATGTTATTCGTCTTTCTATGGCAGTTGCTTTAATTCCTCTATCTATTTTTCACCAACATTTTGGTTCCACTTTTCGTTTTTCTTTTTCAATCTTCATTAGTTTTGCTTCAGATTGCACCTAGCCTTTCAATCCTACTTAGCTCATTTTAGCTTCTTTTCTTCTTTCTACGAAACAAACCTACAAAAACACTAAAAGATGTAAATGAATCATAAATATAGAGAACTAAACATAAAAACCAAGATTAAGAGGGCATATAAATATATGACAATATGAGCACATCAATGTCCAATTTCTAAAATTGATCACAGTTTAAAACTTTACTAGTACCAAGAATAGGCAGAGTGGAGCATAGTGGATTTAAGGTTTACATCGAAAAATCTTTTATACACAACTTCAATTTCTCAAACCCGGTTTGCATTCTATTTAGGACTTATTATACCTAAAAATAAACATTTTTTTTGGAATAATAAGTGGATCTCAATCCATTAAGTTTCCAGCCTCATCTCTCACAATTACCCTTATTCCTCCATGTTCAGAGTCACTTTGAAGCGCACTGTCATGCCCCGATTTTCAAGCACAATTAATACACAAATTAACAAACACAAATACCCCGGGCGTGATGCTTCAGACATCAACACTAAATACCTAGAAATTTTTTTTTAAAACAAGTACAAAATGATGCGCTGAACCCACAATGTCAATACAGATTCGTTCTTTAGAGTCACATCTTTCATTACATCAAGTTTACAAATTAAATTGAAATAACAATTCAATAAGCAGACAACCCCACCACACTTACTACACAGCGGAAGACTAACAAGTACATACAACAATAAGTTCCTAAACTCACGACTGCAATGGCAAGGGACCACAGCTCCATCACGTGCACCCTAACCTGTAGAATAGACCCCCTACACCATTGATTAATAGTGCACCCGGTTAAAATAACAAACCCGGTAAGCTTTTCCAAGCTCGTGTGAGTAACTCAAAACAAACAAACAGAAGCACATGCTTAAACCATCTCAACCTAAAAAAAATCGATATGCAATTATCACGACAAATAACATCAAGTTTCACATCCTACAATATCATGCTCATGTAAGTTAACTCATATTAAAAATCCACATGCTCTGACTCTCGACTCATGCATCAAATTTCACAATACTTCAACAAAGAATCAAACTCTAGTGACGTTTTAAACATTTTAAAACACAACAATCTACAAAACCAACCTTCATTTGTCTCAACAAAAGTTGTTGTCATCTCAGTGACGACTCAAATCATTTTTAGTCTCAACGACACACCCACAAAATCACACTTCTTTCCTCTCAACATAAAGCATTTGTCAAAATTATGACATTACAACTCACTACATATCTCAAACCCCAATTGCACTCACAATACGAATTAAGTAAAATCAGTAATCCCTGCGTAGAAACTTAGTTCAGGAGATCACATTAAAAACAATCAATAGAAATCGTAGTAATCCCTGCATAGAGTTTAGTTCAGGAGATTACATTAAAACAAAAAAAATTTGTACCAACAGTGTCTAGAGACTTGGGTGACTGATAATATGATACCCGAACTTATAAAGTTATCAAAGTAATACCAAGACTCAATTTTTCGTATCTCTGTCGTACCTATGGTTATTTTCCGTCACGGCACCGTTAATTTAACTACGTGTGACGCACATGACTCGTTAAATGAGGCAAAAAAGACTTATTTGCTCTCAATTTGATTTTTTTCTTTTGTTTGTTTTTTTTTTTTTTTAAGAATACTCAGTTCGTTAAATTTTCTCTCTCTTATTCATCATCCTCTTCCTTGAAATAGATTTGGTTAACTATCATTGTTCTGATTTCATCTCTCATCAAATTCAATCTCTTGCAATTTTCTTTTCCATTCAAATCCACCACTAGTCCTACCTCAGTGACAATAATCAAGATAAGTATTTGAACCTAGCAATTCTTCATGTTCATCTTCTTAAATCCAGTAAAAAAGCCTGAAAAAAAAAAAAAAAACTAAGAAATCCTAGCAATTGTTCATGTTCTTGAGCCTATTCATGTTCAACTAAGAAATCCTTCACCATTCTTGTTTTAAGAAGAACAGCCCACGTTATCAACTAAACGTGGTAAATGTGTAAGGAAATAGTCAACAATAAGCTACACTACCCTAACATTTAGGTAGGTTATTAACAGAAAAATAAAAACCTAACAGAACGTCCTAAAAACCTGACATTCCCTCCCTTAAACTAACTGCACTAAGACATTAGTTTACGACAGGTTCTTAACACACTCCCAACAAACCTCGCAGTTTCTGAAATAGTTCAAGCTTGAGTGGTTTGGTCATTATGTCTGCTATTTGATCCTTCGTCCCACAATGCACCATCTCTACAATTCCTTTTTTCTTCAATTCCCTTAAGAAGTGAAATCGCACTTCTATGTGCTTGCTGCGACAGTGTAAAACTGGGTTCTTAAACAATTTGATTGTTGAGCTGTTGTTATAAAACACAGTTGGTGCGGCTGAAATAGCCTCATAATTTAACCCTGCAAAATGTAGTTGTCAGTATAGGATAAGCAGGGATCGTTCAGTCCGGGGATTGTAGGGTACACATACACAAAAAGGTCAATTAACAAATAAAAGAATAAAATGTTGGGTTTTGAAATTTGGTTTCTAATCTACTTAAAATAAAAACAAAATAAATAAAACTATCTACAATGATCGACTTCTTCACACTCAAATCAGAATTTTCAAACCATATCAACATGCAATGAATTGTTTCAATCTATACAACATAAAATCGTGTCAACACTAAATATCATAAATGAATTCGACGTACAAGTCTGAAGAGATCTTGTACCACTTGAATTCTTCTTTTTAATCTCCTAAGTTAGGAAAAGTCCATAACTTAAAATATTTCATATAAAACATCACGTTAATACTGAAGAGCATCCGTCAACATTAAATATGAATCATTAAGTGCAATTAGAATTCTGAATTCAAACATGTATGCATCCATAAGAAGTTACAAACGCACAAACATGTAGCATATAATCTCGACCATTGTGCATAGCCTTTACCACTTCAATTTCTGCCCTAAAACGATTAGGGGAATTAGAACACAAATTTGGCTTTATTAACCTGCAGATTAACATCATTGTTCAACCAAAATCATATGCTTAAAGATACAAAAGGATGGCACAAAATCAGATTGTAAAATATCATAAACAACTCAAGAACATAAAGAAATGAATCTGAAAATTACTAATATAAACTCATTCTCAACAAAAATCCAACTCCAATAACAAAGTTCATAATCAAAATCTGAAATTCAATACTAAAGAGTACGAAAACAGAAATAAGGGCCATGGATTACACTTTTTGATCTTCAAGGAAGCTTGGAGAACATCAAGAGAACACAGGGCTAGGCCTTCAAGAACACGAACAGCCTTGGAGAAGTCCTAAAGCTCTTCACGACAAGAGGCTTTTTTTGAATATTGGAGAGGGTTTTGGAGAGAAGAGAGCTAGGCTAATGAACTGCATTTTGTGTGAAGAAGTGATGATTTTGGAGTAGAGAATGGTTGCTATTTATAGTGAAATCCTCCTATCTTGTGATGCAATCATGGCCAATCATCTAGAGGTGATTTCTCCTCCAAATTTCCTTGATTTTCTCATGACATAGTCTTGATTTTTCTGATCTCTTTTCCCCTTAAAATGCTCCTTCTCTTTCCTTTGAATAGTGACCAAATACATCCCTTATTCTTCTCCTTTGAATTGCACTAATTTCTTCTTCCAAGAATTGTGCACAAAATGAACTCCTACAATCAAGAAAAATCAGAAATTAATTAGTGTCTATAATCAATAGAAAATAAGATAATTAGGAATAAATATTGACTATAAACACTCCCTTTTATCTCCTTGAATTCTTCCTGATTTATGCAAGGTCTTCTTCTCTTTCAAGTTTCCTTGATTTCATCACTCAAGAGTTCTCAATGGGATGGACTCTCTTTAGAAATAGGAAAGTTCAAATGAAGAAAGTTCCCTAAAACAAAATAGGAAATATTTCCTAAAATGAAATAGGAAAGTTTCTAAAATGACTTGTCCTTCATTTACGCTCATTTATGCTCTTTTTTACCTTTTTTCTCCATTTCCGACCTTGAAGTACCTAAAAACAGAAACTACTAGACATGGTACCCGCGCTTTGCTGCGGGATTTGTTGTTTGGTAATAAAAATTTACAATAATGAAAAATATAATTGAAAATGACTTTATTATCGATCAAACTGATAACATACCATATATTACATTAATCAGAATAGTGTTTTTGTGAAGAGACACAAACTGTTCATTTTTTTTTACCACAATTCATTATTTCATTGAAACACATTAGACAAAATTTACAGCTAATTAATATGGATGAAAACAATCATGAATGCCAAAGTTACCGAGTATACATGCATTTCAAAGAAAATGACATAAGCTTTTGCTTTTCAAAAATCAAAGGCCAGCTTTAACTCACATGATACAGATATGATATGACATGAATTGCAAAGTAAAAATGATGGAATTGGAACTCAACCAACACTAAGCGATAACATTCTTGGCAAAAGAGAAAAGAGGACAACGTGCATAGATTTCATTGTTTTCTGTGGTTAATCACTTGCACAATATTTGGTTAAAATAAGAAACCCCAGCAAAATACTAATACAAAGGAAGAGTCAAAGCAGTGTTTTGTTTCCACTCCTATAGTCAACAAAACCCAATAAATTCCAAATCTTCAGCTCTCTCCAGCACATAGTATGAGAATATGGAGCATCCTAGCATCAAATGTTTCCCTCCTTTGGGTGAAAACTAAACCAACATCTTCAGAAACTCAAGACGAAGGAAAAAGAAAAAAAAAAAAAAATTCCAAACAGTCAATATGTACATAAATGAAGTCGTGTATAGAGAATCAAAGTAAAATTTTGGAGGAAAAGTAAGTCGGAACTGAAACCTAGTGAACAGAGTGAGAATGGAATCAATACCAGACCTTCAAAATTAGATTTTCAAAGCCTCTGGTTTCAGCTTTAGGCTCTTCAAGAGTAAGTCTCACCTGCAAAACCAACATAGAGAAACGGAGGCTTGATACATAATATATGTTAATGGCCTCATGACGGTATCTCCGTCTATTCATATTCTGTGGATATCCATAAACTTGGCCAGGATGTAATAATTCCCTTGATGAATAAGGATGAACAAAATTACACATTTTGCTTCTTTGCTTTTTTACTTAATCACTTCCTTTTAGCCATGTTCTAGAAGAGCACATTGCCTTTTTCTCCTAGACCATTTGAAACATACCTGATATTGTTTTGAAGTTTATTTGATTTACTCCTTTTTGTTTTGGACTCTATAATGTAAGGCTAACCTTCCTATCTTATGCTTGGAGGCATTTACTTTGAGACATACCAGATATACACTTTCTAAAGCATAAACCAAAATTGATAGATTAGAAAACTAAATCAAACAGCAGCATAACAACATGGGTAACTGAAACTTATACATTGAGATACATTCCTTCCTTCCTTCCCAAATCAAAACCCAATAATACCTCAATAAGTTCTTATCAAATTAGAACCCCATATACTTCCAACAACAACAACAACAACGAAAAACATTTGAATACTCTAGACCCCAGAATCAATCAAAATTTTCAAATGATCAAACACTACAATTTTACCTGAAAAAACTAAGCAAAAATAAAACTCTAAGTCAGCAACCAACTCACCTCAGACCAAAATGTGAATTGATTCATTAATCACAGTAACTTTATTCAATCTCATACGTCTTTCACCAAAATCTAAACAAACGATACGACGAACGATCCAAAGCAATAAAGGTTGAAACTTGAAGGAGAGAAACTAACCTCCGATCTCAGATGATGACGTGAGAATTTGCCTCCGATCTCTCTCTCTCTTCGTGCAAACCAAAGAAACACACCCGTTTCTCTATCTCTCTATCTCTTCGTGCAAAGCAAAGAAACACAACCGATTTCTCTCTCTCTCTCTCTCTCTCTCTCCTCGATCGTTCTTGATAATTGATAAAGATGGTTTACAAGACTGTAGAAGAAAGAAGAAATCAAGTGGAGGTGATATATCAAGGTCAGGACTCTAACCACAAAACCGTAAGTAAACCGAATAGAAAGGGCAAAAGCAGAACTGAAAATTGGGGTAAAGTTCAGATCGATCTAGAAGAGTTGATTTCAATTTATAGTCTGGAAGAGTTGATGTCGGTGTTGAGATGTCGGTGTAGAAGGATGCTTCCAGAAAGGGCAAATCGCATAACTGAAAATTGGGGTAAAGTTCAGATCGATCTAGAACTTGATAAAGAAGACAAAAACCAGATATTTTTCAAAGAATCTGGAAACACGGTTTGGAAACTGACAAAAGGGTATGAATCCAAAAGTAAGGGCAAAAGCGACTTTTCAAGACCTGATGAACAGTAGTAACAGTACCAACCCAACCGGCCTTTCGTATATAGTATAATATTATAATTAGTAATTTTAAGAAAATAACTTAGCCAAATGAGGGAAAATACATATTAAAAACGTCACACATTGTGCTCCTATCAACAGTCGTACAGTCTTTTTGCAAACAATTGAACATCTTTAGGATTCTCTGTACCCAAACAACTTGACATGCACACCCCGCTGCAGCCACGAACTCAGCTTCGGTTGTAGACAACGCAACAACGGGTTGTTTTCTTGAGGACTAAGAAACAGCACCAGAGCTCATCATAAACACATAATCGGAGGTGCTTTTACTCTCCTCAAGGTCTCTGGCGTAGTCACTGTCAGTATACGCCACCAAGTCATCAACCCCTCCCTTTCTATAAAAGATTCCAAAGCTTGTAGTTCCCCTCAAATACCTCAAGACCCTTTTTGCAACTTGGAGATGAAGTAGAGTTGGCCGATACATAAATCTGCTGATTAAGTTCACCACAAACATTAAATCTGGACGTGTGGCTGTTAGGTACATCAAGCAGCCCACAATTTGCTTGAAGTGGGTTGAATCATGTTACGTCCCGAACCTGAATCTACCGGTTTACTAGTCGTTTGGACGGTAAACGACCTTTACTTTCACTTTTACCTTCGGTTTAGTACTTTTAGTGGCCCTAAAAGTTGACTTTTTGTTCGGGTCAAAATTTGAGCAAATGTTCTTCATGAAACTTGTAGGGGATGTTAAACCGAGAACGTGCATATGTGGTTCGTAAAAATCGGAGCTCGTATGCGAAAGTTTTAAGCGAAAAACTAAAGTTACTATTCAGGGTTACTGTTCATAGTAAGTTCTTTAAATAGTCGGGTTACTGTGGTAAGTTTCCAAATTTGGAAACTTACCCGGCTCTTTCTCTCTCTTCTCCCCCGATTCTTCCTCCCCCTTTCGGCCTGATTCTTCCTCCTCCGAATTCCTCCGTTTCCGGCCACCCCACGACGAAACCCAGACACCCTAGGCTCGCCTCTTCCTCCTGGTCACACCCATGGTGGTATTTCACGGTGTCTCGACCGGAGGAGCTCGGAACTGAACCAAGAAGATCACTGTAGCAGTTTTGGTTTTTCGGCGATTTCCGGCGATACCGGCCATCTCCGGCTACCAAACCGGCGTCGAAGGTTCGGTTTTCATCACTGATCATTTCCCCTATGGCCTTGTATCGTGATTTATTGTGTAGAAGTCGAATTGACGAAATGAAATTCTAGGGTTCTTGGGAATTTCTGGGTTTGTGTTCATCAAATGATTTCGGCCGTTTTTAATTGTTATTTGGATGTGTTGTAGTTGAAGAAATTAATCAGTGGGTTGAGTTGTAGCTATACATGGAATTTGGTGGAGGTTGGTACCGGCGCGTGGATGCCACGCGCCGCCACTGTTGGTGGCGCGTGAGACTGTTTTGGGCCGAACTTTGACTTCTGCTGTAGAGATAATTAATCAATTATACATCTAGTTTTATAATTGCAGCTTTGGGATAGAATTGAGGATGTAATGAACATGGATTTTGATGTTGTTCAATGGTGGAATTGTTAATTGAATTGCGAGGAATCCATCCATCGGATTTCCTCGGTTCGGCCCTTAAGCCCACACACCAAAGGAATAACATTAGTGAAGAAGATTTGGAGGTTTTGGGCAAATAAAGTTAATGTTAGGGTTTGGTTTTAGTTATCGTAATTTAGTTTTCCATCCAGTAATTAAGGTTTACGAACATTATATTGTACAGGACGTGAGGAGGATTCCCTCGAGGAGGGTTCGGATCGACGGCAGGCTTAGCCGTACACTGTGAGTGGACTTTTGTTTTTAAATAAGTGATGCATGCATTTATTTATTAAAGCATGTTCTAGTTAATTAACATATTACATTTCGAGCATATGATTTATTTTCGGAGATTGATTTCGCTTTACCCCACATAATTGTTTTCGATCGTGATTTGTTTCCGAAGTTGGTTATGATTTATAATCCTATTCGACGAATTATTATTTCCGATGTGATTTCCGGATTTATACTATTTATATTCTATTTATATTCGTCGATTTGAGATTTTATTTTCGAAATGAGTTTTGATGGAGTAAATCTTCATGTTTATTTATCGATTTTCGATTTTGGCATTGGGAATGCCTCATTGACAACCTATTTATTCCTTTAGCGTGTGGGACACGCTGTTAATTTATACGACTTTACGAGAATTTCCGGGTACGGTTGGGAATTGTACCCGTGTTTTCTTTATTCGTGGGACATGGGGAAGCCTTAAGGATTTATTGGATTTTACTAGTTTTTAACCCACCATACCTGGGTCGTCATATTTATTGCTAGCTAGCCTATTAGTACTCCTCCCTGCTTACTATGTGTTTGTGGGTGAGTAAGAGCAGAGCATGGGATGCTCCAGAGTGTGGGACACTCCGACCCGAGCCTGGGAGGCTCCCTTCTTTCGTATGGTGAAATTTCTTCCCCATATTTTATCGTTACTTGACTAGCGGGGCTAGTCCGATTTCTTTTAACCAGCGGGGCTGGTATGTTTTTCACGAGTTTTGAATTTAAAGAAACACATTTTATAAACATTGCATGCATCGAGATTTTATAAATATAAATCTGTGGGAAAGTATAAACTGTTCTTCCGTTATGCTTATTTATTTTGTCCACTCACGCTAACGTTTTTATGTACTTTCCCCCTGGGCCCTTTGGTTTCAATTGCCCAGATCGCAGCGTTGCTGACCGGCTTAGGAGTGGAGGCTAGCACCACCTTTGCCATCTATCCTCAGTAGGTTATTTATTAAACTACTTTATGTATTATATTTCGAGTATGATCTTTAGATTGCTCTGATTACTTAAAAAGGGTGGATTTATACATTTGTATAATTATGTGTGTATGAGAGTTGTATAATATTGGAGGAAGTTGAATGACTTGACTTGCTGGGTTGTAATTTATATAAGTAGTTCGATGTTTATACTTGGAAATTTGCGGATTGTTGCTTGGAAGCAGGGTGGCTTCAAGCATACAAATTGTTACCTTGGAGTGTTTTCAGCAGGTTTAGGGTTGTCCACTTTTAGGGGAGGTTCTTGTTTTCAGCAGGTTTAGGGTTGTCCACTTTTAGGGGAGGTTCTGTCGAATTTTCCCGAAAAGTGGGCCCCGCAGGTCCATCTCGGAGTTAGGAGGGTAATTCCGGGGTGGGTCCTGACAAATCAACTTTGACACCATCTTCATGTCTATCCCTCTTGAAGCCTGGAACAATGGGGTTGTGCACAACATTACTGCCCTCCATTCCGAACCTCTTAAGCACATCAAGAGCATACTTCTTTTGACAAATAAAGATCCCATCATCCTTATGTAGAACTTCGATACCGAGAAAATATCTCATCTTCCCCAAATCACTCATATCAAATTCACTCTTCATTGACCTCTTAAACTCATCAATCATCACATCGTCATCTCCAGTAAATATTAAGTCATCGACATATAAACTAACAATCAAAATGTAGCACATATCTCTCCGGCTACTCAACATATACTTCCTCACTCAACTCCCCATGAAGGAAAGCTGATTTTACATCAAGTTGATGAATGCTCCATCCCTTTCTTGCTGCAAATGCAATAACCAACCTCACTGTATCTAGTCTAGCTACCAGTGCAAATACTTCTGAATAGTCTACTCTATATTCTTGTGCATACCCTTTCGCCACCAACCGTGTTTGTTAATTTCTCCTAACTCATTCATCTTGGTCTTGTACACCCATTTAACCCCTATTGCTTTAGCTCCTGCAGGTAGGTCAGTGAGTGTCCACATTTCATTTCTTTCAATAGACTTCATTTCTACCTCCATAGCTTCTCTCCACTTGCTATCCTTCACAGCTTCTTTGAAATGAATCTGATATGTGCCAGCGAATAAAGCTTGATTAGCTTCATCTCCAGACAAGCCTTCTCCGCTTTCATACTCTTGCATCCAAACAGGTGGCCTTCGATTTCTTGCTTCTACTAAACTTGAAGAATCTTCATCATTCATTGAGTTCCTTGAACTAGAACCAGTTCCTTCTGAATCACTGTTTTCTGCATCACCATTCTCATTGCCTTTCGACCCACTTGTACTGTCTACTTCTGCATCTTCTTCTGTATCTCCCCATTCTAAGTCCATCGAAATCTGCTCTTTGTAGCTCTTATCCCAGTCCTAGATTTTTTCTTCTTCAAAAATTACATCTCAACTAACAACAACCTTCTTTGCTACCGGATTATAAAGCCGGTAACCCTTTGACTCTTCACTAACTCCAAGCAAGACACAAGCAACACTCTTATAATCTAACTTTGTCCTCTTAACATCAGACACATGTACGTAAGCAATGCAGCCAAAAACTCTAAAATATTCAACTAAAGGTTTACCTCCACTCCATGCCTCTTACGGGGTCTTGTTTTGCACTGCAATTGTAGGGCTTCGATTAAGAATGTTCACGGTCCAATTTGTAGCTTCTGGCCAAAACATCTTGGGGACTTTCTTCTCCAATAGCATACTACGTACCATGTTCATGATGGTCCGGTTTTTTCTTTCCGCCACTCCGTTTTGCTGCTGAGTGTAAGCTGCGGTCAACTGTCTCTTAATACCATGCTCTTTGCAGAAATTGTTGAACTTGGTTGAAGTGAATTCACCCCCACGGTCAGTGTGTAAGCACTTAATATATTCTCATGTTTCCTTCTCCACACTACTCTTAAAAACTTTGAAAATACTCAATGCATCTGATTTTTCTACTAGAAAGTAAATCCAAGTTCTTCTGCTATAATCATCGATGAAGGTAATGATGTACCTTTTATGACTATTGGAAGTCGGAGTGATAGGCCCACAGATCTCAGGGTGAATTAGTTGAAGTTCTTTGAGGCTCTCCAAGTGCTTTTCTTCGGAAATAACTCTCGATGTTGCTTGGCCAACACGCAATCTTTGCACACATTTGTTGAAGCTTGTAACCTCGGCAAACCATGAACGATCTGCTTGTCTTGTAGAGTTTCTAATACCTTTTTGGCTCAAGTGTCCATAACGACGATGCCACAAGTGTGAGAGATCTTCTGTGGCAGCGTTGAAGCCTGAAGGTCTTGTGGAATTTGGTTAGTCATTGCAAGCAGCACAAACATTCGATTAGCAGTCATCTCCGTTTGAATGATGAGGCCCTTTTGAGGATGGTAAATCCTACACAAATCATTCTGAATGAGAATAGCTAGCCCCTTCTCCTACAACTGCCCTATGCTTAGCAGATTGATCTTCAAGTCCGGTACAAAAAACACTTCAATTATGACATGACTCATCCCATTCACCTTCAATCTCACATTGCCTTTCCCCATCACCAACATCCTTGTATCATTCCCAAGTTTCACTCTTTACCTAAAATCTTCCTTGAACTCACAAAACATGGTTTTGTCACCACACATGTGGTTATTGCACCCTGAATCTAGGAACCACACATCCTCCCTCCGAGCACCTTTCATCTCAACATAGGACATGAGAAGCATCTCTTCTTCTTCTCCAAGCTCTGCATAGTTCGCTTCTTTGTCCCAAGGTGGACATTCATATTGAAAATGTCCAAGCTTGTGACATTTATAACATTATACAGTCGCTTTGTTGAGCCCGGTTCTGCCTCTTCCTCTACCCCTGCCTCTGAATGAGCCACGTCCACGTCCTAAACCACCTTCAAAAGTCACCTTCAAGGCCTGTTCTTCGAAACTTCTGCTCATGCACTATTAGAGAGCTTTGCAGCTCATCAACAGAGAGTGTATCGATGTCCTTTGAATCCTCTATAGAACAAACGATATAGTTGAGCTTCTCTGTTAATGAGCGAAGTATCTTCTCCACAATCTTCACATCCTGCATTGATTCTCCATGGACTGTCATTTTGTTTGCCACCATCATCACCCGAAATACTCTGTTACTGCTTCTTCGGACTTCATCTCTAGAGTTTCAAATTCCCTTCTGAGAGCTTGAAGGTGTGACCGCTTGACTCTTGCACTTCCCTCGAATTTCTTTTTCATTGAATCCCATATTTGCTTGGAAATGTCTTTCTGAAGAATTGTTTCCAGAATAGTGCAGTCTATAGCTTGAAAGAGATAGTTTTTCACCTTGAGATCTTTAAGCTTCAACTCATCCAATTTCTTTCATTGTATTTTAGTGCCTTCTGCTCCATTCTCCAGCTCAACATATCCTGTCTCTACGAGAGCCTAATACTCATTTGATCTGAGGAAGTTCTCCATTAACATAGCCCAATGGTCGTAATGACCATCGAACTTGGGTATGGAGGATTGAACAAAGCTGCCTCCCTCAGTTCCCATCTTTCAATCACTCTTCTCACCTGTTTCTCTCCTTCTCTCTCTTTAGGGAACCGCGGTTCCTTTCTATTCTCGTGAGGAGGCTCTGATACCAGATTGTTACAAAGCCTTGATTTTGCAAAACACAAACTAAGTAGCATATATGAGAGAATAACCTCAGTTTATTCATGAATGCATATCGGCTATATAGCCTACAAAAGACCTAACTTGAAGATAAGAAGAACAGCCCACGTTATCAACTATACGTGGTAAATGTGCAAGGAAAGAGTCAACAACAAGCTACACTACCCTAACATTTAGGTAGGTTATTAACAGAAAAACAAAAACCTAACAAAACGTTCTAAAAACATGACAGCCCTTTTAGCCTTTCTTTTCTGTGTGCAGAACGTGGTTGAGGGAGAATAGAGGGGTGAGAGACCAGCAGGAGGCCTCTTGAATCATGCTCACCCACCTACCTAATTTTAGATCCGGACAATCTGATCCAAACCAAGGTCAGTGAACAAGAACTTCGATCGCGGGATCACGTGTACAAAAACATCAGTGAACAAGAACTTTGATCCCAGCCTCACCTCTGCCAACCTGCTGCAACAAAACATCAGAAGAAGGTCCCGTGCAGGTGTGCAGCCCCAAATTTGAACTACATTCAAAATCCGACTTTGATCCCGCCGCCGCCCATTATGGTCTGTAGCCGCCTCACTATTCTCTAAAAGACTCGAACTCGGCGGCATGGGTTCATACAAGACAACCCCTTTCCCTTCCTCACCGGAGTTCAACTTCGACTTGTCGGAATTCATGAAAGCTTCTCACTTCACTCTGTGATTTCCTCTCTCTCTCTCTCTCTCTCTCTTAACAGAAAACCTTGGTCCGGACGTGATCCAGTTCCCAAATTTCAGCGAATATGAGATTTCAAGTCCCATAACCTCCCTCCACCGATTTTTTTTCGACTAGGACCTCCCTCCACCAATTGGGATCTTCAGTTTTTATTTTCAATTTTGATAGAGTTAAAAAGTCTATTTTGCCTCATTTTGCAACTCATGTGCGCCACACGTGGTCAAGATTAACGGCGCCGTGACAGAAAATGACCATACGACAGAGATACAAAAAATTGAGTCTGGGTATTACTTTGATAACTTTATAAATTCGGGTATCATATTATCAGTCACCCAAGTCTTCAGACATTGTTGGTGCAAAAACCCTTAAAACAATCAATTCAAAAAGCAGTAATCCCTGCGTAGAATTTAGTTCAGGAGATTACGTGAAAATAATAAATTCAAAATCACAGTTGTCCTTGCGTAAAGTTTAGTTCAGGAGATTACAATAAAACAATCAATTCAAAAAGCAGTAATCCCTGCGTAGAATTTAGTTAAGGAGATTACATTAAAACAATCAATTTAAAATCATAGTAATCCCTGCATAAAATTTAGTTCAGGATATTACATTAAATCCAAGCAATTTAATACCAGAAATAAACTAGAAATCAATACACATTCATCTACTCATCACACCAATCACAACATTAATCACTCAACAACAACCCACATCATTTACACAAAATTATCACATAGATCATCACACAGATCACCACACTGGTTGTCACATAATATTGTTTCCCCATCTCCAACAGCCTCAAAACAATAACAAAATCATTTCCTAAATATTGTTTTCTCAACTCAAAACCATCACTAAAATCATACCTACTTCTTTCAAAACACAAAGCTGACAAAACCTTCTTTTCTTTCCAAAAAATCATTTATTTTCCTCAACATCACATTGCACAACAATAGTAAACTACACACACAATTCTACCAAGATATATATAGAGATATATATACATATTTCACGTAAATATATATATCTAGTCCTCCACTCAGGGATGCCACTAATATCAACTATAGTTTTACAAATTACCCTACTGAAAATTCATTTTATAACAAAATATTATTTTAACTTACCCATGAACCGTTGACGATCAAGTTCATATATTTCAAAACAAATATTTATTTTGCTAAATACGATTTTACATGCTAACAATTAAATTTACTAAATTAAAACATATCTAATTTAACAACCGAAACGTCGTGAGATTTACTCACCTCACTATCCCAGTGTGTCTACACACACAAATCGAGACAAGTACAATATCATTAAACCTCCGCTCACACATCCCGTCAATCACCTAATCATATCAAGGTCACACTCAATACAACACAAAGTACACAATATGGGTCATCATTTGGCCCACGGGCCCAAAAGCCCATGGGCGCCCGCTCGGCCCATTCAATATTTTTTTGACCACCTAATCTTTTTATCCCTCATTACACCACTAAAATATAAGAAATATCAATATATAAAAAATACCACAGCTTTTTTTAATTTTTATTATTTACGAATACGTGTCAAAACAGCTATTTTCATAAATTGAAAATTTTCTGCCAATGAACAAAATAGCTACTGCCAATGAACAAAAACGCTATAGTCAAATAGCCAAAAAACTACTATCAACAAATCGAAAAGCTATTGCAAATTTTAAGAATATTGTCATTTTTTTACAATTAGTGATAAAAATATATGGCAAATTAATGGATAATTAAGTCACTCGTAAGTATTTGCTATAATTAGCTTTATAGTTCATCGACACTAGTTTTTCGAAAGATGCCAATAGCTTTTCAAACTATTATCGTCAATGACCGTAAATTTTTTGGAGAATGACCGTAACATTTCACTTTTTCATCAATAGCTTTTCGTTGTGGGGTAGTGGCTTTTTAAGTGATGGTAGTGACTTTTTCAATGAATGACAGTAATATTCAAGAATAATAACAGTAGTTTTTCAGTTCATTGAAGTAGTTTGTTTGTTATTTGGTAGCTTTTTCGTTGATTGGTAGTAGCCTTTCAATTAATAACAATAGTTGTTTGGATGTAGTGTCATTTTTCTAAATAATAAAAAGTAAAATTGCGGTGGCACTTTTATAAATAGTGATATTTTTTATATTTTGGTGGGTTTTTGAGGGATAAAGACATATGGCAATTTAATTGATGACCCTAAATTTTTTAAATGACACTTTTAGGCAATTTGCTATATATTATTAAGACAAAATAACACACTTCCTTTTCAATTGTTTACTACTAGCAAACAATTGGGCAATAGGTAGTAGGTTTTCAATTAATAACAATAATTGTTGGATGCAGTAGCATTTTTCTAAATAATAAAAAGTAAAAATGCAGTGATATTTTTATGAGGAATAAAGACATATGGTCACTTAATTGATAATGTAAATTTTTTAAAATGACACTTTTGGGCAACAGGCTATTAAGACCAAATAACACACTTCTATTGTTAAAAAAAATGAAATACTCTCTCAACGCAAGAGAGAGGAGTAGGCCGCTGCTAGGATTTCGTGGCGGCAGTGCTAGAATTTTCGCCGGTGGATTTGGGATTTCTCCTTTCTTCGGTTACCTTAGCTGTCTCCATCACCTTATTGTTCTCTTTTCCCTCTTACGTTTGGTGTATCAAAGCTTTGGGGGTGGTGGTCTAATTTGGATCTGTTTTGAGGATCATGTAAAATAATCCTTTGAAATAGCATATCACCATAAGAACACAAACATAGATATATCAAACAGAGGCCAATGATTCCGGAATACTTACTTGATGAAGAAGACGCCATTGTGTCGAAGCCGATAACTTGATCTTCTGCCTTTCTCCAATACTCTCTATAATGGGGATAGTATAATGCTTGTGTGTATTGTGATGGCAGGGACCATGTTATTTATAGGAGACAATGCTTAAGGATCCTTACCCATTGAGGAATCCTAATTGCATATGGTTAGTCTCTAATCTGCAAACATTACCAGATATTATGCTCATGTGAATATTACTTCACATCTTAATTAGATTTCCACATATTACAATATTTGTTCACTTTCCTAATTGTAATATGATCCGGATAGTAGTCAATGTACAAACTTTAATTCTTGTTCTTAATTAAACTTTAAATGCATGTGCTTGATGAATTCTGTGTTATATGCAAGTCCAAATAAAAGCTTACATTCTCCCACTTGGACTTTCATATTGGTTCATCAAGCAACTGCAATGACAAGAACCTCTTTTGTGATCACTGATATTGTACATTTCTACAATCTAATTTCAAGGTTAATATGATCACAACCACTGTAGCAGAACTAAAGAAAAACTTGCATCTAAATCAGCAATGCCAGTTTTCTATAATCACTAGAAACAAAGTTGTAATCACATAAACCATCAACAGCATAATACAATCATGTGGAATACTGCATTGTGAATGAAAGTACCTGAATTTCCACATAAGGTCCTCCTTTATTCTGCACTTGCAGAATCATTCTTTATACTTCGTGAGAAGTCTGCTATTTCTCATAAAGAGAACCAAGATCTTCTGCAACTGTCAAAACATATCAAACAGCCAAATAGATCTAATATCATGGATGCATTTATCAAACATCCGAAAAACTAGTACATGTACATACTTATCAAACAATCATATGCTGCAGCAATCATAAAACATAAGAATCTGAGACATTAATTCATGTATATTGAGTTTAATAAATCTGGAAATATTGTCTATTATGGCATTCAAGAGGTTACAAACAGAAACCAAAAGAAAAATTACAAAACTGAGCTTCTCTCAAGCTCCCACTGATTCAAGCCATGTCAAATGACTGAATCAATCCCATATTCATAACATGTTCCCTAAAAACCCCAATTGCTAAGGGTTTTGTAAAAGGGTATGCTAACATGTTATCTCCACTAATATGATAAACTATAATTTCATCATGCTTCACTTTCTCTCGAACCAGAAGATGCTTAGGATCTACAAACTTAGTTTTTGAGGATCTCTTATTGTTCTTTGAAAAGAACACTGCTGCACTATTATCACAATAAATCTGCAAGGGTTTGTGAATGGAATCCATTACTCTAATGGCTTTGATAAAGTTTCTAAGCCACACAGCATGTATAGTGGCTTCATATAATGCAATGAACTCAGCATGCATCGTAGATGTAGTCACACAAGTCTGTTTTACAGATTTCCAAGAAATTGCGCCACCTGCAAGCATAAACACAAAACCAGATGTGGACTTTTTCTGAGTTTTGGACTTATTTTTCCCTATATAGTCAACATCTGAATATCCTATCACTTCCAGTTCTTGATTTTCAATTCTTTTATACACTAAAAGATGGTCTCTAGTGCCCTGCAAGTATCTTAAGACTTTCTTTCCAGCCACCCAATGTGCATGACCTGGGTTTGTTTGAAATCTACCCAACATTCCAACAGAATAAGCAATATCAGGCCTAGTACAAACCTGAGCATACATCAGGCTCCCAACAAGTGAGGCATAGGGTTTATCTTTCATGGATTCTTGTTCTAAATTATTCCTGGGACACTGATCTTTATGCAGCAAATCACCTTTAGTCATAGGAGCATCCCCTGGAGCACACTTATCCATTTTAAATCTTTTAAGAACTTTGTCTATGTAATTTTTCTGAGACAAACCTAAAAGACCCTTCTTTCTATCTCTGCAGATTTCGATACCAAGTACATAGGAGGCTTCACCTAAATCCTTCATCTCAAAGTTTCTAGATAAAAAGTCTTTTGTTTGATGTAAAAGAGATAAGTCACTGCTGGCAAGAAGAATGTCATCGACATATAGAACCAAGAAAATAAACTTGCTCCCACTAATTTTCAGGTATACACACTCATCTAGTGGATTTTCGACAAAACCATGTGACACCATTACTGAATCGAACTTGAGATACCACTGTCTAGACGCTTGCTTTAAACCATAGATAGATTTCTTAAGTTTACACACTAAGTGCTCACTGCCTTCACCAATAAAACCCTCAGGCTGCCTCATATAAATATCTTCATACAATTCACCATTCAGGAAAGCAGTTTTAACATCCATCTGATGCAGTTCCATGTTAAAATGTGCAACTAAGGCCATAATTATTCTGAAAGAGTCTTTAGTTGAAACAGGTGAGAATGTCTCATTATAATCTATTCCCTCTCTCTGCGTAAACCCCTTAGCTACAAGTCTGGCTTTATGTTTTTCTATGCTCCCATCTGAATTTTTCTTTGTTTTATATACCCACTTGCAGCTTATTGTTTTGATACCAGGAGGAGGCTCAACTAATTCCCATACTTCATTCTCATACATTGACTGTAACTCTGCTTCCATTGCTTCCTGCCACTTCTTGGCATACACACTTTCAACAGCTTGCTTAAAACTTAGTGGATCATCTTCCTCTCCTATGTCAAAATCTGTTTCTTGAAGGTAAAGGACATAATCACTTGAGATTGCTGGTCGCCTAACTCTCTGCGATTGTCTCAAGGGTTGAATTGGCATTTGTGGCTGAATAGGTGGTTGAGGATGCTCTGGAGGTTGCTGACTTGGTGGAGGATTCGGTGCAATTACTGGTTCTGGTATCTGAACTTGAGGTGGATTTTCAGCATGTTCAGGGATCCCTTCAAAGTTATCAATTCTTGTTGTAATAGGGAAAGGTGCAGGCAACACAAAATTTTGCTGATTGTTTTCTGATAAGGTTCTAGCAACAGCTTCCTCTTCTTCCAAAAGAAAATCACTCATATCTTCTCTCTGTGTAGCTTCAGTGTCTTCAATAAATTTTGCATTCCTCGTTTCTATTATTCTAAGATGGTAGTTAGGACAATAAAATCTAAAACCTTTTAATTTGTCTGGATATCCTATAAAGTAGCCACTGACAGTTCTAGAATCTAGCTTTTTCAACTGAGGATCATACTGTTTTGCTTCAGCTTTACACCCCCAGACATGCAAATGCATTAAACTAGGCTTTCTCCCTGTCCATAACTCAAAAGGAGTTTTATCTACAGCTTTACTAGGGACTCTATTCAGAATATAATTTGCTGTTTTTAAAGCATTTCCCCATAAAAATCTCGGCAACCCTATAGTGCACATCATACTCCTCACCATGTTTACTAGTGTTCTATTTCTTCTCTCTGCTACCCCGTTTTGCTGTGGTGTCCCTGGTGTTGTATATTGAGCTACGATGCCACACTCTTCTAAATAAAGTGCAAAAGGTCCCTTATGTTGTCCTGTTTCATCGTATTTTCCATAGTACTCACCTCCTCTATCGGATCTCACTATCTTTATTTTCTTTTCCAACTGATTCTCAACCTCATTCTTAAAAATTTTAAATACTTCAAGTGCTTGACTCTTTTCCGAAATTAGGTAGACATAACAAAACCTAGAAAAATCATCTATAAAGGTTATAAAATACTGGTTTCGACATATGGTTTGGGGGGAGTAGGGCCCTGAGATGTCTGTGTGTATTATTTCTAACAAATTCTGACTTTTAGTTGAACCCTTCTTACTGCTATTTGTTAGTTTTCCCTAAATGCAGTCTACACACACATTTAAATCTGCAAAATTTAGATCAGGCAAAATGTTTTCTTTGACTAACTTCTGAATTCTTTCTTTAGATATGTGACCAAGTCTTTTATGCCAAAGGTTTGAAGATTTTTCATTCACAAAATTCCTTTTAACTCCTGAGTTTTCAACAAGAAAAGTTTCAGAGACATAAGAACAAGTCAATTGCCATAAACCATGCACAATAAAAGCTTTACCAACAGGAGCATTGTTGTAAAACAAAATCCACTCAATTTTATTAATGAAATAGCTGAAATCAGCTTCAACAAGTTGTGAACAAGAAATCAAATTCCTTCTCATGGAAGGTACATAAAAAACATTGTTTAATTCTAAAACAAAATCAGGTCCTAATCTAAGTCTGACATCTCCTATGGCTTCTACTGCGACTCTCATCCCATTGCCTACGAACAGGTTCTTTTCAGCCCTACTTGGTGCCCTCCTTCTTATGAATCCCTGCAAAGAATTAGCTATGTGAATAGGGGACCCTGAATCTAGCCACCAAGAATCTAATGGAACATTAACTAAGTTAGACTCAAAACAAGCAAAACAGATTTTATTACCTTTTTTAGACAACCATCCCTTATACTTGTGACAGTTCCTTTTCAGATGCCCTACCTTATCACAAAAATAGCACTTGAAGACTGTTGGATTCTTATTTACTTTCAGTGAGTGAGATCCTCCAGCGGAAGTAGAGCCCTTATGGAATTTCTTTGATGAATTAGAAGACTTCTTTTGGTGAACAGTTTTGGTTTCCTCTTTATTCACTAGGTTTACAGTAGTCACACCTTTTCCCTTTTCTTTCTTGATCCTACTCTCTTCTTGCGCACAAATTGAAATCAACTCATTTATACTCCATTTTTCCCTCTGAGTGTTGTAGGTTGTGATAAGTTGACTATACTGAGGAGGCAGAGACATCAGGATCATGTGTACTAGCATAGGATCAGCTATAGGGGACTCTAATGCTTTCAGTTTGTTGGCTACATCTATCATCTTCAAGCAGTGCTCCCTAACACTACTAACTCCATCAAATTTCAAGGTCATTAGAGAATTCAAATGGTTTGCTGTTTTGGCTTTATCACTCTCTTTATATTTCTCCTCTATAGCCTCAAGATATTCTGTAGCTGTATTACACATTGGAATCCCTCCCCTTGTTGTTTTCGTCATAGCTTTCTGCATAATTTTTAAGCTCAATCTATTATCTCTGTCCCATTTTTCTGCTTTGTCTTTTTCAGCTCTAGTACTGGTGGTCACAATAACTGGTCTGGGTTCTCTGAGAGCTAAGTCTAAATCCCACACACCTAGATAAATTTCTAGGTCATTCTTCCACTTCTTAAAATTATTTCCAGTCAAGGTCTCAATGGTGAGATTCATGGTAGCAGGGTTGATGGCTGAAAATAGAAATAAACTAGCATAAGTACCTATTTTAGCCTAACAATTATGCATGTTTCTTTAGATTTACATACATACGTCAATAACACATAAGCATGGAAAACAATCATACAAGCAATCAATCTTTATAACAACCCCATTCTGCAATTTTTGTTAGCTGCACAACACATTTGAGCAAGAAGTACAACCAACCCTTATGTTTTTTATCACACCACCAGAGGTCTTAAAACATCAATTTTTTATGAATAACTTCCTAGCTTTGGCCTTAAGAAATTATTCTTTCCTTATGTGTTTTAAAGTTTCTGCAATGTGCCAGTTATGTACAACATCTATTAAGAATTTTTGAACCTTCTTTGGAAGAACATCTAATAGCTTTGTACATCCCTGCAACCTTGATCTTTATATCTGTAGTTTTTGAGAAATCTTAACAAAACTAACTGCTTTGGCTGAAAATTTTATCAAAACTTCTCAATTGGATCAA
Source organism: Rosa rugosa (assembly GCF_958449725.1). Classification (NCBI taxonomy): domain Eukaryota; kingdom Viridiplantae; phylum Streptophyta; class Magnoliopsida; order Rosales; family Rosaceae; genus Rosa; species Rosa rugosa. The sequence continues at coordinate 31,936,122 of NC_084826.1, forward strand.
GAATGTTTCACTGTTTTGTTCATACAAGCATAAAATTGATTTTGAAAAACTGTATTGCAGCGGAAATTAAACTTGATTTTAGAAAGATGTTTTGACAAAAAATTTCGCTCATATGAATAAAAACATATGTATCTGCACGAATCCTTTAAGGGATAAGAACTTCAGTAGTTGGAAAAAAAAAAATTTCATAGGATTCTAAGGTTCCTGCAATCCTAAGCTTCTATCCGTGATTATAATTAAAGCAGCAATTAAGAAACAGCCCATCAATCCAATCACAACAACGAATCATTATAACCAACAACACAAACACAATCCCATAAATTTGCAGAAATTATCAAATTAAAATCTAGAGTTTAGTTTGCGTACCTTAAGCACAGCAACCTGCAATCAAGGTTATGGCAGACAAAATTCGACATCGCATTCATAATTCAAGCAAGGAACAATCGGGTTTTGAATTGAAAAACTTTCAGAGGAAAGGAATTCCTCAGCCCCTCCTTCTTTTGTTGTCAACAGTCGAGAAAAAACTATCTTTTGCCGTTGTTCTTGATTAAGGCTGAGATTTCGGGTTTAAGGTTAATGGTGGGCTTCCGGATTATTTATTTTATTCTTTACAAGCCCAAAAACAAAAAATCTTTCCTCCTTTTTTTTTTTTTTTTTTTTTTGTTTCTTGACAAAAACTTTTGGCATGCTTAAAAATTACTTTGGTTGGTTCCTAGGCAAACATGCTAGGGCTCTGATACCAAATGTAAAATAATCCTTTGAAATAGCATATCACCATAAGAACACAAACATAGATATATCAAACAGAGGCCAATGATTCCGGAATACTTACTTGATGAAGAAGACGCCATTGTGTCGAAGCCGATAACTTGATCTTCTGCCTTTCTCCAATACTCTCTATAATGGGGATAGTATAATGCTTGTGTGTATTGTGATGGCAGGGACCATGTTATTTATAGGAGACAATGCTTAAGGATCCTTACCCATTGAGGAATCCTAATTGCATATGGTTAGTCTCTAATCTGCAAACATTACCAGATATTATGCTCATGTGAATATTACTTCACATCTTAATTAGATTTCCACATATTACAATATTTGTTCACTTTCCTAATTGTAATATGATCCGGATAGTAGTCAATGTACAAACTTTAATTCTTGTTCTTAATTAAACTTTAAATGCATGTGCTTGATGAATTCTGTGTTATATGCAAGTCCAAATAAAAGCTTACAGATCATGGTGGTTGCAGCGACATCTGTCTTCAGCTCCAGGAGGTTTGGTCTACATGTGGTCGTTTGGATCCAGGGTCGAGGCTGATCTGTGGAGATGGCAGAGACTTGTGGCTTCAGCACAAGGTGGAGGTCGGGTCTGGGTTCAGTGATAGTGGCGGCACGGTTAATAGTTGGCAGCCTTCTCGTGATGGCTGGCCATGTTTAGGTTGGGGGCTAGCCCTAAGGAGCGTCGAGATCTCTGTCCAGGCCAGATTGGTGGCGGCTTGCCGGAGGTAGGGAGCATGTCACTCTTCTGCTACCGTCCTTGAGTTGCTCTGGGATTCGAGTTATTGTGGATATGTTGAGGGGGGCGGCAACATCATTGATGGCGGCGGCTCCGACTCTGGGGCTGGCGACTACGACACCGGCGGAGGCTGCATCGGCTCAAGTGACGGTGGCGGTGTTGTGTCTGGGTTGTCTAGTACCTTGGGTGCCCTGAGTAGAATTGGGTGGGCCTGGGCCTTTAACAGGACTTGGGCTTCCACTTTTGTTAGGATTTGTTTTGTTGTTTTTAATTTTCTTTTTTATTTTGTTAAGATGGATGGGGAATCTGCGACCTCTGTGCTTGCTTAGACGAGATGTCGCCAAGGCTGGTTACATTATCTATGACTCTTTGATGCCCCATGGGTAGTGATGACTAGATTTTGGACTTCATAGAATTTTAAAAGGTTGAATTGCTTATGTAATGATTTTTTTTTGTCAACCCAGGTGGGCATGTCGTTATGTAATCCCGCTGAATTATAAAAGAGCTGACAGATCGTTATCAAAATAAAATAAAATAAATCCTTCTTTTTCAATTGTTTTCTACTAGCAAATCTTTAGTTAAAATGTACATCTCAGAAGTACAAAATTTGCCTCCTTTACTAGAATACCCTTGGATTAACAAAAATTGATAGCCCGGGAGGAGATTTGGTCCAATCCCCAAGTGACCCATCACTATAGTCCTCAACAAGCCTCTTAATGCACCACACATCCTTGGCGCACGATAGCTGATAAAATTTATTTTACATTTAAATATTATGTTATGTTATGTTATGTTATGTTATGTTATGTTATGTTATGTTATGTTATATTATATTATATTATATATAGAGAGAGAGAGAGAGAAAGAGACAGACCCTTTCCACTAAGGAATCCCTGGTGTGACTCACTTTTAAATCATATTTCAGCATCTCAATTGTCATTCAAATTTTAGGTCCCAATGTGTAAATCACTTACTCAAATTTTCAGCTAAATTGATGACCGTGAAGGTCTTGAACTGGATTAAATCAGTGGACGAACTAAATCTAACATGTTTGAGCCCAAAAGTAATTTTGGCAATATCCTAAAGAGGATTTAGCATAGCGGGCAGATACCTACGGCCCAAAAATAAGTCTACTAGGGTTTTGGGTTACAACTTCGCCTATTCCAGAGTCCATGAGGAAAACGAGCCGTTGTAGGATTCAAGTAGCAGAGATCAATTAGGAATCTTCATTCAATAAACCTTCTATGGTAAGGAACTACCGAAACCCTAGGTATATATACTAGGTTTGAAGGACAAAAACAAACAACCTCTTAATCAACTAATCATACAGATTACCGAAAGTCTCTCTAGAGCAACATACCCTCAACGTCAATTAAACCAGCGAAACTAGGGTTACACCCCAGCAAACCAGCGAAGCTAAAGTCACGCTTTAGCAAAACCCTGTGCTTTCTCTTACTTCTCGATGATTGCTTTGCTTAGTCTACAAAACTAAGAATCGATTTAGTGACGTAGAAGATCACAACAAAAGTCCTTATTTTGTTAAGGCATAGAAAAGAACCTTGTGACGAGGTTGGTACTCTCCTCGTCCACAGTGTTTGAAGAAGAAGTCAGGTCAAGGGACGCACCGACAATCACATCCACGGTGTTGGCACACTCGCACATCATCACCAGCAAAAAGAGACTGTTTGCTAGCCCAATCTAGGTTGCAAACAAACATTTCAGCACGCCCAGAGAATAATCCTTACCAAAGGGTTTACTTGAACTGCTCAAAGAACAAGACCTCCAGTTACAAGCCACACTCTTGTGCCCCTTATCGTGGTCTTCTGGAAGAACAGATTTGTGCAAGGTTTTCCCTTTAACCCGCCGTCACCCATGATGTTGAGTTCTGAATAGGGAGGAAACCACCCCAAAGAGCCTGTTACTAAGGGCGAGAATGTTGTTGTCAAGCCTAATGAAGCTGTTGACGTTTCTGCTCCCACCAACGCTATCGCCACCTGTGATGCCACCTCTTCTGGTGGGTGTGTTCCCATTCCCGTGCCAGAAGGTGCTACGTTGGATGAGCAAATCCCTATCATGAAAACCAACATGGAAAAATAGATGGAGATTCTTAGCGAGTCGCTCCCGCTCACTAACCAGAGATTTGAACAGAACTCTCGGGAGTTGACAGCATCTTTGAATGCCAGCTCCCAGCAGATGAACGCTCATTTTCAGCAAATGCAGGAGAGCTTCAACTTCAGCAACAAGCAAAATGCCCAGTAGGCACGGCCACGGGCATTGCAGCAAAGTTGCGATCTTGCGCAAAGAGGATTCCAGCTTGGCTAACCAGGTTGGTTCGCAGCATAGCGAGCTGGCCCATGTGAGGGATATGCTAAAGAAGGCAAACATTGAGCCCATCGAGCCTACCAGCATAGGGAAGTACGTACCTTCAAATGCGAGGGACAAGCCTAGCAGCAGCAATGCTGCGATACCTTTTGTAGGGCCTACTCCTTCCTCATCCAAAGGCAAGGAAAAAACTTTGGTGATTGGCAAGGTGAAACCTTCGCCTTTAGGCGCTAAAAAGGATACAATCCTAAGGTTTGGTGAAGGCACCTCAACTTATCCGGTCGAATTTTGTCAATATGACAGCGATGGAGTGGAGAACCTTTACCAGGAACTCCCTGATGATTATTATGGATTAGACCAGACTGGTAACCCGGTCAAAATTATCTCTTTGGTGAAAGATCAGTCTGTTCCTACTCCTACCCTGTAGCCTTCATCTAGCCCGCATATCATTCGAACATGGCGTGTGCCAGTCGCTACCCAAGTGATGCCTTCTCCACAGTTGGTTCAATAGACTGCATTGTCGTTCCCCTCCTGACCCAAATTACATGAAAAGATATGAAGTGGAGGAGATGATCAGGGCGGCCACTCAGAGGCGGGACCTCAATGCGGTTTACCAGGGTCCCTTTCCCCAATATATCTTGTGCCCTATCCTAAGGGTTACAAGAATATCATATTCTCTACTTGTCGGGGGAGGATACTGAGAGTGCTGCAAATCATTTGGCCAGGTTTAGAGTTCAATGTGGCCAATACCAGAATGATGACAGCCTGAAATGCAAAATCTTTGCCACTTTGCTATCAGGGGCTGCCTTTACTTGGTTTTCCAAGCTGAAATCGGGCTCAACAGCTGATTGGCCCGCGATGGAGAAGCTCTTGAGGGAGACCTACAGAGACATTGACTTAGCTTCTCTCACTCAGATGTCCCAACAGCCAACTAAGTCTGTTGTAGCCTACCTCCAGCGCTTCCATATTCAAAAGGCAAAGTTGAATATGGTGCTGCTTGAAAAGGAATTGGTTAAGTTGGCGATTAAAGGCTTAGAACCACGCCAACGCAAGAAGCAGCATGGAACTATGTTCAACTCCATGGGAGAGCTAATCATAAAGGTGGGTAGCTTTGAACACCTCCTCAGAGAAACAGATGCAAGGAAAAATGCCTCTAAGGGGACATATGTCCCAGGAAAGAATAGGACAGTGGCTGCTCTGAGCTATCAACCAACCATCTTTGATCCTTACTATCAGAGTGAGGAGGTGACTCCAGAGGAAAAAGTTGAGAAGGATAAAGTCTCCGCCCATGAGCTGACAGGAAAGAAGGGCTCTGCACTTAAGCAACTGAAACTCATCACGAAACCTGTTATGCTCAAGTCAGTGGCGTTCACCAAACCTGAATTCACGACCTATACTTATGATGCAAACAAAGTGCATGAGATCTTGGACGAGATGACAACCACGAAGATGGTTAAGATTGACTTTGGTCTTTACCCCAAAGTAGATCAGCTAAAAGGGAAGAAATATTGCAAGTTTCACAATTTGTGGAACCATAATACTGCTGAATGCGTAAAGTTGAAGGATCAGATCCAGGTTTGGTTGAACAATGGCAGCCTCCAATTGGAATCGCCAATAACCGCGACAACCTTGGTTGACATAAACCCATTCCCAGATACTAGGGTTAACATGGTGGATGTGGCCTGGAACAAGAAGGGCCAGTGAAGACAAACCCTTGACCTCACAACTAAAGGTCAAGAGGAGGAGGATAAGGAACAACTAGCGAAGAAGAAATACAAGGCTATCAATGAGGCTTCGCTGGTGGTCCTTTGTTCGCGATGCAAAGAAGAATGTGGCATCAAAGTGTCACATGAAGAGGTCGAGAAAACTCTTAGCTTTGGCTTGTTCCTGCCAGTCAACCTGGGCTCGCCCTCTAAGAATTTACGACCTTTCAGTCCCAAGGAGAAACGCAAGCAAGCGGAGTCTAGCTCTGCCAAGGATTCCAACCTGTTCAAGAGGTTGAAGGCAGCGAAGGCTAAGGATAAGGAAGAGCCAGAGCATAAGGGTAAACAAGGACACATCCTTACCAAGCCTTATATCCCACCAGCTTCCACCTCCAAAATAAAGGAAGGTTAGTGGTATACCAAGGAGAAAGGCAAAGTTGGGGAGATTAGCCCTTCTCGGAAGAGAAAGCTCCAGTGCTGGTTTGGAGAGGCAAAATACACCTTGGAAGCTCTGGATCAAGGTTAGATCAAGTCTTCTCAGTAACGAAATCCCTGATGCAATACTAGAGGCAGATGGACTCCTTAACGAAAAAACCACTGGTTGATCCTAAGGCTTATGAGAAGCGCCCTAAGCCTGCACCTCGGATCCCTAAACCCAGCTTGTTCTACCGAATCTCTGAGGGTAGGAAGACAACACCCCCACCAGCTGCGAAGAAGGAAACCTCGCTGGCGAGAAAGCCTCTCGTCCGACGCAGGTTGTTTTATGAGGAATCAGACCAAAAACCCTCAATTTTTAAGAGACTGGGGAGCAAGGGTAGCAATGCTAGAGCCTACAGTGGAGACCCAAGAACATCCAAAGTATAGTGGTTCAAACCTCAGAAGATACTTCGACACCAGAGCAGAGGGAGGACCTACTGCAAATGGAGCGCAACCCTGAGACTCTCAAGCCAAACCAGACCATGGTTCCCATGGAAGAGGAGTCCTCGATAGCTTATGTCGCCAAGAAGTTTAGCAAAGAACCTGATTTGAACATCACAGTGGATGAGCCTAAGCAAAACCTTAAAGACGACATGGAGGAAGAGGAGGTAGTGGACACCACCTACAACATGGTAAATGCGCTACCTGCAAAGTATGCAGTACCGATTATAGGGCAAAAGTGTCAAGCTCTAGAGAGAGAGAGGAAGTGAGTGAGAAGGCGCTCGAGATTACCTTAGCAGCTTCTGCACCAGCGAAGGAAGCTGTCTTCCTCGAGATTGAAGACACCAATAGTCGCGGTTTCTTCATGAGCTTTTCCAGGCCAACTCCGGCAATGGTGCAGCACATGAGACCTCTATAGAGAGGCCCGACCACATTGTGCCCCAACCCAAGGCCAATTAATGTATTTCTTCCTTCCAAAGGAAGAATTAGAGGCCTTTCAATCCTTGTATGATAGATTATCTTCATACTTGGTTGAGAAAGAGGCCTATGATCGAGTGGCCACAATAGAGTATGTTAATGAAAAGCTCTTTGACCACGAAGATGACGAAGAATCAATCCAGCTAACTCCTGCTGCATTGGATGATACTCCACCTAAGTGGCAATGAACCAAATTTAGAGCTTGGTGAGAAACAGAGGCTCATTAACTTGTTGTAGTAATTCAAAGATTGCTTTGCTGAGAAATATGAAGACCTGCCAGGCCTGTCAACAGATTAGGTATGCCATAAGCTACCAATTATGCCAGACAAGAGGCATGTGAAGCAAGAACCCTGGCGAATGAACTCTGAGACTCAAGTCTTGGTCAAAGAGGAAGTACTTGAGAAGATGCACAAGTTAGGAATCATCAGGGTGGTCAAGTACAATCAATGGATGTCCAACATTGTACCAGTTCGCAAAAAGAATGGCAAGATGAGAATCTGCGTTGACTACAGAGACCTCAATAATGCCACACCCAAAGACGTTTACCCCATGCCTGTAGAGGATATGTTGGTAGACTGTTGGGTGCATCACGAGTATGAAAATATGTGCAAATTTGTGTGATATTACCTACTCCCAAGATTAGGATGTCAAGTTTTAGTAAGATTACCTACTCCCAAGATTAGGATGTCAAGTTTTTGGGGCAGTTCTTGCAAGTAGTCCTCACTTTATTACTGGAATCCTCTGATAAGTGCTATGAATAGATTCTATAGTTGCTAAAATATGAGAGTTGTGTAAAAGGGTATTCTGTTTGTTAATATATATATATATATATATATATATATATATATATATATGCTGTTTTGAGTCTTTTGCTCTCAATTTTGGAGCTGATTGTTATTGTTCTGCGTTCTGGGTTGTGGTTGTTGCTGCAGTTGGTACTGAACTGAGGAAGAGGAAGTTGCTGTGCTCTATATATTACTAGATTAAAGGTACTGTTTTTTTTAGTTTTTTTTTTTTGATGATTTAATATCTTCTGGGATCTAATTTAGATCTTTCTTATTCCTGCACTTTGGTTACAATGTGGGTTGACGATGTGATTTTACACTTTATTATTGATAAATACAATATCTGCGCTATTTTTATTACTTCATTTGTTAAACCTCAATGGAGAATTTCACTCTGTTGCCATTCTTTTCACATAGTGTGATCATTATAACTTTTGTTTTTTAAATTAAATAATTTCGTCCAATTGTGATACTTGACTGAATTAGCTTTATTGGTGTTTGAATTAAATATTATATAAATCTCAGGTCTTTTGAAAAATAATACAATGAGATATGATACATTTGAACAAACAAGGTCAGGCGGTCCAAATTCCTTGGTTTTGTAATCCAGTGTTCACTACCTTTCATTTTCCATTATCGATATTTCTGTGAACCAAATTGCAGTGTCGTCAATGGAGCATTCTCACTCTGACAGTATTTTCAGTTTGCTATCTACAACAGTTCCTATTATGTTCGTCCTTAGTCACTTTGCTTTCTGTTTGTGAATTGCATACCAACTTGATTTAACTGTGTAATTGAAAAAACTGAGTTCTCCTTGAATTTATCTCTGTTTTTTTTTTTTTTTGGGTATATTGTATGCATATCATTGTCAGATGTCTGGGGCAACAGAAAGAGATAGTGAGGAGAAGCAGAGAAAGAAGATGCACAGATTGATTCTTCTTCCTTTTTTTTGTGTTTTATTTTTATTTTTATTTAAGGGTAAGATTAAATTTTTACAGGGATTAGGGGAGGCGTATCTACCAAATTTATAGAATGTTTTCTTGGCCTATTGGGGTGGTCGCAGATTTAACTCAAGTGTCCAGACTTGGGAGCAAAACCTTTGCCTTAGGATTGCACAATCTTAATACTATTTTCTCTTTTTCTGAAAACATTAACATCGAGCGGTATCCATGTAATGAACAAAAACTACTTGGCAGAACTGTTTCAAAGGATAGTAATAAAAGAAAAAGATGGTATTAAAAACAAAAACAAAAGAAGTTGTTTGCATATCAAACCGAGATGATATGCAACTTCATAAACCATTTGGTGGTAAAACCTATTAAAAATTGAAATCGCATATTAGGTGCTGGAGTGTTTTGTCTTTATGTATATGTTTTCCTCTATTTTGGCTGTTGGAGTGTTTTGTTTGTGTTCGAGTGGTAATAGTTGTATTGTTTTGATTCTGTAGGTTTTATGCAAAAGAGTTTCTGGATTGTTGTTCTCCCACTGTTCCTGATTTTGTTATTTGGTGTTAGTTCAGTGTCCTCTTCGGATTCAGGTATGTGTGTTTCGTTGTGAGATTATTAATTGTTGAATTAGTTTTTGTAATTATTTGCTTTGTGTTGAGGATATGTCATTCGATTGAGGATTTATATTGTAACTGTTGATCTATGTTATATTATTTTTGATACTGTTTGAATAATGGAATATGCTTGGGTTGTGGTTTATATAGTTGTAACAAGTGGTCTGTTTGTTTATGTTCTGCAGATATCAGGAACAGTGTGGTATCAAAATTTGAAAATATTTTCAAATCAGGTATGAATGTTTATGTGATTTCGTTAATAAAATTTAAAGATTAATGGTGAGTATTATTGTTTATCTAAATAAAGTTTGGTTTTATGTGAAGTTCAGATGATTCTTAATCATATTCAATTTATTGTTCATTTGTACAAAAGTTGAAATTACTGGATTGTTAGGTTGAAGGAGTTTATTAACTACTCATTCTTAGTCTGTCTCTTTATACCTGAAGTTGAACTAATGCTATGAGTTCTTAAGAGTTTATTATCAAGGATAATAACGTAAAATTTTAACTGTGTTGTACATTTTAATGTAGTGATGGCACCAAAAACTGTGGCGAGAGAGACAAAAAGATTACTAAAAGAGTGTGCTGCTGAAAGTCATCGAAGTACAGAGAGAATTGAGCAAAGAAGAACCCAATGTAATCGTGTTTTTTTTCGTGGAGATAATTGTGGCCGAGTTAGATCAGAAAGATGAAAAATGGGTGAGTATACTATGTAAATAGTCTTTGCAAAAACTGTTATGTTTGCAAATATATACTAATTCATACTGTTTGATTTTTGGTTATAGTGTCTCATCCACAAATTGCGGAAGCATCAAATCAATGTCAGGATGTGAATGCATTTGAACATCGTGAGAAACGATTTAGAGGCGACAATCAAAATCATGGTCCAACCATAAATGAAGATCCCTTTACGATTCCAGAGGGTAGATTCTTTAATTACTTCGATGTGCAAACTGAAATTTTACAATAGTTTTCTTCTGTTTTACTAATCCGTGAACTTTTGTTATACTAATAAGTTTATATTTGCTTTAATTCTCTTCTTGGATTAATGAAGTTTTCTGTTTTTATGTATTTTCATTCAACTAAGTGTCTGTATGGTGTTGTGGTACAGTAATCGTTTGATATCTGTTTGTTTGAAACAGTTATTTTGTCTTTTGTACACAGTTTTGTGAATGATAAAGATTTTTTTTTTTTTTTTTGCATCCTTATTATATGCTTTCAGTTTTATTTCGTTTTAACATTTAGAAAAATTTAGAAACATTTAAGATTCTGATCCCATTATATATGTGCTATCACTAAGAGTTCTGCCTCTGTATACATTTTTTTATATAAAGTTTAATAAGCACTGTATTCTTTGGAGACAATTGTCTGTGATCAGAGTCAAATCGAGTTCTACAGTTTAGGCAGCGGTTGGTGGGCAGATTTAAGAATTTTTCTGTTGCTAGGTTCTTCCTTGGTTCAATCAAGGTGTGTGCATAAAATGTTTGTCTGCATGCTTCGTTCGAGCCAAAGAAGACGCAACTTATATATTGCAATATGGGTTTTCCCTAGGATTAAAATGTTACTATCTTTTGCTGCCAGGATGTAACATTGTGATCATGAATGAAAATTTCTGATTTTCTGATGAAACAGAGATGCTAATGATGAAAAGAAGTATTGGTTCTAATGTCTACAGTACAATTTCATTCAATGGATTTAAAGTGTTGATTGAGTTATGTTTTTTAACTGCACTTTTTTTGCTTGGACAGAAACGCATTGATGTGCTTATATTTTCCAATATTTTTGTGCTTCTTAATCTTGATATTTTTGTCTAGTTCTCCTTGTTTATGGTTCATTTACTTAGTTTAGTGTGTTTATAGGTATGAAGAATAAGGATGAGAAAAAGAAGGAAAAAAGAGGAAAATGATTGAAGGTGCTTTGCAATCCTAAAAACTGAAGCAGCTTCTGCAGAATGGCCAACTTTGAGGATTAAACTGTACTGATCCAGAGATAACCAGAAGACGAGCCTTATATGCACTGAAAGCCCTGAATGTCTAGTTTCTGGAGAATTTTACGGTTCGTGATTTCGATATTCCTAGAGAGAGATATGGCCGTTTAAGTACAGGCAGTTCAGTCAATACGCGAATCTGTGATGTGTTTCTAAGAGCTCGAGTTTTCAAGGCCTGAATGACTTAGCAAAATTCTGGAAAAATTAACATAGCATTATGGACCGTTTGAGAGCCCAAACATATGTTTCCTTGGAATTTTAGGATGCCACATCACCTTTCTTTTGTGCTAAGTTATTAAGGAGTTCCAGAGGCCTAAAGCAAGAAGGAAAAGTTGCACCTTATAAAAGGAGAATGTGTCAAGATAGAGAAGTACCATTCACCATCAGATTTTCACCAAAGAAGGCTGCTGCCATCACGTGTTCACCTTCCATCTCCATTCAACAAGTTCTTTTATGTTTTTAAGATTTTCTATTATGTTTTCTTTGAACATGAGTAGCTAAACTCTTTTCTAGGGCTAGGATGAGGCCCTAGCATGATTGTTTACATGTTTTGATATTCAATTGATGGATTATTAGTTTCTTTTTAGATGAATTCTTAATCTCTGCTTGAATTGTGCTTATGTTAAAGTTCGATTGATTCGCGACCTTTAGGGCTTTGCATCTGGTTATCAGAAGATGAATTTGAGGCATAGTTGCAATATAATTCATATTAGCTTCATGTGATTAAGAATTGTAAATTACATTATTACTTGAGAAAGAATAATGATTTGCTTGATTTCCTTGTTTTCTAAAACATAATGAGTCCTGCATGTTAAATTTATACCTGAGAAGGATAAACTGCATAGTTAGGATATACTACTTTTACCCGAGAGGGAGAGAATCATGCACTTAAGGAAAACTATGGTCTAGAGTACCTGAGAAGGACTTAGATACGGGAATTATCATCTGGAGAAACGAAAGAATCCATTGGTTGGTTCAAAACGTAGATAAGATTGCTTGTGGTTGATTCCGACACCCTAGGCTCATCATCATCATATTTTTACTTCTAATCATTATAAACTCTTTTCAATTTCAGTTTATTTAGATTCACTTTTTTAAGTTTCTATTTTCAAGTTATTTTCCCATTATCAACAACTCTTTTCAAAACCGTGAAAATCATAGTCTTAGTTTGAGTCATTGTGTGTGTCTTAATCGATTTGTGTTTCTTGTTTTGAGTGTTTTTCGTTTAATTAACATAGGTTTTCATATTGAGAATTGACTTAATATCCTCGTGGGAACGACAACCCCTTTTCTTCCATTACTATACTACATCCACCCTGTATACTTGCAGGAATTCCATCAAGTTTTTGGCGCCGTTGCCGGGGATAATTTAGTTTAATTCAAAATATTTGATTCCTACTTTAATTCTAGTTGTGTTAGTTTGATTTGTTTTTCAAAATTCTATTTAGTTTTTGGAGTCGAAAAAAAAAAAGTTGTATTAAAATAAGTCAGTCCAGTTTTTATTTCTTTTACGTTCTGGAACTGTTTTGCGAAGCTGATTACGAACTGATATTTTCGTTTTTGTCAGGAAGTGTCATACATCACTGGAAAGATACGGAAGTCTAGTTTCCAAAGCAAAAAGCGGATTGGGATTCTGAGTTTTGAGCCGGGAGAAATCATCAATAGAGTGGACAGTGTGCAAACCTGGAAGTTTTCCTTGATAAAACAGGATTTCTTTTTTTTTCCTTTTGTGTTTAGACATAAGCTTTTTTTTTTCCTTTTCCAATTCGAGTTAGGCTTTACTTTTCTTTGTCATTGTGTCTAAAATTCAATATTTAACCTCGTGTTCTGGTGGTCTAGGTACACAACTCTAATTCTTGAAGGCTTATGCACGGAAGACGATCACAACACTCCGATCTTCTCCCTATTGATCACGAACTTGAGAGGACACTTAGACATCTACGAAGGCAACAACTGAGCAGTAGATTACCATCTCATAGGATGGCTGATTTGGTTCTAAACAATGGACAAGATCCTCCGAATCGAATAATAATAATCCACCACCCCCACCACCACCAAGGCGCATGAGAGATTATACTGCTCCTACAGACTACACCGCGCCTACTTGTCTCGTCTTAGCACCCATAACTCAGCAGTTCGAGATTCGACCAGCAACCATTCAACTCTTGCCAACATACTAAGGGAAGGAGAATGAGAATCCATACAAGCATGTCAAGGAATTCTTAACTTTATGCTCAACATTTAATTATACAGAAGATAACATCGAGCAAATTAGACTTCGACTGTTTCCATTCTCTCTAAAGGATAAGGCGAAGGATTGGTTTGACTCTCTTCCTAAAGCATCCATAAATTCATGGGCAGATCTTTCATCAAAGTTCATTTCAAAATTCTTCCCTGCAAGAAAGACAAGTGCTCTACTGACCACTATTATTACTTTCACTCAATCTGAGGCTGAATCTTTTCATGACAGTTCGCGTTACAAGGAGTTATTTCGTCAATGCCCTCACCATGGTTTTCAAGATTACCAAAAGGTTGAGTACTTTTATAGAGGACTAAATCCTCAGACCAGGGGAATGGTCGATGCCACAGTAGGTGGAAGTTTGATGAATAAAACTCCAGAGGAATCTATTCAGGCTTTTGAGACTATTTGTGAGAACTCTCAGCATTGGGATTACAGTGTAAGAGATCCTAGGGCATTGAATTCTTCATCAACAAAACGAGGAGGCATCTATGAAGTTCAAACAAGGTCAGGTTTGGAGGAGCAAGTAGCAGCATTAACTAAGCTATTGACACCATTGGTGAGTAAGGTAGCAAGACATGCAAGTCTGTGCTCTGTGTTCTAGTGATGCCCATGAGACTGAGATGTGCCCAGCAAACCCTATGATAGATGAGGTGCAGCAAGTTAATGCATTTAATGGGAGACCTCGGAATGATCCTTATTCCAATACTTATAATCCGGGTTGGAAACAACACCCAAATTTCTCATGGACCAATAATCAAGGAGCTGGAATCTCTCAACCTCAACAAAGACAATATCAGCAAGCTTATCAACCACCCCATGTGCAACAAGAAGACCCTTCCATTAAAGATATGTTGGCTCAAATATTGAAGAGAACAGAAAAGTATGATTATGAAGTTGCAACGTTGAAACAAAGCCAATCAAACTTGGAAAAGAGTCAACAAAAGCTTGAAGTTCAGGTGGGACAGATAGCTACTGTTTTAAATAGAATGGAGAGAGGACAAGGCCAATTTCCAAGTCAAACTGAGGTTAATCCAAGAGGTCAAGAGCATGCCAGCCCCTAAGGAGAACGTTTTCAACCCTCCTTTACCTTTCCCACAGCGTGCAAGACAAGAGAAAAGAGATAAATATATGGGGGAAATATTGGAGCAGTTCAAGAAGGTGCAGATTAACATTCCGCTGCTAGATGCCATCAAACAAATTCCTTCTTATGCAAAATTTTTAAAAGAGCTCTGTACCAATAAAAGGAGGTTTGAAAAAGATGAAAAAGTGATGTTATCAGAAGAAGTGAGCGTTGTGCTTCAAAGAAAATTGCCACCAAAGCTTAAGGATCCTGGCAGCTTTACAATCCCATGTACCATTGGAGAGAAAAATTTTGAGAAAGTCTTACTTGATCTTGGGGCAAGTGTGAATCTGATGCCTTTTTCGGTTTACAAAACTCTTGGTATTGGACCCTTGCAGAACATAAATATCTCCCTACAATTTGCAGATCGTTCTGTGAAGTATCCAAGAGGCATAGTAGAGGACGTGCTAGTCAAAGTTGAAGATTTTATTCTGCCAGCAGATTTTATTGTTTTAGACATGGAAGATACAGAGATCAGAGGCAAATCTCTTCCACTCATTATGGGGCGTCCCTTCATGGCTACTGCAGGTACAAAAATTGATGTTAAAGAAGGGTTGTTGACTATGACAGTGCATGATATTACAATTTCATGGAGAATTTTTGAAGCTTTGAAGAAACCTGCAGATCCTTATGATTGTTTTAGTGTGGATATGGTGCAACACCTTGTGAAGCAATCTTTCATTGAAACAAGCTCTACAGATCCTCTTGAAGTGTGTATTGCTCAACAAGGAATGAAGTTTGAGAATAGTAAAGTGTTGGAAGCACAAGAAACACTAAATGCTGCTGGTACATATGCACCTAGATGGTCTCCAAAATTTGAACCTTTGCAACACTCTAAAACCAAACTTGTCCCTTCTATTGTCAAGCCTCCTACACTCGAATTGAAACCTCTTCCAGAGACTTTGAAGTACTCATATCTTGGTGATTCAGAGACTCTTCCGGTGATTATTGCTTCAGACTTAAGTAGCTCAGAGGAGGAGAAATTACTTAGAGTTTTGAGGGAGCATAAAACAGCTTTGGGATGGACAATTGCAGACATTAAGGGGTTAAGTTCTTCTATATGCATGCATAGAATACTCTTAGAAGATGCAGCTAAACCTACTAGAGATCCTCAAAGACGCCTTAACCCGCACATGAAAGAAGTGGTTCGTGCAGAGGTCTTGAAATTGCTTGATGTTGGAGTTATTTATCCTATTTCAGATAGCGAATGGGTGAGTCCAGTGCAGGTGGTGCCTAAAAAGTCCGGAATTACAGTGGTAAAAAATGAGGAGAATGAGCTCATACCTCAAAGGACAGTCACAGGTTGGAGGGTATGTATTGACTACAGGAAGTTCAATAATGCAACTCGAAAAGATCACTTTCCTCTACCTTTCATTGATCAGATGTTGGAGCGACTTGCATGCCATAGTCACTACTGTTTCTTGGACGGGTATTCAGGTTATAATCAAATTCCAATAGCTCCAGAAGATCAGGCAAAGACTACATTTACATGTCCTTTCGGAACCTTCGCGTATCGCCGAATGCCTTTCGGATTATGCAACGCTCCAGCAACCTTCCAAAGATGCATGATGAGTGTCTTCTCCGACATGGTGGAAAGAATAATAGAGGTATTTATGGATGATTTCTCAGTCTTTGGTTCATCTTTTGATGAATGTCTCTACCATCTTTCCTTAGTGCTTCAACGGTGTCAAGAAACCAATTTAGTTTTAAATTGGGAAAAATGCCACTTCATGGTGAAGAAGGGCATTGTACTTGGGCATGTAATATCAGCAGAGGGTATTGAAGTTGATAGAGCTAAGGTGGAATTAATTTCGAAGCTTCCTCCTCCATCTACAGTTAAAGAAGTTCGGTCTTTTTTAGGGCATGCTGGCTTTTACAGGAGATTCATCCCTAATTTCTCAAAAATCACTAAACCATTATGTGATTTGTTGGCTAAAGACGCTGTGTTTGAGTTCAATGAAGAGTGCTTGAAGGCTTTTCAAACTCTCAAAAAGGAATTAACACATGCACCTATCATTCGGGCACCGGATTGGGATCTTCCTTTCGAAATTATGTGCGATGCTTCTGACTACGCTTTGGGAGCTGTTTTGGGGCAGCGAGTTAATAAGCTTCCTCATGTTATATACTATGCAAGTAGGACCTTGAACGATGCTCAGTTAAACTACTCTACAACAGAGAAAGAATTGCTTGCGGTGGTTTTCGCATTGGAGAAGTTTAGGAGCTATTTGATTGGCTCTAAGGTGACAATATTCTCTGATCATGCAGCCCTTAGATACTTATTAACGAAGAAAGATGCAAAGCCAAGATTGATAAGATGGATCCTACTCTTGCAAGAATTTGATCTTGAGATTAAGGACAAAAAAGGGACCAAAAATGTAGTTGCTGATCACCTTTCCAGATTGATCAAGGAGAATGTTGGCGATGATGTGACTCCAATTAATGAATACTTTCCTGATGAGCAGCTCTTCGTTGTTGACAACCTTCCTTGGTATGCTGACATAGTAAACTACTTGGTGAGCAAGTTCCTACCGGCAGATTTAAACAAGCAACAAAAGAAGCGGTTTCTCTCTACAGTGAAGCATTACTTTTGGGATGATCCATACCTATTTAAGTACTGCCCTGATCAAATAATTCGCAGGTGTGTCCCTCATGAAGAAATTCAAAGTATTCTCACCTTTTGTCATACATATGCATGTGGAGGACATTTCGGAGCCAAGAAAACTGCTCTCAAGGTATTGCAAAGTGGATTTTATTGGCCATCACTTTTCAAGGATGCATATACCTTTGTTACAACCTGTGATAGGTGCCAAAGGATGGGGAATATTTCCTCAAAGTCGCAGATGCCATTGACAAATATCTTGGAGGTCGAATTATTCGACGTTTGGGGAATTGACTTCATGGGTCCGTTCCCTATGTCTCATGGCTTTCTCTACATTATTGTTGCTGTGGATTATGTCTCTAAATGGGTAGAGGCACTGCCTACAAGGACCAATGATCATAAGGTGGTTCTGAGTTTCTTAAAGGAGCATATTTTCACTCGTTTTGGCACACCGCGATCTAATATAAGCGATGGAGGTTCACACTTCATTAACAAGTCTTTTGCAGCTCTCATGAAGAAGTATAACATTACTCATAAAGTCTCTACTCCCTACCATCCCCAAACAAATGGGCAAGTCGAAGTTTCGAATAGGGAGATTAAACATATTCTTGAGAAAACAGTGAGTCAAAACCGCAAAGATTGGTCTTTAAAGGTGAGTGATGCATGTTGGGCATATCGGACAGCCTTTAAAACTCCATTAGGCATGTCTCCTTATAGACTTGTCTTTGGAAAGGCTTGCCATCTTCCGGTGGAGCTGGAGCATCGAGCCTATTGGGCATTAAAGAAGTTGAATTTTGACATTCATGAAGCAGGGACTTTAAGGAAGCTTCATTTAAATGAGTTGGATGAATTGAGAAATGCAGCTTATGAGAATGCCAGAATTTATAAGGAGAAGACAAAGATAGCTCATGACAAAGCTCTGATGCCAAAGCACTTTGAGCCAAACCAAAAGGTCTTATTGTTTAACTCAAGACTACAATTATTTCCTGGCAAGCTGCGTTCAAGGTGGTCTGGACCTTTTCTAGTTGTTAAGGCATACCCTCATGGTGCTGTGGAGATAAAAAATTTGCAAGATGGGACTATTTTTAAGGTTAATGGTCATCGATTAAAACCTTACTTGGAATTACCTGAGGCTGTGAATGAGGATGAGAAATCTACAGAGCTATCTACAAGGGCAGAAGAAGTTTCTGCTGTGACTCTTCAAGCAAAACACTTTCAGGTTATGTACCTCATGGACCCTATGTACAAGTGAGAGTTGCTTAGTCTGGCTGAAGACTTAAAACTTAGCGCTTTTGGGAGGCAACCCATGTTTTTGGAGGATGAAGTGGTGATGCACAACAGCTCAGCAAAGGAGAGTACTGAATCTGCTAACTTGCAGCAGAAGTGTCCGTTTTTGACATGTAATATGTCAATTTTATGTGATTTGACGAGAGCTACAAGACTCATTGCTTTGCAATGAGCCCCGGCGAATTTTGGCCAAATAACTCTGTCTTCAGTGTCCGATCCGCGAGCTAAGTTTCAACAACCATGGAGATTTCTACTTGGAGCATGACTTGACCTTTCTTCCTTGTCGTCTACATCCAGGGAGCTCTAAACTTATTCTTTACTTTTCTTTACTTGTTGTGCTTCTTCCCTTACTTGTTTGATGCATTACTGCTAGCTAATATTTTCAACATTGAGGACAATGTCTCACTTAAGTTTGGGGGGAGGAATTTAGATTCTTGTTTTTATATTTATAGCTTCACATGTGGTAGAATATATAGCTTAGTAGAAAATACTGGAAATAAAAAAAAATAACATAAAAAAAAAATAGTTCTACTTCGTTGTTATTTTGTGTGTCTTATTTTGCTTTTGTTTCTTCCAACACCTAGGATGCAAACTTGAATTTAATCCTTGTTAGAGCTGATGAATATGATAAGCATCAATTTAGGTCTGGACATCAATCTTTTGTTAATATTCTCTTATGGTGATCATGCTTGAAACACAACAGCCATTGTTAATATGAAAATTTGTGATCTGGAAAAGCATGTGACGGTTAGTGTAGACTTGTATAACCTATGTGAGTATTGAGCCTATTGCCTATTCTTGAGAGTGCTTTATATAGTTCTGTGATCTTTCTTGTTAGATAGGTTGTACATGATCTCATTATTTTGTCCTAGAACTTGCTTCAATGACTCTCGAGACTTTATATTGATTCACATGATTAAGGCAATTAGGATCATCACCACCATGGCCAAATAGCCTCTATTCCTGATTATATTATCCCTTAGATAGCCCTTTGAGCCAAAATAAGCTTTTTCTTTCATAAAACACATATTCCCAACCCTTCACCCTTAAACACATATCCTACCTATGTTCTGAGAAATTGATGGAGCACTATGAAGATGCATATGAGGAATTTTGAAGTAGAGAATATGTACTGAAGAAAACAAGTTTGGGGGTTGTGATGTGTACTTGAAGGCAAAGTGGAGTTTGCAGGTCATACTTCTAAATTTCAGTTAAGGAGTTACCATTGTCGAAGTAGTTTTGAATGCAAAGGTGTGTCTGAATAGTCAAAAAAAAAAAAAAAAAAAAAAAAAAAAAAGTTGGACACACCTTGGCCTTTTGAATGGCACCAAAGTTAAGAAGGGAAGTCTGCCTTGGTTATTGTTTCGAAGGAAATTACTATTGTCTAAAGCATGAACTTGTAGTAGCAGCTTGGATATGGGATGTTTCAGTGCAAAACAGAGCTATTGAAAAGAAAAAAAGAAGAAGAAAGAAACAATATTTACGCTACAAAGGAAAAGCTCTGAAGGAAGGTTTCCAAGCTTGGCATGTTACAGCAAGAATGAAAGCTACTTTGGGAAAGTAACAGGAAGAGCTAAAAAAAAAAGAGAGAGAAAAGAATGAGGCTATGTGTTAGAAACAAAGGAGTAAGTTGACGTGCTACCAACTACTAAGAAGAAAGAATTGAAACTTGGAGCTTATGGTACAGATTTTGTCAATGCTCAATGGTTTGAAAAAAAAAAAAAAAAAATTGAGAATCACAAACCGTAGAGCCATGAAGATCTCTTGGAGTGTTGTTTGGAGTATAAGAAGGTTAGAGTGAAGTCAAGGCCCAACACGACGAAATTTGGCCTTCCATGTTCGTTATTTGAGAAGTGGAAGTGTGACACCTATGAGGATTTGGCGATCTTGAGCATGGACTTATTTTTGCTCTATTGATTTCTTAGAACCTTTGAATTCCTTTATCTTTCGATTCTTTTAGCCAAAACCCTTAGCCCCATTACAACCGGAACAAAGACCTTTATGATCCTAGGAAAAGTGTGAGGCAATTTGTGGAGATGAGTCAAAGAGGTGAGCCTATGGGGCAATTCTATAATTCAGGTGAAAGATATTCTTGCATGAGATCATTCTTTATTTTTATTTTCCAGAAAAAAAAAGCCTTTCCATCTTAATATTTATGTGAGCTATTTTGCTTTTATATCCTTCGTCTCACATAAACATGAGTGAGTAGAATTACCCAGAAAATCTGAGCGCTTTATTCTGAGTGAAATCCTTGGTGAGATTTGAAGTTGAAGCTGATTTTCATGTGTCTATTTGGGTTGTGGAAATTTGTATTGATTTATGGCTGTCTACACAAGCATGGTTGTTATCGGAATTTATTAGCACTCGATTAAAAGTTTTATGGACCTGTTTTGATAATTGTTGTTATTTGGATGCTATAATTTTGAGATTGATTCTCTGAGGTGATTGGAAGGTTTAGGAACTTTTCTTTATTCTTGTGTGTTTGTTCTAGTAAGTTTTTTTTTTTTTTTGAAGTGAAAAATAATTATTTGTTCTAGTAAGTTATTATTTTCTATTCTTGTTTTGCTCGAGGACTAGCAAAGACTAAGTTTGGGGGTATTTGATGTGCTTATATTTTCCAATATTTTTGTGCTTCTTAATCTTGATATTTTTGTCTAGTTCTCCTTGTTTATGGTTCATTTACTTAGTTTAGTGTGTTTATAGGTATGAAGAATAAGGATGAGAAAAAGAAGGAAAAAAGAGGAAAATGATTGAAGGTGCTTTGCAATCCTAAAAACTGAAGCAGCTTCTGCAGAATGGCCAACTTTGAGGATTAAACTGTACTGATCCAGAGATAACCAGAAGACGAGCCTTATATGCACTGAAAGCCCTGAATGTCTAGTTTCTGGAGAATTTTACGGTTCGTGATTTCGATATTCCTAGAGAGAGATATGGCCGTTTAAGTACAGGCAGTTCAGTCAATACGCGAATCTGTGATGTGTTTCTAAGAGCTCGAGTTTTCAAGGCCTGAATGACTTAGCAAAATTCTGGAAAAATTAACATAGCATTATGGACCGTTTGAGAGCCCAAACATATGTTTCCTTGGAATTTTAGGATGCCACATCACCTTTCTTTTGTGCTAAGTTATTAAGGAGTTCCAGAGGCCTAAAGCAAGAAGGAAAAGTTGCACCTTATAAAAGGAGAATGTGTCAAGATAGAGAAGTACCATTCACCATCAGATTTTCACCAAAGAAGGCTGCTGCCATCACGTGTTCACCTTCCATCTCCATTCAACAAGTTCTTTTATGTTTTTAAGATTTTCTATTATGTTTTCTTTGAACATGAGTAGCTAAACTCTTTTCTAGGGCTAGGATGAGGCCCTAGCATGATTGTTTACATGTTTTGATATTCAATTGATGGATTATTAGTTTCTTTTTAGATGAATTCTTAATCTCTGCTTGAATTGTGCTTATGTTAAAGTTCGATTGATTCGCGACCTTTAGGGCTTTGCATCTGGTTATCAGAAGATTTTTTTGAATGGAAAGACGACAAACTTTATTAATACGAACTAATTGTTACAAAGGATCTCATCAAGTGCAGGAGGGACAATCCCACTCCAAGACACTTGCAACCCTGAAACAAGAGCACTACGAGCTAGCTTGTGAGCAATCTTATTAGATTCTCTATAGACATGGCAGAAGAAAGAACCAGCCATAGAAGTCAATGCGAAAGAAATGTCATCTACAATCCTCCCAATCTCAGAAGTATCCTCTCCAGCTGCCTGAACAGCCTGAACCAACCGTAGACAATCAGACTCCACAATGATGGGAGTTAGATGAAATTGTAAGGCAATCTTACATGCCAAACGACCAGCCAACGCCTCCACCATATATGGAGAAGTCACATCATCACACCTGCAACAAGCCCCAGCCACTATATCACCCATAGAGTCCCTAACAACTACTCCAAGACCTCCATGACGTAAATGCATATTATACGCCCCATCAACATTAGCTTTTAGCCAACCAACAGGAGGAGGACACCAAGGTTTAACATGCCTTCCCAGTGTAAGCTTATTTTCCACATTAACTGCCTTGAACGTATTGAACAAAGACATCACTTGGAAATGAACCTGTGCAACAGAATGGAATATACCAGACCAAACCCTTTGGTTTCTCTCTTTCCAAACTCCCCAGATAAGCATCAACAATAGATCAAAATCCTCATTCGACAAGCGAGAGAGACAGAAGCTTAACCAATCAAGCATAGAACTCATTTGTGTAGCCAAAACAGACTGCATGGAAGGGAACAGATTGGGCAGATTTTTCACAAAGGCACACTCCCTGCTAATATGAACAATAGACTCCTCTGCATCATTACAGAAATAACACCCATCTTGAAGGAAAACCCTGCGATCTCTAAGCTGAGAAATAGTAGGTAAAATTGAAGCGCAAGCTCGCCAAACATGAACCTTGATTTTACCTGGAATCTTTGCTGCCCAAATAGATTTTCAAATGGGAACTGAGACCTCAGAACTAGAACTAGCCGTTGTGTTGGGATGTAAAGCACCAACTGCCAATTTATATGCACTTTTAGTTGTAAACTTCCCTTTCAGATCAAAGTGCCAAACAAGTCTATCTGGCACATGATTAGAGCTAAGGGGAATAGAAGAAATAAGAGAGGCATCACCCGCATCAAAATTAGCTGCAATCACCGCTTTATCCCATTGTCCATTACGTAACAGTTCACTAACTAACACCAAAGAAGAGGTACCATACCTGATAGGTCGAAACAAAACCGGCCTTGGGAGCCATGCATCCTCCCAAATTCTGATCCTTGACCCATCACCAACCTGCCACCTCACCCCACTCTGAAGAGTAGATCGTGCAGTATAAATACCGCGCCAGCAAGCAGAAGGACAACGAGCTACAGGAGCAGATAAGAGGTCATCATTAGGAAAATAACGAGCTTTAAATAATCTTCCAACCAAAGAGTTGGGGAGTTATCAGAAGATGAATTTGAGGCATAGTTGTAATATAATTCATATTAGCTTCATGTGATTAAGACACTACTACAAAATTGGGCTTCGTAGACACCTGGCCCAAAGATTCAAAGACGTTTTTTTCTTTGGCTGTCCTTGTAACTCATTAGCGACGTAGGATTTTTTAAACCTCCGTGTTTTTCTGTTTTTAGCTGCTTCTTTCTCCCAACAAAAAAAAAATCTGCAATTGCTTTCACGTTCTCTGAGCTCTCTCTCTCTTCAGAGCAAAAAAAAAAAAAAAAAACTGAGCTCCTCCAAATCGAACCTTCTCTCATCTCCCTCTCATCGCCACAACCCCTCCATCATTCACATCGCTACAGACCCATCATCCAAAAGCACTCCAAATCGACCTTGGACTCACCGTGGCTTCATCGATGGCGTCTGCTCTATCATTCACCAAAGTGTCCCGAGCACATAGTCTTCCACTTCATCACCACGCACCACCGCTAAGCGGACCTCTGCCATGTGATCAACTGCAACCTAGTGAAGGGCAAGATCTCATACTCGATTTGGCAGGCGTAGGTCACATTCTCTCATCTTTTGCACAAATCTACCTCGTAGATCTATAGTATCTCTCTGATATAGGTTTTGTAATCCGTGTTCTAGATCTGTTCTTTATAGTCATGTCTTGATTTGAGGTTTGATAAAAATTTGGGAGCTGAGATTTGGAATTCTGAGTTTGATTTAAGAGCTTTCCTCAGGTTCTTTGATTTCTCTATTTTATTTTATTTATTTATTTTATTCTTTTCCATCTACAGTTCTGCTCAGGGAATTTTTTTTTCATTGCCAACAGATCGATACTCTTTGGGTCCGTGAAATAGAAGTGAATTAAGAATGAATGTTAGTCATCTGAGTTCTTTGTGTGATTGTCCTATGATTTTATGTTTCATTTATCAAACTTTACACAATACATGTCTAAACTCTAAAGTCATAACACCTATATTCAATTCATGGGCATAATTAAGTGAGTTGTTGAACAATTTGAATTTTATACCAACTGTGTAAGAATGCTTATTGTTGGTGTTATTGGCTTGGTCATCTTGGCTGCTGTGACCCTACTTGGTATTCTTGCAAGGGGCTCTTGTTTTTAACACAAGTGTTTTAGCATTGTAGATTAAATACTTCCAATGAATATGCAAACTGTGTATTAGCTTTTGACTTTGGTGATTCACTTGGACAGGGACAAAGGGATAAGGTGAAGCTTTTGGATGCAAAACAGTCCGCTATAAGTGCTTATTTGGACTGCCACTGAGGTCGAGTGCTTTCTTAAACATGTCAAAGGAATTTCCTAGTTTGGTGATTCATTAATTGTTTTTTGAATTGTTAGATTGTTTTTTCTCGCTCTAGTAGTTGAAACTCTTGGTGTGTGTGTGTGTGTGTGTGTGTATTTTTAAGTTTGACTATATTGTTTTAATTTCTTTGATTCATAGCAGGTTTAACCAAAAGAGCTATTATGTTGATAGTGCTATCTGTTTTCAGGTACTTGTTTCTTCACTAATTCGTCTATTTTCTATTTAGTTCTTTGATAACTTTTTCAATTTTGGTTAGAAACTTGAGTTAATGGGATAATTTTAGGGTGAATCACCTGTGAGGTACGAAAAAACGGACGTATGGGCGGTCGGTGGATAAGTCTGGATGATTTGGGTTTAGATTGAGCAACTTATGTAAGTCCCTCTTTTTCCTCTTTGTTGAACTTACGTTTCTCTAGTAAGTTGAATTATAGCTTTACAAGTTGAAAACTTGAAACTTAATTTGCTGATTTGTGTAGTGTTCATGACTTTATAATGTAATTCATTGCAAATACTCCTATGTTTATGAGTTTAAGTGAATGATCAAGTATTCATATACTCAGATGCTTACTTGCTGCAATATTATATGTTGTAGTACTGGGAATGAAAGTTTGGCGTACAATGCAACTTTGGGAGTAGAGAAGAAGAACTTTGGACATCAAGTAGCAACTATTTTATTGGTTAGTGCTCTCTCGTACCTGAACCTTTGAACTTTTCTTTAAGGGTTTATATATCACTACTAGCAAAATGAGCAATACACACAGATTTTATACATACTGACTTTCACACTGATAAAAAATCAGTGGGTTTTAGTTTGTAGATACAAATATCCGTGTGAACTGAAGACTGGGTCCCACATAAGCACATGCTCACACTATCACTCACTGAAATCAGTGTGGCTAGACTTTCTCACAGATATCTGTATGCACCAAATATCTAACATATACTGATATCCGTGTGAACTAAAACTGGGTCCCATATACACACATGCTCACTCTATCACTCACTGAAATCAGTGTGGATAGACTTTCTCACAGATATCTGTATGTACCAAATATCTAACATATACTGATATCCGTGTGAACTAAAAACTGGGTCCCATATAAACACATACTCACTCTATCACTCACTGAAATCAGTGTGGATAGACTTTCTCACAGATATCTGTATGTACCAAATATCTAACATATACTGATATCCGTGTGAACTAAAAACTGGGTCCCATATAAACACATACTCACTCTATCACTCACCGAAATCAGTGTGGCTAGACTTTCTTACAGATGTCTGTATGTACTAAATATTTAACCTAAACTGATATCTGTGAAAATGATTTTACACACAAATATTCGTCACTATTAAAAAATTATAATTTTTAAAATAATTTTTCATTTACACGGCCATCTGTAACAATTGATTTTTCACACTGTTGTCAGTATGAATGTGACGGTGATAGTAATATCAGTACGAAGTTTCACTCAGTTTTTTTGTAGCAAGTGCTACTTTTCCCACAAACATTTGTGGCAATATTTGTTTAAGAGATGGTTTTGACAAAAAAATAATAATTGCATCTCACACACAAATATCAGTGTGAATTGAGAATTAAAACGATTAGAAAATAGAAACAAATCGCGCACACAGATATGCGTTTGCATTATTGTTGTTGATTCCCACAGCTATCAGTGTGAAACCTAATAATAATTGTTAATTACCCCTAAAGCTGGTCATTAATAATTACCACACACTATTAAAATTGCATTATGTATTAATTTATAATAGAATTGTTATAAAATGTGCCATGGCTGACAGATATTATGAATCTTTGTATTAATTTAATAAGTAGAGGTTGCAACAACCACTACTTCTGCTCTCTCAGTTTCTCACTTCTTCCTCTAAGTTTGAAACTTTGAGTCTTTATCTTTTCTATAGGGTTTTCGTTTTTCTCACTATGGCCTCTACCGAGATCGAGTTTCGTTGCTTCGTCGGAGGGATGGCCTGCGCCACCGACAACGATGCGCTCGAAAGGGCCTTCGCTCCTTTTGCCGAGATCATCGAATCGAAGGTCTGTTAGTCGCAGAGATAAGATGGATCTGATCTGTTCTCTCATCTCTGTGATCTGTGTTTCTATGTTACTTGATCTATAATACTACTCCCTCTGTTACTATATGTCACTGTGATTCTTGTGTTTTACTATCTCAAAATCGGGTAGTTCATCTTCATCTTTCTAGATTGAAGATCGATCGGTTCCTTTATTATTTCTTTTTGTTTTGATCTGTTTTGTGATTCTGATTTGTGTTTATGCTCAGATCTGATTCGATTTTGGTTTGTTTGTTTTTCAGATCATCAATGACCGTGAGACCGGAAAGGAAGGGGTTTCGGATTCGTCACCTTCAACAACATAAAGGTAGCAGCCGGGGAGGCGGTGGTTACGGTGGCCGTTGTGAAGGCGGAGGTGGTGGCGGTGGTGGCGTGAGGGTAGAGGCAGTGATACAGCTGCGGTGGTGGTAGCTATGGAAGCGGTGGTGGCCGAGACTGTGAATCTGAAAATTATGACTAAAAATACATTTGACTCAGGAAATTATTATCACTAATTGTGATTATATTAATTAATCTTTAAAGTAAATTAAGAAAAACAAAAATGCAAAAACGATATCCTTAATGGAATATTTATAGAGATGGGTCCCCCGCAGAAAATACTTCACACTGATATCAAGTACCAAATATTTTTAATGGATATACTAGTGTAGAGATGGGTCCCGCAAAAATTCACACTGATTTTTTTATCAGTGTGGAAAGACCAAAGGCCACCCCCCTCAAATGGGACAGAAATCTGATCTGTGAGTGTAGGGTGCCTATTGGGCTTCCCACACAGATATCAGTAACTATTACATGTTACAGCTACTGATTGCAATCTGTGTGTATAAGTAGTTTTGCTAGTAGTGTATTATGTAACATGGATTTGAAACCTGCTAATTAATGGTTTCCTAATACTTATGTTCCCGGAGAGTAAGATAATGCTTAAATTCCCTTTTTTTTCTTTCACATTTTTGTGGTGTATTCCAAGACATTGAAACTGAGAAGCTTTGTTATGTTAGGAAGCTTAAAATGGTTTGCATGACCCATGTATGCCTATGCATATATATTGTAGCTGCATTCTTTATTGTTATTATTTACTGTACTATGCTTTTCCTTGCTATTTCTTCCCACCTACTGTCACACATTCGATTTTGTTGTGTCTGCAACTTTGTTCATCCTCTCAATTTTGGATTGCTTATAGGATATCAACAATTCTGTTCTCGGTGTTATGGGTTTTGATTCTTTTTTGGTTTGGTTTACCATCCTTAAACCCCAGTTTCTCTGCTCTCGGTGTTACCATTATAATTCATCTTTGTCTATGGGTCTGAGGGACTGTGAGCATGGTTTTTCTCCATTTGGTCAAGTGAATACTTGGTGGGTTATGCAGAAATCTATAGTGTATACTAAGTTGGCTTCTGTGGTGGAATATATCTTGTTAAGAAGATTTGAATGTGCTAAACTTGTAAATGCTACTTTAAGGAACATAGATCAGCCATATAGGAGATGCTGCTTCAGGGGGTGGTTTATGCTCTTAGTCACACTTTTATGAACAGATTCATATAAATCTACACTTATTTCTTAGTTTGATCAATTGTGTCATCATTAGTTAACTAACCAACTCTCTTTTTTGTTTCTGATTTCATAAAGCTTAGTTAGTTGACCAATGTGATTGTGGAGCTATCAATTTAGTACCCTGAATTTTTTAAGAATTGTGAACTGAAAATACGTTATGGATATTTCAGGTGATACTTGGAGATCCAACTATCTCTAATGTGGTCCAAGATTTTTAGAGAAAGTAAGGTAAGAACCTATGAACCGAAAATTACGAAAATTTCATATCTGAACTCATAGAATTCATGAGTCTATTGCCTGGGACTTAGTTGTTAGCGATAATAGACATACTTATGACATTGTTGGCTTGCATCTCTCACGTAGACCTTATTATTTAATATTCTAGCTTTCCTGTAGTTTGGCTCACATATGCTAGTTTCCATTAATATGCTGATTTAAATCTTTGGAATACATGTACTTCAGTTCTATTTGAGAGTAAGAATATCGGTTTTGATTGAGAAGGCTTATGTTCGCACTGGTTATCATTCTTTAATATACTTTTATTTGATATTGCAGTTCAAGACAAACTCATGATGCTCATGATGAATGTGATGTGGATTGAGCGAAGTTGTAGTTAGATTAGATTGTAAATTTTAGTTTAGTGAACTTGGGAAAATAAATCTATGCTCATTGATATTGTACTTTGGATGTTGATATATAATTTTGGTTAGTAATCATGTGTAAATTTGCAGATTTGAATTTTTTTTGTGTCATGGAAAAGATACAAGGACGTTTTTTCTTCGTCTTCATATATGTTTAAGGATGTTTTTATGAGATACTATGACGTTTTTCTAGTGTCCTTATAGATATTAGATGACACTCTTTTCAGTTATAAGGACGTTTTTCTAGTGTCCTTGTAGACATTAGATGACGTTTATTAATAGAAACAAGGACGCTTTTTCAGTGTCCTTGTACACATTTAAGGACGTTTTTTCAACGTCCTAAAAGATGACTTACTATGACTCCTTGATAGATAACGTTTTTTTAACGTGTCATCTAAAGTTTTTTAGGACATTTTTCGAACGTCCTTAAATCTATTTTATGTAGTAGTGAGAATTGTAAATTACATTATTACTTGAGAAAGAATAATGATTTGCTTGATTTCCTTGTTTTCTAAAACATAATGAGTCCTGCATGTTAAATTTATACCTGAGAAGGATAAACTGCATAGTTAGGATATACGACTTTTACCCGAGAGGGAGAGAATCATGCACTTAAGGAAAACTATGGTCTAGAGTACCTGAGAAGGACTTAGATACAGGAATTATCATCTGGAGAAACGAAAGAATCCATTGGTTGGTTCAAAACGTAGATAAGATTGCTTGTGGTTGATTCCGACACCCTAGGCTCAACATCATCATATTTTTACTTCTAATCATTATAAACTCTTTTCAATTTCAGTTTATTTAGATTCACTTTTTTAAGTTTCTGTTTTCAAGTTATTTTCCCATTATCAACAACTCTTTTCAAAACCGTGAAAATCATAGTCTTAGTTTGAGTCATTGTGTGCGTCTTAATCGATTTGTGTTTCTTGTTTTGAGTGTTTTTCGTTTAATTAACATAGGTTTTCATATTGAGAATTGACTTAATATCCTCGTGGGAACGACAACCCCTTTTCTTCCATTACTATACTACATCCACCCTGTATACTTGCAGGAATTCCATCACGCATCATGATGAAACTGATGGTAATCAAGGGAGAGTGGAACAATTCTGTAATAATGCAACTGTAAACGAGAATTTGCTTCCCGGTAGAAACTCTGATGGCAATAATGCAGGATCAATAGGTAAGTTCAGTGACTGATTCAGTGGTAACAAGATTAAATAGATCTACATAATCTTACTTCATTATCTTATGAGTTTCGCATGCAAATACATTATCATATTTGAATGGAAACAATTCTTCTCCATCTGCGCACGTTGATGATATGATAGGTTTGGTATTTTCGAACTAATGATCATGTTATTATAGCTTTGATGAACACCTAATTGTTATGAAACATTGCACACAGGTGAATGCTCACATTCATTTGGTCAAGCCTTATATCAAAAAAGCAAGCAAGGTTAGTTCTCTGAGATATTTTACCTATTGTCTCTGAAAAATAATAATAATAATGATGATAGAAATTCTTTAACAAAAAGATAAATTCTCATTGCAGGATCAATTGTGACGTATGAAGATTCGGGCGATAACATTTATACATGTGATCAAGAGAGAAGCCGTAGCTAAGGTAAACAAGCTGCAGCAGCCAAGGTGTATACTAAGAGCAACTCCAACAGCTTCCCTATAATTTTTGTATAATAGGGAAGTACAAGTCAAAGCTTTAGCATCTTTTTCTTCTTCAACTCCAACAAATTCCCTATTTTACAGCAATCTCTAAAATCTCCATATTTTTCCTTAAAATTTTAGAGATTGCTGTAAATATAGGGAATTTGGTTTTCTCTTTCCTCACTTTCCCTAAAATAGAGATAGTTATAGGGAATCTGTTGGAGCAAAAGAGGCTCATTTTTCCCTAAAGTAGAGAAAATTCAAAATATGGGGAAGCTGTTGGAGTTGCTCCAAAAAGAACAGAATTATAAACTCATCTAAGAGGTTGTAATTACTTCTCAACAACCTCGATACCATTCTTTTCCTTCTGTAGTTTGCTTTTGTAGCAGCATCTAGAAAAGTGCCCGCTGAGCATTTATGTTTAGTGAATGTAGCTTTACAATCCGAGAGTATATATTGGGAATTAAAATTGAGCATTTGTTTAACGGCTTCAATACCATTCTTTCCTTCTGTATTTAGTCTTTATGAGCAATGTCTCCTAGTTCTTATATTAAGAAAAATCCAACTGCTGTATACTACTACAGCTAAATTAATCCGCTACAAAACCCACAGCAAAGCGCGGGCACTATTGCTAGTATAAACTAGTGGCTAAGTTATCCTTTATATATTATTCCTTTCACATCTTAATTTCTGTTCTATATTGCCGAGTTTTATTTTAGAAGGAACTACTGTAAGAAATAGAAAGTGTCAAAACATGAAAACAGAACTTCATATAGCAACTGATCAGATTATTAAATCAACAAGAACCATAATGACAAAATCTGCATATTCAATTTCTGGAGAAATTGTTCTATAGGATCAAAATGTATTCTGAGTTCATTAATATAAACAGATTCACATGATTAAGATAATAACTATGTCAAATACAAGATTGTTATTAATCAGTAACATGAATTATAAACAAGGAACATAATCTGCAGCAAAGCAGGAATTTAAACTTAAAACAGAATTTAAAAGAACATGTAATACTAACACGATAATGATGAAGTGCCTGTGTCCATTGCTCTTCTCCAAGATCCACCCTTTAGTCTCAATTTTGTGATGGGACAAAAGAATATGAGTTATGGTGTTCTTGCAGGGATCAATACAGACTGACAATCCCTTTATATCAGCAAAACAGTTGAGACAGTTTCTTCCATCAAGAAACTGTCAAATAACCTCTTTATTTGTCTGATAAGGATTGATATGGATGATCACACAATTTGAATTTCAAATTCAAAATAGATTGCATTAAATAAAATCATTTTCGATGACTACTTTATTTAACTCACTGATGTTACAAATTGAACTCCAAAACTCCTCACAATGTCAACTTAACAGAAAAAGCTGATGTCTAGTTCAATAAGGTCTTACAACTACTTGACGTTTTATCATTCAAAACAATGTAAAGCATTTTAAAATGACCGGATAAGATCAGAGAAAGTTGAATGGGGGCCGCTCCATCTCCATCACGTACCTTACATCAACCTACTTGCGTGCAACGTTGATTTCTCCACAAATTTGACCTACTTGTTTGAAATATAATTTTTATTTCTTTATTTTTGGCCAATGTTCTTTTTGAAGTCCAAATAGAACTCACATGAATTGATAGAGTAGTGAAGTTCGGCATTCATGTACACCGAAAATGTTCACCTGGTCAGTTATTGACCAAGAAAATAATGCTCAACCACCCTTGGATGTAAATCCAAGGGCAGAGAGAATTATTATTAAGTTGAGGTGTTTTGTTTTCCACCCTTGGATGTAAATCTAAGGGTTATTGAGCATAAATTCTTTGGTCAGCAACTGACCAGGTGAACACCACTGTCATATACACTACCATTGAAAAAGAAATAGAAAGAGAGAGTGAGAGAGGGAAAAAAAAAAACTATAATGCTCTATACCTCTCCCCATGCCGCAATTAGTGGCTTAACCTTTATTTTCATTGGCAAGTCAACCCTGATTGGTGGCGATCACCAATACCTTGTGGTTTTACCGCTGTTACTCTTTCTAACATTTATTTTGGGTGCCCTGTTCCAACCATTTGATGAAGCACTCCTGCCAATCTAACCCATGCGTCGATGACTCGATGTCATTGGATTCAATCCGATTTTGCTATTATGGGGATTTTCCCGCCGATGTTTTATACCATATTTCTCTTGTTATTAATTGTCAAAGGCTTTGTTTGCCATTATTTAACAAGTGTAATCAAGTTTTTAGATTGGGTTGCTTTTGCAAAAGTTGCTCGAGGCTTTTTTAGATGATATCCGCACCATCTAGGCTTTTCTGACATTTTTCGTCATCTTCCATGGATTATCTGAACTGAACTGAGAATCATTACTTGAAATTTGCTTGATGGTTTAGGTTCTAACCATGAATGGTTTGGGTTGGACGCTCATGACCTACGTTCCTTTTGAATTAGTAGTGTAAAAACTGTACTATTCCAGAGCTCTTGGAAAAAAAGGGGAAGAAAGACGAGAGATCGAGCCATGACACGCGCCACACGCGCTTCTCTTTTAAACCCTAGAACTCTCTTGAGTTTTGTTCGAGCAAGATTCATAGTCGCCGATGAGGTCTGGTGGTGGCTGCCATGGCCAGGCCCTTGCACTACCACACTGAAAGCCTCGCCAAACCACCTTATACCACATGGCCTTCACTTAATGCACCTCTACCCTTTTCCAACAACCTTATGTCAAGATTCCCATATCCATCTACTGCTAACTTGGCCTGATTTAGTCGAGGCTACTCTGGAATGGTGACGAGCTATCAACAATAGGATCATCAAGTCACTTTGGGCACGCTTCTTTATCAGCTTTTTTGGACAACAACTTTGGGCAGAAGACCGTGATGGGGATTCTTAGACGCTTGAGATGCCTGTTGGTGACGAAAAATTCCATATAGGAGTTTGACTCACCAATGAATGCGGACTGGAGCGGGAGTTGACCGGGAACAATCAAGAAGCTTCCCTCGAGTGTTGACTCGAAGTTTGACTGTCGGCTCGAAGAGGAGGAGGGGTACCTGCAGAAAACTCTTCGATGCCTAAGTCAGTACGTTTCTTAGTAGTGGAGTAGAGAGAATTGGAATTCGATGGATTACCTCGATGTCGAGCAGCCTATTTATAGGTGCATTTTGGCGTGGGCTGCAAGTAAACTTGCATAGCAAGTTTGCAGTGACTTGAGCGGCAAGCCGCTATTAAGGCTGTATTCACGCCTACAATAACCACCACTTACTGGCGGCAATGATTGTCGTGTCTGAATGCTGCATTGACTCCTGCATTTACGGCTGTAATAACAACTGCATTTACCGCCATCACTTCTCTTTAACTGCCCTGTTTAAGGCTCGAAATATTGACCACCCCCACAATGCCCCCAAATTTTCTCTTTGGGAATCCATCCCAAGAGAAAATTTCCAGAGTTTAGATTTTTCCCGGCGGCCTGTCTTCAAATTTCTCGCCCCTGGGCACCCTAGATTTTTCTTCGGACACCCATTTCTAACAAAAATCCTTCAAGCCCGAGATGGAATATATCTCAAGCATAACTAGCCTCTAAGACCAATTCTGGTCAAATCCTCACTGGGCCAACGCCCAATTTATTTATTTATTTATTTTTTTAGAGCGGGTCGAGTCCGACTCAGATACAACTCGGTCTTACCCGGATCGGGGTGTCCAGATCCTTCTTGTTTCCCGGATTTCCCTGCAGTTCGATTTCATCCCGGATTCTTCTCAGTTTGGTCCGAATTCTTCTGGGTTTTCTTTGCATTGGAGGCATCATCACGTTCCTATAAATGGAGCTTTGAAATTGGCTCAGAACCAGAAGAATTAAAATCTTCAAAATCTCCCATCGGCGCCGTCGCGTCTCCTTGGCCCCCCTGCACTCGGACCAGCCCTAGGCCTACGCAGCCTTGCCTCATTGCCTTGCCGCTGCTCCAACCCCCAGCGCTATGCAGTCTCCTCGGGCGGGGTAGCGCACGTCCAGTGCCCACGTTTCGGAGTCGGTATGCCCCTTTGCTATAGACCTTTGTTACCTTGTAAGGCCCCTCCCAGACAGGTTTAAACTTTCCCGCATCGTGGTCTTTGATATCCTCGACTACTCTTTTCAGAACGAGCTCTCCCACCTGGAACGCCCGTGGCCGGACGCCTTTGTTGAAATATTTGGCCACTTGATTCTGATAATTGGCAAGGTGAATGGCGGCGGCTTCCTGCCTCTCCTCAAGAAGGTCCAGGTGCCTTGCTATTTGCTCCTCGTTATTTCCTCTCTCAACTGTAAGAGTCCTAACCATAGGGAGAATGATTTCGGTAAGGATGACAGCCTCCATCCCATAAGTTAAGGCATACGGAGTCTCATTAGTTGGCTTTCGGCGAGTGGTTCGATAAGCCCAGAGAACATGTTGCAACTCGTCACTCCATTTGCCTCGTTTACGCTCCAATCGCTGCTTGACACCGTCGAAAATAGTATGATTCGTTATTTCAGCTTGGCCATTACCTTGTGGGCAACGTAGTTCCATGTCGGCCACAGAAAGCTCTAAATTTCTGGTTATTGAATTGCGTTCCATTGTTGCATATGATATACCGCGGGATACCGAATCGACATATAATGTTCCTCCATGTGAATGTTGCCACGGTCTCTCCCGTGATCGTGGCATATGATTCTGCTTCGACCCATTTCGTGTGATAGTCCGTGGCAAGTAGTGTGTACTTGAATCCGCCTGGTGCTGTCGGTAAGGGGCCGACTATAACCATTCCCCGTCTGGCGAAAGGCCATGGACTGGCTAATGCATGAAGCTCTTCGGCTGGCGAATGGCTTATTGGAGCGTGTCGTTGGCATTGCTTGCATTTCTTGGCATATTGTTCGGCCTCCCAATAGAGATACGGCCAATAGTATCCTTGAGAGAGTATCTTATGTGCAAGGGTCCGGCCGCCGAAGTGCGCTCTGCATGACCTTTCATGAACTTCTTCGAGGACGAGCCTTGCCTGAGAAGGTCCCAAGCATCTAAGATGCCGAAAAATGAAAGTCTAAAGAATTCCTCCTCGACAACAAGGTACCGTGCGGCCTTCATCCTGAGCTTTCTGGCCTCAGTTAGATCGTCTGTTTGTATGCTGAATTAGAGGTAATTGACAATTCGACCTCTCCAGTCGTTCGGAATTAACTCGACTGCCATGACCCGACATCGCGGCCTGTTACCTTCAATGCTTGGTCCTTCGAGCACCTCAATCTTAACGATGTTGGTGACCTTCGTGCAACCTGAAGGTGTTTAAGCCAACTCATCCGCACGGGAATTCTTCTCGCGAGGGACCTTGACCAGTGAAAGTTGCTCGAACCCGCGCATCAAGTCTCGAACCAAGTCTCGATACCTGGACATGCGTTCGTCCTTGGCGGTGTAGTCATCATTAGACAACCCGACGACGAGCTGCGAGTCGGAATAGACCTGCAAGGGTTGGATTCGTAGCTTCTTCGCCAGGGTTAAGCCCGTCACCAAAGCTTCATATTCAGCCACGTTGTTGGACGCCGGAAAATCCAGATGAACCGCACACTCGATATGGACATCCTCGGAACACTGAAGTAAAATACCTGCCCCCGCTCCTGAGAAATTGGACGCGCCGTCAACGTGCATCTCCCAACATGGGTCTTGCCATGAAACATCGGGGATCGATGCTGGGAAGTGACACTCGAGCAAGAAATCTGCTAATGCCTGGCCCTTGAGTGCCGACCTCGACTTATATGTAATGTCAAATTCACTCAGCTCGATAGCCCACTTGGCCATTCTCTCGGATGTGTCTGGTTTTGACAGCACGAATTGGCAAATTGGTGTATACTGTGATGCTATGCCCCTCGAAGTATTGTCGCAACTTCCTTTTTGTAGTAACCAAGGCGAGGATTACCTTTTCAGACGGGGAGTACCTTGTTTTGGCATCCAGGAGGCTGCGGCTTGATTATGCTATGGGTTCCTACCGATGTCCCTCTTCCTTGAACAAGGCGGCGCTGGTTGCCACATCTGATATTGCCAAGTATATGTAGAGGGGCTCGCTGTCGCGGGGCACAGAGAGAAATTGTCTGCCGTATAAGTATTTTTTCAAATTGGCCAACGCTTCAGACTGCTTCAGGCCCCAAAAATTGGTTTGCTTATTTTTTAACCCGCGAAAGAAAGGTTTACATCGGTCAGTTAGCCGAGAAATGAAGCGACTCAACGCGGCAATGTGACTAGTTAACACTTGTATATCCTTTTTTGTCTCTGGGTCACGCATTTGCATGATGGCTTCTACCTTCTCCGGGTTTGGCTCGATCCCTCTTTTACTCACAAGATGTCCCAAAAATTGTCCAGATGATACCCCGTGTAGACCCCCTGAAATTTCGAACGTCACTTTTGGACGGAATAATTTTTCGCGACCTTTGTTTGGCCAAAGACTTTCGGAAATAGTTTGGGCATGGGCCTTAGGCCCAAAAATAGCATAAGGTTAGAGTCCAAAATTTACTTTGGACACCCAACAGACGGGTATGCTGGTGAACCTAGCCCAATAAGTTAGTTGACCTTTGACCCGAACATCTCCTTGATCCAATAAGGTTCTTGTAGCTCATAATAGCATCGTTGCATAATTTTGAAATCTACTTGTGCGTGCGTTTACGATTTCTCATTTTACTTTATTCCTTAACAATTGGTTGAGTTCCTACTCGTCTTACCCGATGCTTACTCATCAATTATCCCTCCGACTTTATAAAAACACTAATTATTTACTCCTTATGTTTTTCAAACAAAGCAAAAATTCCGACAAAACTTACTTTACCATTTTCCTATCTTAGGGGGGTGTATTATATATGGAATTAGTGGAACTTTTTAAGAAATCTATGGAATTTAAAAGTCTGGGTGTATTCAATATAGACTTTCAGCAGTCCATGAAAGTCTTGGGGTATTCGATTAGGATTTTTAAAGACTTTATGAATTCCACCAAAATCTAGGGGTATTCAATTAGGACTTTTAAAAATGAATAAAAGTTCAGAGGTATTCAAAATTTTATTCATACTTATGGAATTAGAAAATCAAGGATAATCATGGACTTTGTAGTGTTAACTATACATTCCAAATTCCAATAATTTTCTAGCCACCAGACCAAAGATTTGAAAAAGTCTATCAAAGATATTTATTTATTTATTTATTTATTTTTAATCTATCAACGTTTTCTCTCTGCGCGCAAAGAGGTTGGTTATTTATCATCTCTCTTTCTTGTTTCTTCTTATCTTTTCTCTAATCTTTCATGATATCAATATTTTTTGATACCCAACACGTTCATTGTAGTTGTTGAATGTGATTTTTTTTTTGTTCAATTGTGATAGTTGGAACCCTAATAGCAATAAAAAATGATTTATGAAACCCTAAAACCCAAATATTGTGGTCTACCCCGCGCTCTTTGCTAGTTGGTGCCTAGTTGAATACAGTCATTTGGTAGAGACTCGTGATAGTATTTCAGGATGTTCTCTAGATGTTTATTGTAATCAAGGGATTAGGCTCAATGTCCCCCCCCCTTGTATTCGACAGTTTCATTAATCAAGGCATGAGGGCAGCTACATCAGCCTTTTATGAAAAAAATAATAATAATAAAATAAAATATTGTGGTCTACCCCTAAAACCTTGAATAGTGTTGCTATGAAATACTAGGTTTTGTCTTATTAATTAATTATTCTTATCAATTTGAATTTATATCATGGTTCAAGGAAAGCTTAAACAATTGATTGATTATAGATCAAGACATTGATCAATATTTTTTTTGATATATGTTAATAGGTGAAAACAAAATTGATGAGAATAATTAACCGTAAGCATCAAGTGATGTATATTGTATCTTTAAGTTGATTGAGAGATTAGAAAGGAGAACAAACTAGCTAGACAGAGTAATAATAATTCATTTGAGTCAAGTTCTACTAAAAGATACTTGACTATTGAAGAGACAACGAGTTCTTATCTTGCTTTGCATTTGGATTGCATTTTTTTTTTTGAAAAGTAAATTCATTGAAACTTTAACGATTACAATCGTTTAGAATGGCATCCCGAAAAATCTTGGGAGCAAACACAAGCCATAAATGACTTGAAGCTAGAGCTAAGCTAGAACAAATCAGAAGGTGTACTACACCAATAGGTTGTTCATGTACAATACAATACTGCTCTGAATCACTTATAGAGAAACTAGCAAACAACTGAAGGTAAATTCCCAGCCTTCTCAAGATAATTACCAACAACGAGACCATTGCCATGACCTTGAGAGTTGGAGACAAAACCATCAGAATCTGCGATCCGGGTATGTGATAGGAGCATAAAATGCGACGTTTATAATGTTTAAACCCTATATTTTGCTAAGTTATTTCCTTTATCTTGATCAATTTAACTTAGTTAGTGTTTTTACAGGTAAAATGGAGTCTCAAAGTCCAAAAATGGCTAAGGAAGGCACAAGTGGCGCAGAAATGGAAAGAAATGAAGAAATGGAAGTTTCCCAGTTTGACTAGGAAAAGGAATCCCAGTTGAAGTAGGAGTCTGAAGCTGACTTGGACTAGGAGTTCTACTTGGACAAGGAAACCCAATTCTACTCAGATAAGGAATCCTAGTGTGACAAGGAGTCCCTGTTGGATAAGGATTACTCAAGAAGGTTCCGGAAGAGTGTAGAAGCATCTCGGAAAAGAAAGCAGTATTCAACTAGGAAACCTACTTGCATATGGAGTTCTACTCGCACTAGGAGAGCCTTGGAACGTTCATGAAGTATCTAGAAGTCTCAAGAAGATCATATGCCGTGCACATGGGAGAGAAAGCAATAAGGAATTCGGATTTCAAAGCAATGTGGAGTTTGGATTTCTTGTTGAGTAAGGATTGAATTGCCGTGAGATTCTTGAAGGTTCTAGGGAGTTCTTGACGTTTCATTCTTCAATAAGGCGTGGAAGACATGTGAGAGGCATGTGATGTGAAGGAAAATCGAGTTGGACTTAAGTTGTGCTTTAAAAGTCAAATCCATTACAGATTCGGATTACTGCCTGTGCAGATCAGTCAACTTCAACGGAGCATAGAAAATCTCTCAAAGCTCAGAAAATTATGATCTTTATATGGTTGGAAAGCTACAGATGTCTGGTTTCCAGAACATTTTACAGCTAGTCGATATCTATTTTCTAGAGGAAGTCATGGCCGTTTTAATGAACTGAGGTCAAGTCTGCCGGAAATCTGTTTTGTGCCAAACAAGTCCTAGATCAACACAACTTTGGAGAAACCGAGTAGAAACGAATTGGGAGTACCTTTAGACGTTCTCCTATATATACCTAGTGTATTAGACGTCTAAAGGTTAACATCTTTCTCCACAATTTCGTATTCTCACTTGTGTGCTCTCAAGTTTCAGGTTTTCATAATTCTTCAAGGAGCAAGCCGTGCCATCACCCTCCATAGCCGTGTTCATCACTTGTTGCCGTGCTAAGGAGCTGCTTTGGACCTTGGGACGTAACTAAGGGTTGTTCATAAGCCTTATCATACATGTACTTCACGGTTTTGTGTAATTGTTAGATAGATTTTCTGCTTTGGATTATCTACGTGTAAGTTGAATCTTTTGAGTATGCAAAACTATTTTCGAAGTATAATTTTGATGTCTTTTCATGTTTGATTTGTTTTGAGTGTTCTTTGTCTTGATTGATTGCCGAATTGATTGAATGATATTCTGATTTTGTGCTTCATTACATGTTAATGATTGACGTGGTTGCAACCATAGATGACTTGCATGTAACTTGCTAGTAATTAGGTTTATGCTTGGTAAACTCTAATTCGAAATAAGTAGTAAAGGCTTGCTTTGAGTCGGAAATCAGATTATGCATGTGATGATGAGTTGTGACGCGTATCAAAGAATTGATTTGCATGTTCATCAATTCTTTCTTGAACTTAATGATTTGAAAACGAATTTTCAACGTATGTGTGTATTCGGGTTTTCAAAATAAATTGATTTGGTGTTTGCTATTTCGATTAACATAAGAAAGAAAGTTAAAAGGGACATTGGTTGCTTTGATCTTTGTGTCTTGGTTGATGGCATTCTTGGTGATTAATAAAGATTAAGGGATGCATGAAACATTGATTCGTGATAAGTTCTTGATAAATTGCATTTTCGAAAATTCTTCTTTTCCCACCTTTGTATAGAAACGATTTTTACTCTTTATTTGTTTTCGGAAATTTATGTTTTCAATCTTCAAAAACCCCCCTATCTTTTATGTTATGTGTTTTTGTATATTTGTAAATAATTAAAATTAACTTAGAGTTTTTAGGTAGCATGTTCATATAAATAATAAAATAACTAAATAAAAAAAAATGTTTTTAAAATTCGTGAATAGTAACTCAGTGAATAGTAAATATGTGTTTTCTAGGAATTAATTTGGAGGTTTTTAGGAAATTGTCTTGTGTTTTTTAGGGATTGCTAAAAAATAGGGATTTCTTTGGTGTTTTTTAGGAATTGTGTTTCTTAGGGATTTTTGGTGGTGTTCTTTAGGGATTTTTTGTTTCCTTGTTGTATATGGATTCCTTATGTGATATGGATTTGTAAATTGTGTATAAATAGGAGTAGGATTTCCAAAACCTTTTCTAACTTTGTTTTCTCTTTAATTTCGTCCTTGCCTATATATATATTTGTATATTTTCGTTTCTCTCATTCTTTTGTCTTCTAATTTCGTGTAAACATGTATGTGTGCTCTCTAACTCTTTGTGATTCTTTGTTTGTTTTAATTCTATGCATGCTTGTAAACTTGTAATATTTTCGTAAAAACTTGTATATTGTATCTTTGATTTCGTAAATTGTATAGTATTTTCTTTAATTTGTTCTCACATGTTAGCACCCTCAATCCCCGGTTTTGAACGATACCCTATTTGCTCTATACTAACGATGATATTTTTCAGGGTTTAAATTGACGATGCTTTTGCACGTATCAGTATGCAAGAGATCGATAGACCAATCAAAACTATATTCGTCCCAGCACAAGTATCACTGTTCGCCAGGCACGCAATTGTGGTACTCACAGTAATATTATACTGAGAATTCTGATAGAATGTCGGGATGAGCAACCTATCTGCACATAAACACGGGACACCCGAAAGAATACGAATAACATAATTGATCAAACAGATACCCAAAACACCTCCTGGGTCCCAAATCCAAATCCTT
Organism: Rosa rugosa; assembly: GCF_958449725.1. Classification (NCBI taxonomy): domain Eukaryota; kingdom Viridiplantae; phylum Streptophyta; class Magnoliopsida; order Rosales; family Rosaceae; genus Rosa; species Rosa rugosa. The sequence goes on from NC_084826.1 coordinate 31,978,101, forward strand.
GGAGAAAATAGGCCCAACAATTGGGCACTACTATGGGCCCAAAAACAACCCAAACACAGAGCCTCATGATCTGAACATCCTCCTGCTCTGGACACCCAGAATCTGGGCACCCAAGTGCGGTTGCCCGCTGCCAACCCTGGCTAGACCTCCTGCATCATCAAAGCCGATGCCAGAAGAACCTGCACCGTCGTCTGCAGCACTGCCCCCACGCGAATGCCCATGGTCAGAAGCCGTCTTCTTCTACCTAAGACTTTCCATCCTGAGCCCGACCTCCACAAGCGACGCCGGTCTGCAAGCCCGCCTTCCTGACGCGCTCGACCTCGATCTGCCTCCATACCGGCCTTCCGATCCACCTGCCCAGCAACCTCGCCTCCCACGTCCCTGGTTTCTGACGCTGGAGCCATTTCCAAGGATCAGCGCAGTGCGCGAACCTTGGCTCGGTGTCAAAACACCGCTTCTCGCCTTTGACGGCGTTGTCAAACTCGGCTAGGGAAGAAACCCTAGCAGAGCACCCAGTGGGGAGGAAGGCTTTGTATACAACTGTTACACGTGTTTTTTGCATTTGGATTGCATTGGTTGTGTTCTTTGTTTTTTATTTTTTTTTACTAGAAAATCTATAGAAGTCATTCATAATAAAGTATATAGATTTTCAAGAATCAATAAAAAGTCTGTTGCTAAAATCAATGCTTTTAAGAAATCAATAGCAGTCTATCAACTTTTTAAAGAGTCTATGGACTTTTCAAAAAATCTGTCAATTAAAAAAGTCTGCACAAATCCAAATACAATACACCCCCTAAGTACAATTTTGGTGAGACACATTCCTTATTTGGTCTTGCCAACACTTTAATTTGAGTTTTCTTATATTTACTTATTTTACTTTTATTTTCCCCATCCTCTTGGTTTTTACAACTTCTTGTTTTTACCCAAATTTATCTGCCCAAGCTGAGCCTTCTCTTTCACACGCAAGTTCTCGTTCACGTCAGAATTGGGCTGAGAGAAAGGAACCTCGTTCAGCTCCACCCTTCCACGTTGCCAGCATGCATATGGCAACTCCTCCAAGAACATCATCTCAGACCTTCAAAAGGGAGAACCCAGGCCATAAATCGTCATTCACCCTTCTCTTCTCACCTTTCCTCTCGTCCCTGGACACATCAGTCTGTTTGCGAGCCCCGAAACGCCTAGTTAGAGACCTCCGATCAAAAAACGTTCTTCATCAAAGTTGTTCGCCTATGTCTCTTCTATCTAGCCTCCAAATTTCAGCTCCATCGGAGTCGATTTGTGACCTGTACACCCCTCGAAGCGGAAGCTGTTTGGAAGCAAGCCTGTTCCGGATTTCTGCTTAAACTCCCTCTCTTGCTCTACCCGAATCCCCAACACCTTGCTTGAGACTGATACCAACAGTTGGTAAGATTCTTAAACTATCAAGTTCCTAATTCATTCCTCAATTTTTAGGCTCAATACGTTCAAAACAACCCATCTACATATTGAGCGGTCTCTGTTTCACTTTGCATGTTCGAGATTGAGCAAACTTCTTGGTCTGCAATTAGGCTCGATCCAATCAACTCTCTCAGCTCTCTTTCCTGTCGAATCCCTCAAGAAAAACTCATCTTTTTGGTTAGTCTTTGGTGAGTATCATCCTTTCCTTAACACTATGTATTTTTGGTTGTTGTTACAAACTCTTGCAGATTACAACTTGTCACTATTGTTGTTGGAACCTTGTTGTTTTAGCTTAGAACCTTTCATTCTTTCTGATGTGTTGGATGTATGCTAAACCATGGTTATCTTGAACATTGAAGTCATGCTTGATTCAAAAGTTTATTTGTGTTACTGTTGTCCAAACACCATGTCTTCAAAACATCATGTTAGTGAGCTACAAGACCTTCCCCTTATAGTATTGAAGGGTGACTGAGACTTTAACTCTTTAGGAGCTTTATATATAACCTATAGGTGTCTTAGAGCCTACTTAACCAGCCATTTTGGGTACCAAAAGAGCTTTACACAAAAGAACCAGTTTCTGCAGTTTTTCAGTTTCCAGTAAAATCTGACCCAGCTGCATTCATTTCAAAACTGGAGCTAAACCGTTGAGAATTTGGGGTCAGTTTCTTCTAGAGAAATATAGTAGACACAAAGATGAACATTATAGAATTTGAATCACCCCAAAAGAATTTTTCTAGAATTAGTTATGCAATTTTGAAATAGGGGGACAGAAGCTTGTATTTCTGGAAAGAATCTGCACATTGTTTTACTTTAGCCTTTAAAATCTTTATTCTTCACATGGCTTCACTTGGGGTTCTATAACCATTTCAATCTTACTGAGTTGGTTGTTAAACCATCTTCTTTCCAAAAATTTTCCAAGAATTTATCTCAAGTGCTTTGAACACTTTTCCTTGGCCCTTAACAGTTCCTACCTAAACTCTGTTTCCAGCTGTTGATAACTTATATTCTAATGGTGTTTTTGCCACTTTTTTTCCTGAAAAACCAACTCTCCCATAGTGCCCAAATGGTCTGGTTATTAGCTAGTCAATTAGGTTAAAGGAAAGGTTCTCTTTGGAGAGTATTGCGTGTGAATAGCTAGCCGTGTTTATCGTTATTAATGCCGCTTATTGATCTAGGCTTGACATCGTGGTAGGATCTTGTGAAGTTGGTGGTTGCTACAAGGTTGCATTGAGGCCAAGTGCTGCAAGAGAAAGCTCGAGTTCCAGGTAGGGGATGCCTTTAACTCTATCTATGCTTTTCTTGCATATACTATGTTTTATATGAGGCCTCTTGCATGGTTTTTGGAAATTATCTGTTTTACAATTGAAATGGTTTGCGTGGATTGGATTGATGTGTTGGCAATTGATGGGGATGTAAGGAGAGTTCAGTTCCTCCTTGAGCCACCGGTGGTGGGCAGTGTGCACCATGCCCTTGTTGTTGAATAATCCCCTTTGTCTCTAGCCTTGTGATTATTTAATTCCGAAAAGTGATTGGCTAGATGGACGGTTATGATGAAAGTTGTGGAAGAAGATCAATTGCCGTGGGATTGAAATTACGTGGTGATGATCACGTGGAATTGCAAACCGGTTTTTACCTATTACTTTTTCTCAAAACGATAACTCATGTTTTTAAACTTAGATATGGGGGCGGGCATGGGCAATGACTAGATGTAGGAGCCTAACCCCTACTTTAGTTTGTTTTGCAGGCTGTTGTTGTCGAAGCTTGGGTACGGAGGATAATCCTTGGAGGCCAAAATTTGTTTTGTTTAAAGTTTGTTTTTATTTGGCATGTTTTTTTTTGGTCGGTAAAATAAACTTTCATTTAGAAGGATAAATTTACAATAAAAGGCCTAGTAAATAGAGATTGGTTGTGACTGGTTGATGTACTTATTAGGCTGACCTGAAGAAGTACATGACCAGCCTAATAAGTACATGACCCAATCTCAATAAATCTTGATTTAGTAGACATTTTAAAATAAACGATACAAAACCTAATAAAGAGGCTAAAAAGATAAAAAACACAAAAGTCGGAGCCCAAACAAACAGTAGGAGGCCCAACAGAAAACAACAAACAAAAGAAAACCCTAATTCTAAACTTCTCCTTGTCTTCAGCCGCCACAGATCCAGCACCACCAACGTCCACCATGGCCGTCGTAGCTGAATCCAAGCATGGAACTTCAAAATTGCAGCTTGAAAAGAGACCCCTACACCAAAGCCCGAACAAAATAACCCTGAAAATGGAAAAAAAGAAAAAGAAAATAGAGGATCTAAACACAGATTCATCATCATCCCCACAGTAAAAATCTGCACCATAACATGAGATTTGCTGCCACAACTCAGAGAACAAATCTGGGCAAACGAAGCCCAGAACACATGGAGCCAATAGACCCCAATAATAGAACATAGAAGGAGGTGGTGCATGCACCCGAGCCAAAGCTCTACCTATCTTCCGATTGAGATGCGAGAAATCGCGTTTGAGAGGAGTCTCTGCAAGCACCAAGCCATGGTACCGATTTGAAAAGGAAAAGAAGAAATCTGGGCAACAAGATCCGGAGATGAGAGATGGTGGGTAAAAAAAAGTGATGGGTGGTGAGGAATGAGTTAGAGAAAATTTGGGGCTAAGGTACAAAAAGAAAAATGGGGCAAGATGGAAGGAGAAGGGAAGGAGACCGAAGGAGAAAAAAAGAGATGAAGCAAGAGGCAAAAGCCTTAGATCTGAGACATAGCTCAGGGAAGCTAAGACATAGCTCAGGCAAGCACCCATAAAGGGTGGGCAGTGCCACCGACTCTCAAGGTACAGAGGGGTTTCAGAGAGAGAAAAAATCTCTCTCGCTTTTATCTCTATTTGGCATGTTTGATTTCGTTAAATTTTTGTAACGTTATGTATGGTTGATGATGTGTGTGATTGCTTACCACTAAAGTGGAACCCTAGGGTTAGAACCTCCATTTGATTTTAGGTCGTAGTGGGCTAGACCTAGAAGACTCACGTAACTTACCATTCAATGAACTTAATGCAAACTTGGGCTAAGAACTAAAAAAAAAATGACATAGGTTCTAAAACTCAACACAACACCACCTTCCTTTCCTCTTCCTCGCCTAGTTCGTAATCTTGTGATTACGAGCCAAGCCCACTATACAAGCCCAAGAATTTCGAGCTTATAGATTTCTTGATCTCCAACCCAAAGGCCTTGTCTCTTAAGGAATTCTAGGCCCAAAACACTTACTCCCTAAGTGTTGCGAGTGTAGGGTTCCTTAGGGAGGCGGCGCTGTGGTAATCCGGTCTCCGGGTCACCACACCCCGAACACGCATTGAGCCTCATGCCATGCCACCTTAATATCTCAAATGCTTCCCTTAAATGCTCTATGTGGTCCTTCCGATGCTTACTTTTAACCACCATGTCATCAATGTAAACTTCCATGGTCTTCCCAAGTAATTCTTTAAACATTCGGTTGACGAGCCTCTGATTGGTCTCGCCGACGTTGGTGAGGCCAAACGGCATGTTCGTATAGCAATACAAGCCTCGTTATGAGATGAACACTATTTTCTCCCGATCTTCTGGGGCCATAGGGATCTGGTTATAACCGGAGTACGCGTCCAAGAAAGATAAACGTTCGCACCCGGTGATGGCATTCACGAGTTGGTCGATCTTGGGGAGTGGATAACAATCTTTTGGGCATGCCTTGTTTAGATTCAAATAATCCACACACACTCGCCATTTTCCATTCTTCTTTCTTACTACGACCATGTTCGAGATCCAGGTTGGGCACCAAACTTCACGTATAAAGCCTACCTCAAGGAGGCGGTCATTCTCGTCGCTGATAATCTTATTCCTCTAGGGGCAAAATGCCGTTGACGCTGCCTGTAAGGTCTGAAGCTTGGGTCTATATTTAACTTGTGACATGCGACTCCTGGGTCGATTCCAGGCCTATCCTTGTGTGACCATGCGAATACGTCTTGATTTTCTCTCAAGAATTGCAATAAACGAGCTTGTTCCTCTTCAGTTTGGAGGGTGCCTACCAAGACCTTCCTCTCGCCAGAAGCGTCGAGGGCTTCCTCCCGAAGCGGCTCAGTGGTAGCCGGTTCAGGTTCGGGTTCGGGCTGCTCATCTTCTAGTAGGTCCTCCGTTAATTGCTATGCCGACGGACCCTCCTCACCTTTATTCGACGGCGGAGAGCGCTTGATTTCCATGGTATACAACTTTATGGAGAGTAGCTGATCGCCTCAAACTGATATCACCTGCTGGCCATCATCGGAAATAAATTTGATTACCAGACATCTAGTTGAAGCATCGGCTCTCATCCTATGGACCCAATCTCAGCCTAGAATGGCATTGTAGGCTGATAGCTTCTTGACAATGACGAAATCGACCTCCACGGTTTTCCCTCCCGTCGTCACTGGTACTGAAATCTTCCCCATAGGCCATGTTTCGAAACCTTCAAAGTCAGTCAACGGGGCTCTGCTGGGGTGGATAAGTGTCTTGTCTAATCCGAGCTGCTCAAACGCTTCCCAGAATATGACGTCGGCGCTGCTCTCGGCGTCGACCATTATCCGCCGCACGAGGGCGTCCGCGATTTGGGTAGACATGACCAAGGCGTCCCGGTGGGGAAACTGGATGCCAATGGTATCTACCGCGGAGAAACTAATTACCGGCGTAGGGGAAGCACTCTGCCCCGTCGAGGGGCTGCTCGTGATCTGGCACACTCTAAGAATCTTCTCCGCCAAGCGGGTTTTCGACCTTAAGCGTACTTCCTCCTCCACAGTGGTATAAGGGGCTCCATGGATGGCCAATATTTCTCTGATGATCAGTTCCGTGTCTTTTGCCAGGGTTTTGCTTTCAACCTTGTCTGCTGCCCTACCTTCACCGGCCTGGCCGTCGGATTGGTATTGACATAACTTCCCTGCCTTCATCAACTCTGAGATGGCTGGCCGCAATGCCTCGCACTTAGACAACCAGTGCCGAACGCCTCATGGAGGGAGCAATATTTGGTCCGTTCGAATGCGTCTCTTGTCACCAGTTGAGGTGGGGGTTTCGTGAAGAGCCCTTCATGTTGGTGCCTTCTGAATATGGCCGTAGGGCTTAGGGTGAACCATTCCTTAGGTAGACGGGCTCGAGGCTTTGCCTCGTAGTGGTGTCGGCTGTCCTGCCTCACTCCGGGGTGGCTGCCTCGATTTTGCCTTCTTTCATCACCGAAGGTGACAACACTGGTGTATCAGGCCTCGTGTACTTCTTTGGCTCTTTCAATTCTGATCTCTCCCTCAACCCTTGTGATGATGTCGTCCATGTCCTTTGGCAGATCACGCAGTAAACTTTCGTATAATGGCATCCCCAAAAGCAATCCCTCTCGGAAGGCGATCGCAGCGAATTTGGGATCACAGTTAACATGGCGCATTTCAGCTTTAAACCTTTCAAAAAATTTCCCTACCTTTTCCCCTGGCTTCTGTTTGGTACTGAACAGAGTCGCCATATCCTTCTTTTGCTTGCGATTGCAGAAGTATTGTGAAATGAAAACGCGGCTCAATGTGTCGAAATCCGGTATGGAATGCGGCTTGAGGTCTTGGAACCATGTCGACGCTGGCCCCGTGAAACTGGAAGGGAACGCAAATTAATTTCTCGTCGGTTGTCTCGATGGACATCTGTTGTTTATACCCCTTGATATGGTCCACCGGGTCGGTCGTTCAGTCATATTTTTGGAACACCGGCGTGGTAAACCGGCGGGGTTTTGCCCCATTCAAAATGTCATCCATAAACGGAGACTTATCGACGTCCCTTGCGATTTCCGCCGCTAGCTCTCGTGGGCCGGCACGCTTGCATGCATCAATCATTTTTTCCATCTTCTCGCGCCACGATTCATTGCGTGCCCTTTTGGATTGGCCTAATCCGGCTCCGCCGTTCTGCCCCCCATTCGACGTGCCTCCCACCCCCTCGACGAGGGGTCCACCAGAGATTCCCCCAATGACGCTGCTGGCGCCTGCGTTTGCTACTACGTTTTTAGTTTGATGGAGATCACTGATGGCGTTGTCGTCTGACGAATCACTGTCAAGTTGTAGGAACATTTCAAGTTTTCGTCGACGACGAGCCTCGCCGTCCTGCTTTTCCTTCTGAAATTGCTCGAGTTCCTTCCTCAGCCTTTACATCTCGTCAGCTGGAGGCAAGTTCAAGTCACCAATGGGGCTCCGGATGGACCCATTCGGCTGCTGATGGGGAGGAATTTTGTCACTACCAGTCCTCAGTGACAGAAATAGAATCCCGTCAGGGGAAGCTCCCGCCATCACTTTTTAGGGATAAGTGTTTCCCACAGACAGCGCCACTTGTTGGTAACGAAAAATTCTGTAGAGGAGTTTAACTCACCAATGAATGCGGATTGGAGCGGGAGCTGACCAGGAACAATCGAGAAGCTTCCCTCGAGCGTTGACTTGAAGTTTGACCGTCAGCTCGAGAAGGAGGAGGGGTACCTGCAGAAAACTCTCTGTTGCCTAAGTCAGTACGTTTCTTAGTAGTGGAGCAGAGAGAATTGGAATTCGATGGACTACCTCGATGTCAAGCAACCTATTTATAGGTGCATTTTGGCATGGGCTGCAAGTAAACTTGCACAGCAAGTTTGCAGTGATTTGAGCGGCAAGCCGCCATTAAGGCCGTATTCACACCTGCAATAACCACCACTTACTGGCGGCAATGATTGTCGTGTCTGAATGCTACATTGACTCCTGCATTTACAGCTGTAATAACAACTGCATTTACCGCCATCACTTCTCTTTAACTGCCCTATTTAAGGCTCGAAATATTGACCACCCCCACAATGCCTAACCAGATTAATGCAAACGATAAGCAATCATGTATGTTTTTCTCCTTCCCAAGACTGCTTTATTTGCTTTAATTACTTGCTCGTTAGGACTTTTAATTTCCAATGCCTTGGGTTTATTTCCACTACCAATCGATTCATCATATGCCCGATTACGGCTTGGACTGATTACCCTAGAACAATAATAAGATATTCTTTGTTCATTCAAAAGTTTTTCAATCTCCGATGGCACGCTTGTTGTTCCCTAGGAAATCACCAAACCCTTATGTATTCTCCATCTAGGACATCCATTTCAAGGACTATAAATCCGAAAACTTTGGTAATTCAATGGTCATCATACCTTCCTGCAAATACTAGAGTCCATTTCTGTATCTATTTCATTGCAATGGCTTACAGTCCGAACACTTTAGCTCACTCTAGTTCTCCAAGAACTAGAAGCCCCATTGTCTTTAACCCTTATCCTAGCCCTGCCAAAATGAGCCTCCTTTTGTCACTTGAATTGGTGGCACTAGGGTGGTTGTAGAAAGCAATGAAACCATAGCGTTTGTCCCTAGACATGCAATCACCAGTAAAGAGCAGCTAAGCAACTATGTCCTTCTTGCCAAAAATTTTGGCAAAAGAGTCTCACCTAAGAAGATCGTTCGGAAGTGTAACCAACATTGGGCCAACCTCCAAGGCACTGTTAGGATGTACCAACTCATCAATGATTGGTACTCACTTGAGTTTACTTATCTCCAGGATGTGGAATTTGTCCTTGAGAATCGACCCTGGTTTGTTAAAGGAACAATCTTCCATATCCGTGGATGATTCCCTGGCTTCAATGCTCGAACCACTACCATTGAAACCCTCATTCTCTGGGATCGGCTGCCCAATCTCCCAATTCAATACTAGAGTATTGAAGCAATTAAGCCCATTGTTTAAGTGTTAGGCACATTCATCAAGCTAGATCAGAAGACGGAACAAAGCGAGAATTTCATCTTCGCTAGAGTCTGTACAGAGATAGATCTCTGAACTACCTTGAAGAGAGTGCTTGTGGAGAATGAGGGTGACCTATCGTTTGACTTAGTAAGTGATCTTGTAAGGCTTTACCTTTCGTATGTGGCTATCTTTGAAGTTTGCTTTGAGTGTGGTAGCTTTAAGCATAGGATTATGAGCTTCCCCTTTAGGAAAAAAAGACAAACATTTCATTCTAGTTGATAAGGAATAAGGTGATGAAGATATAGTCTCAGAGGATATGGAGGTAGACCAGGAGACTAAGCAGCTGGCTTCGGAGAAGGTAATGGTGTACTTCCCACAGCCAGCAAAGTCAAACTTTGTTCTAGACAATCAGGACCTCTCTAAGGTAGACATCAACCCACCATCACCAGGATGGACTCCAGTTCAGACTAGGAAAAGGACAAAATAGCAACCAATTATGGGAGACTCAAACGAGGTGTATGCAAATAAGGGCAAAGCTGTCAAGGTTACTAAGCAACCTCTGGTTAAGCCAGGTGTGTCTTTTAAAGACATGGCCTCAGGACAAGGCGTTGTTATTGGCAGCCCTACTGGATGTGCCATAGGTCAACCAGCTAAGAGCTTTTCTTCCAGTGATAAGGAGGTGGTGAGAACTTCTTCCCACTGTTCTAGCTCAGTTTTATCTTATTCTTCATTTCCTGAAATAGCAAAGTTATATGATGATCATGCTATTAGGATTAACTACCACTTGGAGGAGGTCTACTCACCTAGGGATGCAGTAGATTACTTTTACACTAATTTTGATTTACCCCATGTGCAGTTTGAAAACATTAGTGATGCTAAGGCTTTTGACTTTGTGAAAGAGGATAGTGAGAACTTGAATGAGTATGAGGTCAAGATAGTTCATGGAAAGAGGGTTCTGATGCTAGTTTATAGTGACTCTACAATGAGTTCGGGTTCTAAGAAGAGGACTAGGGAAATAGCTAAGGATCAAAGCATGGCGGAGGCCGATGCAGAGGAGGACAATGCCTCTTCTCCTAAGGCTCCCTGTAATAACCCGAAAATTAGTGTCAACTATAGAACACTATATTATTAGTTATATTCGAAAAGTCTTACTTTGTTTTGAGTATTTTCTTTTTAGAAATCAATATCATCACATACCGCACTGAGAAGATATGTAAATTTTTTTTATACTAGACTTCTAGTAAACTTATCAAAATACCTTAGTTCGTATTTCTTGTGTACACTCGATATTTATCATTGAGCTCAATACTATTATCTATATTATTTTTGTGATGCATGTCATTTTAGTACTAATTATTGCTATTTTTACCTTAAGAAAGCACTAAAGTTCTTTACTTATTAATTGGGTAAATGTGCATATGGATGTGTGTGTACATACATACATACATACATATATATATATATATATATCTATATATATATATATATATATAATTAGCAAGTTGATTTATGCTTTCTTTCTTTTATTATTTTTTTTATATCTTTTCCTTTAATCATTTAACCTAAATAGTGATTAATCACTCACAATTTCCTTTAATCATTTAACCTAAATAGTGATTAATCACTCACCTTACAATATTAAGTCACTTACTTATTTTATGCTTATTTCTAGCCTATATAAACACATGATCTCTATCATATTTTCCTACAAGCTTAACAATCAAGTGCAAAACTGATTTGAAGCCTCCTTAGTTGAAGAGAAAACTCAAGATTCTCACACAAATCCTTCACTCTTTTTCTCTTAAGAAATTCCCTTTTTGTCAAAGAAGTCCAAGCTTGATTTCAAGACCAAAATCTTCACCTCACCTTCTGAGTTTCTTAAGTAAGTACATGATTACATTTCTATATTCTTTTGTCTTTAAGATTTATCAAATTGCATAATCAATGATAAAATGGAAAAGGATCTGCTTTGCTGCAAACCCGTATTTTCGTATATAACAAATTCTGTTTTGTCAAAACTAATTACAGTATTAAATTCCTCATCAAAAGTTCTTCAATTTAGGCTTTTGAATCACTCAAAAAGGTTAAGAAATGAAGAAGTTATGACTAATCAAAGTTTTCAACTTTTAAACTCGCTGGAAATCTCATACAGCCATCACAACTTCAAAAATTCATATCTCCCTCATTTCTTATCCGTTTTCTACAAACTTTATATCAATTTGAAGCTTAGGACCTCTACTTTTGATCTGGAGAGTTTGAGAGGTATTGGTAATTTGACACTGTACGTAAAGACTAAGAAATCAAAGGTCAGTAACAAAAATATTGGTTTCTGCACTGTTATGGTTCTTCACCATTTCTGGACTATATCCCTCTGATCTGGACTACATGACTTATTCCATTGAATTCCTTGTGAAAAACCCTTTGAAATGGTGTACTCATTTGACTAATTCGGACTTGTGATGGACAACATAACACATCTTGAAGTTTGATGACTCTAATCGGAGAAACATGAATACGGTTGATGAACTTCAATGGATTTGGACATAAGAACTGAAATATTAACTATAATTTAATTTTGTATAGTTACTCATTTAATACTTGTGCTTTATTATTACCTATTTTACTTGATTTCAATTATGTATAAGCTTATTTATTTTATTATGTTGTTTGCTAGTGAATTTACTTATTTGTGTTATACAATTATGTTACATATGTTTTCATATGAAATTATTCCTAAGTATATGTCTCTATATGTGTGTGTACATATGTATATATATTACGATCTATAATTCATAAAGATTGTATTTTGTGGATTTGATTATGTTTGAGGAGTACAATTGTGAAGCCGGGTGATTAGTACTACCCCGTGCTTAAGTGAATTACTGGTAAATGTGTTTTGGTGTTATGAGAAGTTAGCCTGGGCCCTAGTCCCTATAGATAGTGCACTATTATACTCATAGGAAGGAAGTAGCCGACCTTGGGTATACATACTTTGGTAGTGTCCTCAGTATGCTACGGCTTACCCGTGCTTTGGGTATAGTAGACATACCCTAGTACGTGGATTAATGATTCGTTACCAGTTAATCCGAAAATTCACTAAGAAGAGAAGTGTACTTATATTATTTTGATCAAATATCTGTCTGCGATATATATTATCAATATGTTATGATGCTAAGTGAAAAGAGAATCAAGCATGTATTGCTTAAAGTTTATTTCACATATTAATGCTGCAATATTTGTTGGTTCAATAAGGAGATGTGATTATGTGATTTATTACCAGTCTCATAAACCATTCACACGGATGAATATATTTGTATATATGTGTGTGTGTATTGTGTGTATACATATACATATTTAAGAATTCGTATGAACATATAAATGGTTCTTGGTACATTTTGAATTGGTTGTCCATATTTGATTTCTTATTAGACACATTAATATAAGAATGTAAGTTGTGTACTTACTGGGCTTGTGTTGCTCATGATGCTACACCTTCTTGTTTTCAGGTATTGAGTAGATGCTTGGGGAAACGGGATGAACCTACTAGATAAAAGAATGTTTTTCTATTACTATCTCAAGAGAAATATTTTGTTCAACTTCAGTATTGTAAAAATAATAATTTCAATTCCTAATAAAAGTACTATTCAGACATGTATATAATTTCTTTTACTTTCTATTGACTTATTCAAGAAGAAAATTTTATTCGTTTTGACTCACGTCACAAATTCACGAGCCATATTTCAGTACAATATTGGCCTTGGATTTGGGGGCGTGACACTCCCAAACCATGAAGTTAATGTGTTGGAACAGTAGAGGCAACGCTTGGCAAGGTTTTGTGGTGCAATGCCTTTTTTATTCTTCCTGTTATGATCTTGATGTCTTTTGTCTTTTAGACACTAGGGCTTCAAGTACTATTTTAAATAAACTCAGGAAGTTATCTTTTGATGATTGTTAAGTCCATAATTACCTAGTAATTATTCCCCTAATCTTGCACTTTTGCTTAACCTTTGTGTTTGTACCTACATGTGCATTTGCAAGCATAATTAGCTATAATCAGCTACACTTACGGTACCACCAGAGGTACTGACTCCCGCCAAAGGAGTAGCCTACGGATACACAGCCAGGCGGGCTACCGCCCGAGCCTCGGATTACCCCCAGATCACCGCCCACGCGCTGCCACGCGCCGTGCCAAGATAGCATCAGAAGATCCTGACGCTGGGAATTGAAGCACATCAGTCCCACATCGAAAACAAGGAGAAGATCAGCCTTCTCCTCATCTATAAAAGGTTCTCTCCTCTCTCCTCATTAATTACGCATTTACTACTCATTTATTGTTATACTGTCTATATGTATCGACTGACTTAGGCATCGGAGAAGTGAAGACCGCCCAACGCGGTCTCCCTCTGACGCCCTGTCTTTCATTTGACAGCTAGCAAAGATCATCAAGTCATCAGAGTAGCGGTCCGCCCACCGGACCCGCTTTAAACGAAGGCTCGGCTGCCGCTGGACTTTGAGCATTAACAGTGTTTATTTATATATATTTATTATGTTTTCCTTATCATGCTAGGAAATGATGGAGAAGCTTGGAAATGCACTAAAATTTCAATCTTAGCATATTCTCCTACTCAGTCTAGGAGAAACCGAGCTAGGCAAGGAAGGAGGAGCAACAGACTGACCAAATGAACTCCAAATGAGTTGAAACTTTCCAAATTCATTCTAGACATACTAAGGATCATTTGTTATGAAGAGTGGAAGAGCTAGTTTGGAATAGAAGGCCTTCAAAAGATCGATGCAAATTTTTGCACTAGAAGACAAAAACTGCAAAACTGGATCTGTAAGGATTCCTCCAGCATTTCCGGCCGCACCACGGTAAACTAAGCTCTGAAATTTTACCAAGATGATCTACACTCATGGAGGAACATTTGGTATGAAGAAACCGAAGGCTAATTTCGAAGTCTTAGTGGAGATTGAATTGAAGGAACAAATCTAGAACGACCCAGTTCCTTCGAGGGACAAATGTGTTGGGAGATCGGTCGAGATTCTACCATATGTGCCGGATAGAAGATTTGCAGCTTCATGCTACCAAGTAGGGGAAGGAAGATGACGGAGGATCCATATCAAGCTCTCCGATGGCGGCGCGTTCCCTAATGGTGAAGGCGTGTTCTGTGTGGTTTTCGATAACCATCGACCTGGGCTGGGCCTCTTGTATTTCTAGGTTATTTATTGGGCCATGTTTCGACCCATTGTTTTTGTTGTATGTGTACCCCTTGTGGGATTGTTTGTACCTCTATGGGTTAGTAGTCCATTTCCAATGGAATTTTCCTTTAATAAAAAAAAATAATAATAAAAAAGAGAGAGTCTAAGTATCTAATTAGCTTTGACACCATAATTGGGGGACTAATGGTGAATCCAACTCCTATAATTTGCTGCCCCCCTCTCTCTGTCTCTCTCTCTCTCTCAAATCTGCTGCCGTCGTTTTATTGTTCCCGCCCAACATGCGAGAATAGGTCATGTCTTTGATTTGGGTTTTCCCGGAATTGTTCATCTTCCATTTGCATAAATCGATTATGACAAGTGAGCAGGGGCGTATGCAAGTGGTGTATAGGTATATATAGCCATCAGCCCAATAGTAGCCCAAAGAAAAAATTATCTACAACCAAGCTTGCTTTGTTTACTGATTTGCTCAAAACGGGAGGTATTTCTCTTCTTTTCTGCTAAATCTCTTGATTGGTTTAATGGGTTTGTTGATTGAAATAGTGTTCCTGATCAATTCTCTCTTGATTGTTGTAATGGGTTTAATGGATTTGTTGTTGTTTTCTTTTCTTTTCTGATCAATTCTGTTTGCCATAAGAAAAATTAAGGAGCCAAAGTTTGATTCTTGAAATCACATGTTTATGTTTGATACAGCAAGACTTTTAGCTGTTGTTAGTCAAATGTCTCCCAAATTTGGACAAACATGCTGTACAAGGCCATCTCCTGTACCATATTTGCTTCTTCCGTTTAAGATTCTCGATGGACTTAAAACTGTGCAAGCACTCAACTGAAACCATTTTCAGTTATGCAAACTGGAACCTCATATTCAGGGACGTAGCCAAGACACTGGCTACTTGGGCTACAGCCCAAGGGAAAATTTGGCCCAAAATCCACCAAGTATGGGTATAGCCCAATAATAAAAAATATATATATATATACACACACACACACTGATGCTTAGGGCTGGCAAATTGGGCCGAACCAACCGGGTTTCGAACCATTATGGGCCGAAATTTCGGCCTACCGACAATTCGGTATGGATATCCGCATACCGACGACCGACCATATATGTATGTATATATATCGAGTTTATATGTCAAAATGGTTAAATGGATAAAAACGAGTTTATATGTCAAAATGGTTAAATGGATAAAAACTCGTGAAAGGTAAGGCTCGAACCTCATACCTCTTACACACCACACCTGCTCTCGACCGCTAGAGCAGCTTGTGCTCTTAGTATGATATATTCAAATTTTAAATTTATTACTACTTGGTTCCTAAGATTCATTCATTGTTTCTCCCCAATCGAGAAACTCTATTCTTTCTTCCTCCCTCTTTCATCAAACACAGTGATGCTTTCGACTGTCAGACTCTCCCCTTCTCCCTTTGGCGCTGTCCCCATTTTGCTTCTGCCTTCCAGGAGTTCCAGCCTTCTAGGTTCGATTAGCGAGTCCCGGCAGTCCGCCGAGCCACCTCCACCGCTCCACGCTTGAGCCACCTCCTCCGCCACCGAACCACCTCCACGGCTCCACTGCGACTCCTTCAATCCCAGATCCCAGGTATTGGATTTTTGGTTGATTGATTGTCATTGCTGATGGGTTGATAATTGGGAATGTTTTGGATTTTTGGTTGATTGATTGTCATTGCTGTAGTGGGAATGGGTTGTTGTCTTGTTGAATGTTTGATAATTGATTGTCATTGGTGATGGGTAATGGGTTGTTGATGATGCGTTGATAATTGGGAATGGCCGAATGGGGTTGTCCAGCTACAATGATGTTTGGTAATGGTTTGGAATGGGTTGTTGTCTTGTTGATGATGCTTGATATTTGATAATTGATCGTCAATTTGTCATTGCTGATGCCTGATGATGTTTGATAATTGGGAATTGCATATTTGGTGTTTGGTGTTTGATAATTGCATATTTGGTGTCTGGTCATATGGGCGAGGTAATAATACTATGGGCATGTCTTTCTTCTGGACAGAGTAAAATGGTATCTGATATTTAATATATTTGAAATGGCTTCAAATAATAATTTGGATCATTTGGATGGTATATGAAGATAATTAAGAGAATAAGTCTTCCACTCACAAGTCAAAAAAGAAGAAGTGCAGAGGCCAGAGGGGTCGTTTAGGCTTATCATTTAACACTGACCCAGCCTTTTTTTTTTTTTTTTGATCGAATAACATTGGCCCAGCTTGATTTAATGATTGTGAACCCATTTTCAATACCGAAATCTTCTATGGTCAGCAACTCATAGTGGTGTGAGAGGTGTCTTGCGTAATGAAAAAGGTGAATTCATTGCCGGATGAGCCTCCCACTGGGTTCCAAGCCTCAAAAAAAAAAAAAAAAAGAGTTCTTTGCAAAAATTTTGTATGTATAAAATTAGCCCAACCCTCCTGTCATTCCTGGCTACGTCCCTGCTCATATTGATGACAAATTGGTGACTTTGCAAGTGAATAATTAAAGCATTTACTAGAATATGCATTCTCTATATATACACCTGAAACATCAATTAATCTTAGTTCTGTTTGCCACATCTGTGCTATTGTATTTTGACAGATTTGGGACACAGCAGGACAAGAAAGGTTTCAAAGTCTCAGGGCAGCATTTTATGTGGAGCAGATTGTTGTGTTCTTGTTTATGATGTGAATGTTCTAAGATCATTTGAAACACTTCAGAACTGGCATCAAGAGTTTCTCAAACAGGTCTGTTAAATTTTTCCTCTTCTGCGGTTCTGCACTATCTAGCTTGTAAGGTTATCCTGATTATCTGAAGTTCTAATTATTGACATTATTTCACCATCGGTTAGCAGGTGGGTCCAGCTGACACTGAGGCATTTCCATTTATACTACTCGGCAACAAAATTGATCTAGATGGCGGAAACAGCAGAGCAGTATGGGCATACATAAAATATATAGAGGCTGAGGCATTTCATCATCGGTTTTATGTCCCCCCTGTTATATGTTTTGATTGAAAAAAATAATAAAGGCATGAGGATGTGCCTCCCATTGGGTTCCAAACCTAAAATATATATATATATATATATATATAGAGAAATTTTAAAATTTTTGTGCACTTGTAATTAGCCTAGACGGGTTTCGGATCCTGGATCCGCCACTGCAAGTGAGCTGTTGGTTGCTCCAGAAAGATAGACACTGGCTGTGGTTGGATTTTCAAGGATGGGCATCACAGGAGGAACATGGTCAGGCTCAGGCATTGCCTTCTTTCTCATATCTTAACTAACTACTCGTCTATATTTCTACCGCTGATTGATATTTGATATTTGATATTTGATACAACCCCATGAACCAACAAACCCCATCAACTTCTTCATTCACTGTAACTCTTACACTTGTTCTTACAACATATCCTGTGCTGAAGATTTGAACATGATTTTACTGTCATATCACCTAGTCATTTCTGGATGGCCATTCTTTATGCAGGTATTCGTTGCTCCGCTTCTGTTGTTTGGCCAAAAATGTGTTAGGCCTCTCTTTGCCAACCGTAGGCTCTCTTCCTTGTCACATGTGTATACAAAGGCAAAGCTACCAGGTTATGGCATCTTTCGTACTCTCAGTAGATTCTGCATTGCTGAGCCGATCAAATATGTATCAGTATCAAACTCTTCTCAGAAATTTGCCACCCACCAGATGCATGAGCAGGACTTCGTTTGAGCTCAACACAGACAATGGTGTTGTGCGGTTTTCAATTGGTAAGCCACTTGATGAAACTGGTTCCTTGACACAAGGGAAGAAGGTGGCCAAACGAGTTAAAATGTCCAAGAAGGCCAAACTGAATGAACTACGATTTTATCGTCTAAAGGCCAAAAAGAAGATCAATTCTCCAAATCCGGAAGTTAGGATTACATACAAACTTGAAAAGGTTGGATGCTTTACTATGTATAATTATTATGCAAACATCATTTTATGTGCAGATCTGCAATACTAATGTCGATCCTGCTTGGTGTTACACTGTTATTTATATTCTCATATAGTAAATTATCTTTTACATCCCTGTCATGTATTTTTCAGGCAAAACGAAAGGAAGCATGGTTGATTGAGAAGTTGAGAAAATTCCAGGTTCACAAAGCTTCTGCTGAAACACATGATCCTGAAATTTTAACTGAAGAAGAAAAGCATTATCTTAAGCGAACTGGTGAGAAAAAGAAGAACTATGTGCCAGTTGGAAGGCGGGGAGTATTTGGAGGGGTTGTTTTAAATATGCATCTGCATTGGAAGAAGCACGAGACAGTAAAGGTTATATGCAAACCTTGTAAGCCAGGACAGGTTCATGAATATGCTGATGAGCTAGCTCGGCTGAGCAAAGGCATAGTGATTGACATCAAACCTAATAATACTATAATTTTCTATCGGGGGAAGAACTATGTGCAGCCGGAAGTAATGTCACCACCAGATACACTGTCCAAAAATAAGGTACTCTCAGTTATCTATGGATTCTGTATTTTTCTTTCTCTGAACAGAGAAGTTAATGTGATAAACTAAGGGGGTGGGGAGAACTTTCCTGTCTAGTCCTTAAAGAAAGGTGGTAACAGCTTTTCCAGTTTTTGTCTGTTATTAATATTTATCTTACAGTCATTTAGAGCGTCTTAAGAATTTCAGTCTTTTAACTACATATTTTGATGCACCAAGTGTTAAAAAATTCCTACTTTGGTCAAGGGCATTTGCCCAATTTTCTGATATGATTTTGGTTAGGCCATTATGCACTAGAGTAGTTTCATGAATGCAACTTTCAAGGGTATGAGAAGCTTTGGTGTTTCGATAAACTGAAAGTCCTACCTTACATGATACATACAAAATTTTTATTCTATGGGGCCAAACCCTCCAGCCCATCATGATATTGAATAGTGTATGGCTTATTTATAAAGCATCCTTAATAATTTGGTTGAAAATCATTGATCTTCCCAGATTTAAAACTTATCTGTTATAATATTTTCTGAATTTAAAAACTGCAGGCGCTTGAAAAATATAGGTATGAGCAGTCCCTCGAACATACAGGTCAGTTTATTGAAAAATTGGAGAAAGAACTAGAGGAATATCACCAGCATCTTGCTCGGTTTAAGAAAGTAAAAGAGGATACGACACAAGATTGTTTGATCTATAGATGATTGGTAAGGTATTCTTCATTTGTCTGGCAAACATGTGAATTGAATCTTTTCTGTATGCATGAAATCAAATAAAATGTTGAACATATGTAAGGACTACTCATTACTTGAATTTCCTCTTTTGTTTATACAGTGTTGCATTAGAGTAGCCGCTGTGTCTTGAGGTTAGTAGGAACGGTCAGGCTATGGTTTACTCCCATGGGGTTTGACCCCTTGACAATACACCTACTTAGCTATTTGCTTCTGAAGATTGTAGAGTTCAGCAGAAGACCCCCAGCTTTTGTGTTAGGAGGATTTTTGGGTATTAAAAAAAATAAAAAATAAAATAAAATTGAGAATGGAAACTTGGTCATATGGACTTAACATGGGGTTAGCACTGTCCTTTATAATTTGCCAACATGGAGTGAAATGATAAATTTTCTTTTTCTCTTGTCATTCCTGTAAAACAACAGTAACAACAGTACAAGCTCCTTTGAAATCTAATAGTTTCCTGGGAACAAAGAAAGCATGTTCAGTATGTGACTAATATAATTTGTTAGCTGAAAGACAAGTGAGTCTGAAATCACAAGGGTAGTCAGAAACTAAAAATTGAATTTTTAATGGTCCATTCATTAGTAATGTAAGTGTGATAAGTATATTATTGCCCTTTTAAAAAGTAAAAAGATAAGTATATTGTTGGCAACGCTAAATCTGTTTTGAGTTGAGGTTACACATTGCTGCTAGTTGTCCTTGCCTTCCTCTTTCGTTTATCAGACATTTATCTATAATCGAAACTATTTGCTTTTGAGCATTGAATCTTTGTCGGCAAGTTACAATTTTATATTTTTCTATTGGTTTCTGACATTCCCAAAATTTGCAATATGGATTTGGGTTTTAGCTCGTTTTAGTAGCTTCACAAATCTTTTCATGGTGATGGGAAGATTTTTCACTTCAATAGAATTAAAATAAATCGTGAGTCAAAAGATATTATATATATATTTGTGTAATTTGAATTTTGATTTTTAAGTTAAACCATCACCCAAGTAGGTTGTGATATTGGAAGATGGACTTCTTATTTTTGTTGCCCAATTGTTGATTTTGGTTTAAAAGGCATTGAGTTTCTCACATGGATGCGAAATGTTACATTTTGTTTGTCCTTTTAAAACCTGCAGCCCTGGGAAGTTATAGGTATGAGCAGTTCATTAAACATACATATCAGTACAGTGACAGGTGAAAGATTAGAAGAGCAGACAATCAACAGAAGATTCTTTGATAAACCATAAATTGTAAGTTGGTTATTTTTTTTTGTCGCATTGAATTTATACCCATCATTTGTTAAGCATGAATTACTCTCACGTGATTGAATACATCACACACTGTATTGGTTATCTGTATTTGGTTAGTCACATTGCTTCAGAATGTGCTAACACTCAGAAGAAACAGAGGAATGAAAGAGGCAATGATTGCCACTTGGATTGATAGTGACACTGCCTCTGAAAGCGATTAAGAGGCCTTGTCGGGAAGGATCATATGAGTACCAACTGGAAAAGATCTTACTTTTCCGCGATATATATATATATATATATATATATATATATATATATATATATATATATATATATATTTTGTGGGACCTTCTCAGTAGATCATAAATGATAACATTAGAGACCCTCGTCTATTAAAGTGAAACGAAGGGATTCTCCATACTTTTAGTCATTTGAGATCCCACAAATTGTAGCAAGAGCAGCAGTAAAATTGGGATCCAAATTAGGAGAACACAACATCCTTGATTTCTCAAAACTGACTTTCTGATCTGAGGCTTTGCAAAAGATGCCTACAGCTTTCCTCATAAGATGAGCTTGATTTTAGTTGCTTTACCAAAGAGGATGAGGTCATCGGAAAAAAATAGGTGGGATATTGCTGGACCATCTCTTGACACTTGGACAGGCTTCCACTGATAGTAAGCACAAAATGAGAGATAATGTGGGAGTTCTTCATGCAAAGAATAATAAAGGGGACAAAGGGTCACCCTGCATGATTCCACACACTGGAGTGAAAGAGTCGGTCATCTCACTAGCTCTGTACCTGATTCCCCACCCTGGAGTAATACACTGCTTGATAAGGCTAAGAAGACAGCCTCTTAAACCCATTTTCCCAGAGCATATCTCTTTGATATGGTTTATGATATGCATTTTTGGAAGAAATACATGCAAAGTGGTTTTCAGTGCTTCGCTGCAGACATTTTCCGTATAAAAGTTGTACTTGAAAGTTTATTACCTTGGAATCATTTTAATGCTTGCATGCGTCTATCCGGCTTTCAGAACTTTGAAGATAGCTGATACTCTATTTTTTTAACATTAACCTTTGTTTTTTTTTGGGTTGCAGATTGATCCGGATTGCATGCCATTTGTATGACTGCTGTTTTCTTGGCTTTATGATTGTGGTGAAGAGGTCATTTTATTGGCATTCAAGTGCATACACAAAGTCGGTGATGAACTTTTTTGCATGGGAAAGTGGGAAACTTGCCGTCCTCGGAAGAATGATGTGTTTATTTTGAAGATTAGATTAGTGGCTTCCAGATTATTTCAACTACTTTTTGTGTGTTGGAAACTTTTATAACTATTGACCAATTAGTCAAACATTACAAATAAATAAAGTGTGTGATGGAACTGAAATGGTAAAATGAGTAACCACATGGTCAGCTACTTTCCAACATGAACGAAATTCTACAAAATCATATGCAAGAGTGACCCTTTAAGATGGACTAGAAAGGTTAAAGGGACGTGACTCTTTAATGAAAGAGGCTTAAATGCCCTTAGCAATATTTAGGTGAGCAACATCCTATTTGAAAGTAGGTAAAGGAATTTGAATGCTCCTATTCAAATGGTTATAACTAAATCACTTGGTGAAACATTACAAATAAACAAAGTGTCCAATAGAATTGAAATGCTAAAATGAGTGATCACATAGTTAGATGCTTTCCAATATGAATGAAATTTTGCAAAAATCATATATAAGAGTGACCTTATAAGATGGACTAGAAAAATAAATTTACTTTTTATTTTTTGGTTTGCAATTAGTTTGCCGATCCGAAAACATTTCCAAAAAGTGTGATAAGGTAAAATTATGAGATCAAAGCACAAGTGGATCAAGAATCAAAGCGTAAATGAACATGTAAAAGTATAGTTTTAAATATGAGTGTAGTTTAAAATTCAAATAAGATGTCGCTCACCTAACTGTAAGATGTCGCTCACCTAACTGTTGATAAGGGCATTTAAGCATTTTCAATTAAAATTTTATTTAAAATTATAACTTAGTTTAAAATTCAAATAGAATGTTGCTCACCTAACTACTACTTCTCTTCTACTTCTCTTGAATTAAAGGCAGCTAGCTGAAGTCAGCAAAAGTTGAGTGCATGATCAGACTTTCACTCTCAAGTTTTGTGTCCAAAAGCAAAGAGAAACCCATTTGTCCTGAAACGAAACAAAAGAATGAAGAATGTGGGAGCTGCTAAGATGGGGAGAAGGAGACAAGAGGGTTGTGAAAATGGTGATGGAGGCGAGAAGAAACGGAGCCGAACGGGTCTGAGGAGCCATAAAGTTGACAACTTTAGTGAGTTAGAGTGGGAGCGGGGGAAGGGTAAAAGGAGTGGGAGGGTTAGGGTCAGTTTATCAAGTGGTAAGAAGCCTCAGGGAGAGCCAGAGATGAAGGACAACGTTGGGTCGTCGGAAGCTACGGCGCAGACAACCCAGTTCTTGGTTTTTCACCGGCGTGCATTTGTCACCGAGGTACCTATACTTCAATTGATTTGCTATTCCATCAGAAATGGATTGGATGTGTTAGTTTTTGTACTTGTTTCATTCGTACATGATCAAACTTTCACTCAAGCTTATGTTTTTGAACTGTAGCTGATGAACAACCCTGAATTGAGAAGCAAACATAATGTCTGGAGAGATGACCAGCAGCCAGCACAGCAGCACCCTGTTGAACATTGTAGCACTGTGCAGGTATTGAGTAATGTCCCCTCGGGCGATTTTGAGGAGTGCAAAGCATGCTTAAACATACATCATAGTGTCAGTTTTTCACTCTGTGCACATCTCTTGGTTCACTTTATATGTTGTTAATTTAAATGAAGGTTGACAAGAGTTTCTCTTCTGCATTTCAGTATCATAGCCTAGTTGGGGCATGTGTGCGTTTATTTGATTAGGGAATTTCTGATAGCCTTTTGTATTCTTTGGTGATCAATTTGCATTCTTTTTTTTTTATTTTTTTTTATTGCTGTGTGATTGCTGAATAAAATATTCTCCCTTCACTGTTTAAATTCAAAACAATCTCCACGGTATTCGCTTTGACGGGAATACATTTCATGATCCTTGAATCAAACACATAAAACTTCAGCCGTTTTGGTCGCGGTTAAATTAGAGCTCTTAAACATTCCGTGTTGCCATAGCAATCTTATGTTTAGAAGTTCTGGTTTACCATAAGTATTGGACTGAAAACTTGTAATTTTAAACTTTAAAGGTTCGTGTCTTTGCTCCGAAAGGAGGTTTAAACATTCACACCTTTAAGGTTTAATATTAGTATACAATAAGAGGTAAAAATCACCTTCAGAGGTTGTCACAATGTAGAGCAACGTACGTACTATACCATTGTAGAAGGGGTCATAGATTATCTGCTGCAAATTCTTTGAATAAAAATACATTTTCAACTCTTGTTTTGGTATGGCATTATTTGTTATTCATTAGCATGATTGCTGTCATTTGTCATTTTGTCATTCCATTGATTTTGGGTGTTTGCTGTGAATCCAATATGGAGCACCAACTTTTCTTCAGTCACTTCAGTTTTCTTGGTCTTATGGTATATTAACCTCCTAACGAGTTTTTGACTAATTAAGTTAATTGTTTGAGTCTTTTAAGAAGAAATATCATATTAGACCATAACAGAATTGCTTACTCAATTTAAGTGGACTGCCCTTCACCCTTCATTTCTTCTGAGCTCAGATTCACTCACTTGCTAAAAGTGAAAAGCTCTTTTCAGTAAATTACAGCAACCTTGTCATAATTATCTTCAGTTTAAGAACTAGTTTTGGCATTGCATATAAAGGGAATAATTGATATTTGATAGAGATAACAATGATTCTGGAAATTATCAAATATATTTATGCATGATTTATATCATAGCTTCGTATTTAGTTTGTATGAGATGATACATACATTGGGCTTGTAATGAGGTTCTTTACAAAAAAAAAAAAAGTTGTCATTGGTTTTTGTTCATCTGGTTAATCGTCTATAAGTTAAAGTGGTTTCACTTTTGTAATCTTCGACACCAAAAGAATGTGCATGATCAATATATAAGGTTAGTACTTGTTTTAGATTTTCTTAACATATGAATGCGTATAATTTAATGGATCAGTAGGAGCATCAGGCATTAGAGGATCTTCTACTCTAAATTATTGTAATTTTGGTTCATTTTTCCTTGGTAAAATTTCAGAGTTATTAGAGAAGTTTTTGATTCTGTGTTCATATAATTGTCCCTATTCAATAATAATAATACAAATGCAAAGGTTTCAGCTCAGTATGCATACCCAATATTCTGCTAAATTACATTGGTCAAACATTAAGTTTGTGCTGCTATTATTAATTGAGTGCAGTACAATGCAGATTATTCTTCATTGAAACTTTTATTTCAGGTTAAGATTTCCAACATCATCAGTTGGACCAAATGCATTATTCCTTTAGTCATGTTGTGAATTTGGGAACACTTGATGTTTTGAATGTGTGGGAGTGCTTATTCTTCTATGTTTGTAGAATATTTTCCTTGACTACAGACACCACACTTTCTGAGTCTTCTACATTTTAGAAGCTCATTTCAATAACCTTTTGACGTTCCATTTAATTTCAGTACTTTATTTAAGCAAGTTTTGACTTAAGTTACTGTGTTATGTACTCTGCAATTTATTAAATTTACTCGAGTAATAAAGTTGTTTTCATTATTCATTATTAGTATATATATGTACACAAGTTAGTCAAACTTGTATCAGCTTCATTTGAGGCATTTCTGATATAGGTTTTATTGTCATTATAAGCATATGTCTAAGAGTACATGGCTCCTGTGCTTCATGATTATTGTAGCATGATTATGAGGTGTCATTTAGGGTCTGCATACAGGATTGCTCAGAGGACAAGATCTATTATGGCCAACTGATGTTAGTTTCTATATGTTAATAATTTGTTCATTATACCTGCCTATTTGTCTTCTTATTATGAGTACAATCTTGATTTAATCTACAAGTTTATGTTTGTTATTGTAGCCTCTGAAGAACTTTGAATTGAGAAATTGTGAAAATGAAAGAATTGAGCATGTCGAGAGAGAGGAAACCGGAGAAAGACAGAAAGAAGGGAGGGAAGAAGAAATGGAGGTCCAAACAGATGACCAGCCGCCAGCACAGCAGCCTGTTGAAAAATGTAGCATTAGGCAGGTATCGAGAGTGGAAGAAACAGGAGGACAGCGAGAAATAATTAGAGAAGAAGAGGAGGTGCAAGCTATCGAAGAGCAGCCTTCACCACTGCCTGCTGAACAATGTAGCATTGGGCATGCATGGAGTGAGGAAGAAGTTGGAGCACTCAACAAAGGATTGGGTAGTGAGGTTGACGTCCAAATCATTGAGGTGAAGCAATCACAATCCTCAGTTGCTGCAGGCGTGAGTATCTGTTCTAACTTGTGTATTTCTTTATCATTTTACATGTGCTGTTGACTGGTTCTTGTACTTTGGTATTAAGTCTAGGCGCTCTATCCAAGCTTTGGGGTTTCTGGAAAGTTATCTCGGCGAGCACCAACAAAGCTTGGCCAGCACCAACGAAGCTTCAATCCCCAATTTGGATGAGGTTGCTCAAGCTAAGGCCAAAATTCAAAGGATTTCCACTCTCTATTGATGAAGTCATGGAATCTGAGTGTGTTCAAAGCTTCAAATCATCTTTGGAATTTTTGCTCAAATCTGATGACACAGCTGGAGCTCAGTCAGCAAATATTGAACATGTCTTGTTCAATCTGGCTTTGTTGGAGTTTAAATATTCCACAGCTAGCAAAATCACCGTTGAAGTGAATGAAGCATCTAAAAGGAAGTTAGAGCTGGAACAAGAAGTGAAATACTATACTATCCGCTCATCTGAAGCTCAAAAGGAAGAATATGAATTGCTGAATCAAATCAATGGAAAAAAGTTGATGATAGAAGATCTCAAGGAAAAATTGGCTGCAGAGGAAGCATGCTTGAAGGAATTGGAGCAGTACCATGCCACACAGACAACCAAACTGAGTGAATTCAATTCCGGGCGTGAAAAGGTTCAGCATCTGCTTTCTATCATGGATATGAACACTTCGTTGAAGAAAGCTTTGCAAGCCAAAAAGAATTTTCTGTCTGTTGAAGCAACTTGGGTTCAGATGCAGCAACTTCTCACATTAATTTGCAGCTGGAAAGAGGAGGCAGCAACCCCTTGAGGGTTTGCAAATGAAAGAAATGTAGCGATTAGCTCAACTTTTGCATGCATGCCTAATGTAGAGATTTAGGAACAAATAGAACTCAACTAATGTTAACTTGGTAGGTAGATGTTAAGATGTGAAGAAAATGATTCCATTATGGGAGCAAACAAGGCAAAAACTAATAAAGCTTCCCTGCTCAGATTTCTTTTGGTCATTATCACTTTGGAAATTAAGCAGAATATGTAGCTAAAATCATGTTTTGTTCTTTGTAGTATCTATCTTCATAGCTAGGTCTTTTGGTACCCCGGACTTTTGTTTTTGGTGTCATGCTCAAGTTGAAATTGTATTGTATTGCGTTATAGTACTGCGACTACTGCTGCCTTGCTAGGGAATGGGTGCATGGCTGAACCGACCGCGTAGTGTTTTTCAATGGGAGAAGCTCATGACATTTGCTATGTTTTGTTGGTTCTTGTGGCAAGAGAGAATTGACAGTTCAATTCCTGGTGCTTATAATTCATGACCGGCTCCAATTATAGTTTAGACAAGGCAGTCTCCCATGTTTTGCATCAAGTCTAGTGCCATTTTTTAGGTTATATTGCACCGAGTTTTGTTACAGCAAGATAATCAAATTAAATTAGATTAATCTTCCCGGAATGAAAGCAGATAGGGTTAAAAGCAATATGGTGTCCACAATATCTTTCTACTCTTTTAAGCTTTACCGTGCATATTATAAGCTGTATGTATTTTACAATGATAGGTTACTTTGATGATCATCTTGTTCAATTTTTTTTTTTTTTAGGGGAATGAAAGACTAATTCATTGATGGGGAATCATTACAATCAGAGATTACAAAAGCCTCCACACTTGGAGGAATATCGGTAAAGAAATTCACCCTAAACTGACCATCTTTGGCCTCTTGCGCTAGAGTATGCGCCACTAAATTAGCCTTACGATTACCGTAACTTACTCTTGCTCCTAGAGCAGCATACAGCAGGGTTCTCAGGTCAGTTAGCAGGAATCCCAGGTCTGAATGGTCCAGGGAAGACCCACGAACAGCCTGTACTAAATCCATGCAGTCGGACTCTACCACCAAAGGGGTGAGTTGGTGATCAAGTGCGAACTGCACTCCATGAATTAGAGCCAGCAGCTCCGCATGCCTAGGTGAGTTAGCCACCTCCAGGGTATGACGAAAACCCCCCACAACAGAGCCTTCGTGATCCCGAAAGATTCCCCCCAACCCGGCCAAACCTGTGTCCAAGTTAAAAGCAGCATCCACGTTAAGTTTAATAAACCCAGCTGAAGGTTTACTCCCCCTATGTAGGACCCGTGGACCATTATCACGAATAGGAGGAGAGTGAGCAGCCTTATAGTCATTCCACCATCCCAGAGTCAAAGGCACAATTTCATTAGCGGATTTACATTCCTCATCCCAAATCCGTGAATTCCTGTTTCTCCAAGTAGCCCAAATCAACATTAGCAAAGGAGAAAAGGCCGCAGGAGCGAGTGTATAGATAGCAATCAACCAATCCGCCACACAGGATGCATTAGTAAGAGTGGGGATATTAGCCACTTGAAGAATACTTACTGCATGAGGACAATCCCGAAGGGCATGGATAGTAGATTCCACTTCTTCATCACAAAAAGGGCATTGGGTATCAATATCAATACCTCTTTCGCTAAGCCGACTTCGTGTAGGAAGAATATTGGAAGCTGCCTTCCATGCACACACCTTCACATTCCCTAGTACTTGAGCTTGCCAAAGTTGCTTCCAGAGAATGGCACTAGGATTAGGAGTAGAAGAATCATCCTCCAGAATTCTACTCCTAGCAATATGATACACAGACTTCACAGTAAACCTGCCCTTCATATCACCTCCCCAAATCCACCTATCCGCATGGTTAAGGGGACTCAAAGGCAATGCCTGAATTTTGTGCACGATGTGTGGTGGGAATAAGGTAGATAAAAGCGGTAAATTCCACACACCTAGAGAAAGAAACAAATCAGTCACCACCGTAGCGCTTGCTGCCCAGTAGGAGCTTAGGTCTTCTCCCAATAACCATGGGTCTGACCAAATATTGGTTGACAATCCATTTCCAACATGGCGGCGAATACCGGCCCGAAGAATATCTCTGCCCTGTAAAATACTCCTCCAAGCATAAGAAGGCTGGTCACCCAAGGAGGCTTCCCAAAAATTACACTGGGGAAAATAAATAGCTTTGAACAAACGCCCGATTAACGAGTCTGGATTTTGAAGGAGCCGCCATCCTTGTTTTGCTAACATAGCCAAATTAAAAGCAAATAAATGGAGGAACCCCATACCTCCCATGTGTTTGGGTTTGCATAACTCATCCCAAGCACGCCAATGCATAGCCCGTTTCTCCTCTGTACTACCCCACCAAAATTGGGCACACAGTTGATGAAGCTCCTGAATAAGGGATTGAGGTAGCAGATAACAATTCATAGTGTAGAGTGGCATTGCTTGAGCTACCACCTAGATGAGAATCTCCCTTCCTGCACTACTCAGTAATTTAGATCTCCAACCTGTCAGTTTCTTAGATAACTTATCTTTAATAAAAGCAAAAGTCTCAGTCTTGGAACGTCCCACAAGAGTTGGAATGCCCATATATTTTTCATGTTTCGACACCACCTGTACCCCTAAAATTTGTGCCAATTGGTCACGCAGATGGGGAAGAACACTACCACTAAACACCACATTACTTTTATGGAGATTCACTTGCTGACCGGATGCTTCCTCATAGGTATTAAGCAAGCGACGGATCCTGTAACAATCCTCAGGACTAGCAAAGGAATACAGCATGCTGTCATCAGCAAATAGTAGATGACTAATCATAGGTGCTCTATCACAAATACGCAGACCCTGCCAACTTCCATTCGATACCGCATGAGAGATGAGAGCAGATAAACCCTCCGCACACAAAAGGAATAAATAGGGTGAAATAGGATCCCCTTGCCTTAATCCCCGTTGAGGAGCAATAAATCCCTTAGGTGCACCATTAATGAGAATAGAATAGCGTACCGTAGAAAGGAAAAACATAATCAAGTCAACCCACTGAGTAGCAAAACCCATCTTTAACATGATCCGACGCAAGAAGCTCCACTCCAGCCTGTCATAGGCCTTGCTAATATCTAATTTGAGGGCCAAGAAACCTTCTTGTCCACGCCTGAGCTTATTCATATAGTGGGCCATTTCCGAAGCCACCAGAGTGTTGTCAGAAATCAACCTGTCAGGCACAAACGCACTCTGTTGGGGGGAAATAATGTCTGGTAGAAAGTTTTTTAATTTGTTAGCCACAACCTTGGAAGCAATCTTATACAACACATTGCAGAGAGCTATGGGTCGCAAATGTGACATAGTCGTCACTTCCTTGACTTTCGGGATGAGCACTACATGAGTAAAGTTCAAATCCGGGGGCATCTCCATTCTAGTCAGCATCGAGATTACCGCATTGCTAACCTCATGCCCAACCAAATCCCAATATTTCTGAAAGAAAAAAGGAGTCATACCATCAGGCCCCGGTGCCTTAGAAGGATGCATTTGGATAAGCGCCTCACGGACTTCCTCCATAGTATAAGGGGCCAACAGAGAAGCATTCATAGACGCCGTAACTCGAGGTGAGATGGCCTGGAGGACAGTATCCTGAGCTGCCGAATCAGAGGGTTGGGAGCTAAAAACTGACTGAAAATACTCCAAAACAACTTTCTCGATCCCTGGAGAAGACTCCTGCCAGATACCTTCCTGATCAAAAAGCCCTTTAATTCTATTCTTCTGACGACGATTAGAGGCTCGCTTATGAAAGTATTTTGTATTTCTGTTACCTTCCTTGAGTCAAATCTCCCGTGATCTTTGGCGCCAGTAAGTTTCATCAATAGACATTAACTCATTCAGCTTTTTAGACAGCTGCAACTTGGCCTCGTGGTCAGCCAGATCAAACGGTTTTTGCAACAAGTCGTTAAGTTGAGAACGAATCACCTCCACTTCATTCCTACTGCTCCGAAACACAGTGCGGTTCCAGACAAGTAACTGTTGGCCAACCCCCTTAATTTTCCGACAGATATTCAGCATAGGATCCTCGGTAGAAGGTTCGTTCCAGGCTTCCTCTACCTTCTGAGAAAAACCGTCATGGGTACACCACATCTCCTCAAACCGAAACTGCCTTCTCCGTCGCTCATGCACCGGTGGAACACAGCGTACTTCTAGTAACAGAGGAACATGATCCGACCGACTAGGGTGCAAATGCACTACTCTCGAAAAACCAAAAGCAGCCCACCACGTCGAGGAAGCAGTGCATCTATCCAGCCTTTCTTTTGTCCCGGAATCACACCAAGTATACAAACCTCCAGTAGCCCCCATGTCTTCCAAATGGCAGTCTGTCAATGCTTGACGGAAGGCCTGCATCTGCCCTAGACTCCGAAGCCTTCCACCTGATTTCTCCCCCAACTCCAATATCTCATTAAAATCCCTTGCAACAACTCACTTCTCTAGCGGATCCCGGGCTAAGGACCTAAGCAAATCCCACGAAATATGACGTTGCCCGGTTTTCGGGTGGCCGTAGAAACCAGTAAAGCGCCACTCCACGTTGTTTGGACCCTTCACTACCGCATCAATGAAGTAGCGATCAACCATTCTAACATTGACGGTGATGGAGTCATCCCATAGCAAAGCTAACCCGCTTGCTTTGTCAACTCGATCGAAATGGGCAATCTAAGAAAGACCAACCGATTTTAAGAGCGACTGGTGCTGCAGTTTCGTGCAGTGAGTCTCGCTGAGAAAAACCAAAGAAGACTTGTGCTTCTGGATCAACGACCTGAGGGCATAACGAGTTCTGTTATTCACTATCCCTTGATAGTTCCAAATCAGACAGTTCATAATGACGAGAACAAGGTGACAAGCACCCGCTGAAGCCGGCAATCGGCGCTGCAGAAAACCCTAGGAACGGGAGGCGCAAACCCTAGGTCCGAAAAGTTCTCCCTCCTGTTTCTCACCAATACACGGGGTTCATGGTTAACATATTAGAGTTTCTTTGTTAGCTAATCATCTTGTTCAATTAAGGTTCTTCAATTCTGTTTTATTTTATTTATTTATTTTTTTTTCTCTTCCTACTCTATTCCTTCAGCACTCAAGAAAGAACAAAAATATATCTATATGCAGTCTGAATGAAAGCAATGTAACACTATAAGCCCAAGGAATCTGTAATTTGAACCAAGTGGATTTGCATGTTTCTGCAAAACCAAATGGAGTTGTTGTCACCCTCATCTCTCACAAGTTTACAAACACTTCTCATATCCAAATCCTACAAATTTCCATATTCTTTTTATTTTGATTTTGTCAAACTGTTTTTGCAATGAATCGTTTGACAAAATGGTTGATGAAAGGTTAAGAAGATGCCGTCACGAGAAACCGTCAAAGATCCATGATCTGGAAGATGAGGAATCACAATGGGGTGGCTCTTCAAAAGGTCGTAAGTATACCGCTAGAACTCTAGAGCTTATGGATCAACGACTCAAAGCTCAATACTTAATAGATCGTGCAGGTATGAACCAAACATATTTTGTAGGCGATATAGAATGCAACCTTCAGTCTTTGATAGGATGATGCGTGACGTGGCCAACTCTTCATTGTGCCTCCAAGAATCCTTTCTTGAACCCATTTTTTCTAAGAGAAAAATTTAAGAACAAGAAGATGGGTGAATAAATGAAAAATTTTGAAGAAGATGGAAGATGTTTGGTGTGAAGAATTAGGAAAGAATGAGTAGACTTTCCTAAAATTTACAGTTCCAACGGGTAGATTTTTTCTTCTTCAATTTTCTGGGTTTTTTAATAATTTTTTTGAATAAAGATAGAACTAATAACCATCGATTTAATAAGAGCCGTGATTTTTTTTCTTCAATCTGGCCCGTCAGATTATAAATATAACCGTTGAAGTTAAAAAAAAAAAAATAAAGAAAGAGGACATCTGAACCGTCCATATTCAAACTGGACACATCACTGTCGTCCAATACATTACCATTGCAAACCCACAACGGTCAGCAAGGGACATGTAATACTCCGGAAATTCATTATTAATTTCTTGGAATTTCATGAAATTAATAAAGTGTTCATTAGTACTATTTCGTGGTTCGACCGGAGCGAAAGTGTTTCGAACGAATAATTACTCAAAACATTTTATTTTTGAGGGGTTTAGGGTCCGCGGAAGTTTTTACTATTTTGGGAAATTCCAATAAATAAAAAAATTCTGAAATTAAATTAATTTTTCTGATTTTGGAAAGTTTCCAAAAACGAGAACCTATTTTCTCTCTCTGAAAACTCGATCCCGAACCCGACCCATTTCTTTCTCCGGTAATATCTTCGCCGTCTAGCCACGGATTGGGGCGCCACCGGTCCCATTGGAAAGCTCTCTTCCTCTCTTCAAGTCTGTGGTGGTGTGTGGCACGATTTGAGCCGTACAAGGTGCAACAAGGCAGAGAAGGCAGTGGCGGCGCGATTTCAGACCCGTCGTGATTCTCCAGATTCCAGCCACCTTCGACGATGATTCTTGAGGGTTTTTGAAGCCCAGGAGACATAGATGCTTCCCTCCAAGCGGCTTGCAACGATTTGAAGTGTGGAGGTCGAATTGAGGATTTGAAATTCTAGGGTTTCAAGAGCAGCAGTAAAATTGGGATGCAAATTAGCAGAACACAACGTCCTTGATTTCTCAAAACTGACTTTCTAATATGAGGCTTGTGGGGGTAATCGACGATTTTTGGACTCATCATTATGCCAACTGACCCTTGCCATAAGTACGCGGACAATGGCGGTCATGAATGCGGTGGCAATTACCGTTATTAGTGCCACAATGAAGAAGGCGGCGCGGACGTGATAACGTGGCATGATGGCGTTATTCAATAACGCGGAATAATGGCGTTATTCAATAACGCGGAGTAATGGCGTTATTCAATAACACCATAACGCGGAGTAACGGCGTTATTGAATAACGCCATAACGCGGAGTAACGGCGTTATTCAATAACGCCATAACGAGGAGTAACGGCGTTATTCAATAACGCGGAGTAATGGCGCCATAACGCGGAGTAACGGCGTTATTCAATAACGCCATAACGCTGAATAATGGCGTTATTCAATAACGCGGAGTAATGGCGATATTAAACGCGACTTGTGGTGCAAGCTCTCCCTCATCTATAAATAGGGGGCATACTGACCAGGTAAACCATCGAATTCCAACCTGTTTGACTCCACTACTGAGAAACGTACTGACATAGGCATCGGAGGGTTTTCTGCAGGTACCCCCCCTTCTCCTCGAGCCAACGGCCAAACTCCAGGTCAACGCTCCAAGGAAGCTTCTCAATTATTCCCGGTCAGCTCTCGCTCCAGTTCGCATTAGTTGGTGAGCCAAACTCCTCAACGGAATTTTTCGACACCAACAAGTGGCGCCGTCTGTGGGAAACACTTTTCCCTAAAAAGTGATGGCGGGAGCTGGCCCTGACGGGATCCCATTTTTGTCACTGAGGACTGGAAGTGACGAAATTTTGCCCTACCAGCCCTCAAATGGGTCCATCACAGATCCAATTGGCGTTCTGAACTTGCCTCCGGTTGACGAGACGCAAAGGTTGAGACAAGAACTCGAGCAACTCCGGAAGGAAAAACAGGACCGCGAGGCCCACCGACGGCAAAAACTCGAAAAAATTCTACAACTTGATAGCGACTCGTCAGATGATGACACTGGCGATGACCATCCCCAAACCAACAACGTAATAGCAAATGTGGGTGCCAGCGGCGTCAGAGTCACCGGGGGAGTCTCTGGAGCGCCCCTTGTTGAGGGGACGAGAGACACATCGAATGGGGGACAAAACGGCGGAGCCAGACTAGGCCAATCCAAGAGAACACGTGACGAATCGTGGCGCGAAAAGATGGAAAAAATGATTGATGCACGCAAGCGTGCCGACCCTCTAGAACTCGTGGCCGAAATCGCTAGAGACGTCGGTGCGTCTCCATTCACCACTGACATCCTCAATGCGGCGAAACCTCGCAGGTTCATCACCCCCGTTTTCCAAAAGTATGACGGGACTACCGATCCGGTAGACCACATCAAGGGGTACAAACAGCAGATGTCCATCGAGACAACCAACGAGAAACTGATGTGCAAACTTTTCCCTTTAAGCCTCACAGGGACCGCATCGACATGGTTCCAAGACCTCAAGCCCCAATCAATCCCAGATTTCGAAACATTGAGCCAAACCTTCATCTCTCAATATTTCTGCAGTCGCAAGCAAAAAAAGGACATGGCGACCTTATTCAACACCAAGCAAAAAGTATGAGAGAAAATCGAGTATTTCTTCAAGAGATTCAAGGCAGAGATGATGCACATCAATGGTGACCCTCAATGCGCGGCAATTGCCTTTCGAGAAGGACTCTTCCCAGGTACACCCCTATATGAAAATCTATTACGCGACCCGCCAAGAGACATGGATGATATTATTATAAGGGTCGAGGGTGAAATCCGGGTCGAGGGGGCAAAAACCAGGTAACATAGACTGATGGTCTTTCTTTTAATAATTATTTGTTTGATTTTCACTTCCTTTTGTATTTGAAATGTATTTGTGGCCAGTGGCCAGAATAAATAAAATATTATTTGCTTAACTCGTGTGATTTAATGGTAAACCTTGCCCGCCGAACAAACGGGGATAGTTATAACCGAATCTCATTTCATAATAAATACATGAGGCCGGTGGCTGGAATGTAAGCGCAAGGCTGGTGGCCGAAATAATAGATGAGGCCGGTGGCCGAAATAATGGATGAGGCCGGTGGCCAAAGTGTATGTGTGAGGCCGGTGGCCAAACAGAATTAATGTATGAGGCCGGTGGCCAAAATGTATGTGTGAGGCCTGTGGCCCAAAAGGAATGTATGAGGCCGGTGGCCAAAATAAATAATATATTGTTTATTGGACCTGAAGGAAAATGGGGGCAACCCATGAGTTCATCATATACGGTTTGATTTCGAACTCTTGTTGCCCTGAGTAAATTTGTGTTTTTTTCATTGTTATTGAACTTTTCTTAAGCGCCGGTTCTTGGTAAGAACGACATTGATATATAGGCGACGAACTATTACTCTTCCTATGTTTTTGAGTACGCAGCAAAGAAAAACATGGGGGCAATATGAGGAGTACAAGGACTATCGATGAAGGAAAAGCAAGCCCTCGATAAGCCTTTAGTGAAGAAAAGATGTCTTCGACGAGGAGGGCCTTCGTCGAAGGAAAAACACCATAAACGAGGAAGATCTCTTGACGAGGGAAGCTCGCAATAAAAGAAAAAACACCGTCAACGAAAAAAGCTCTCGACGATGAAAAGGCTCTCGGTAAGGAAAGCTCTTAGCGAAGAACAATGCTCTCGATGAGAAAAAATCTCTTTGCAAGGAAAAAGGCTCTCGACGAGGGAAAAAGCTATAACTGAGGAGGTGAACTCTAGAGGATCCGTAAATTCAAAAAGCAATAAGCGTCACCTCGTCGAGGTTCAAGGTGATAACCGCATCAAGGCTAGTAGGAGAAAGAGATCATACGGCGTTGACAGAGGGAACCTCAGAGTTGGGCTCGGGTCGGGGTCGAGGCCAGATTTTAGAAATTTCCTCTTAGGACGAGTGTCCAAAGAGAAAATTTGGGGGCATTGTGGGGGTAATCGACGATTTTTGGACTCATCATTATGCCAACTGACCCTTGCCATAAGTACGCGGACAATGGCGGTCATGAATGCGGTGGCAATTACCGTTATTAGTGCCACAATGAAGAAGGCGGCGCGGACGTGATAACGTGGCATGATGGCGTTATTCAATAACGCGGAATAATGGCGTTATTCAATAACGCGGAGTAATGGCGTTATTCAATAACACCATAACGCGGAGTAACGGCGTTATTGAATAACGCCATAACGCGGAGTAACGGCGTTATTCAATAACGCCATAACGAGGAGTAACGGCGTTATTCAATAACGCGGAGTAATGGCGTTATTCAATAACGCCATAACGCGGAGTAACGGCGTTATTCAATAACGCCATAACGCTGAATAATGGCGTTATTCAATAACGAGGAGTAATGGCGATATTAAACGCGACTTGTGGTGCAAGCTCTCCCTCATCTATAAATAGGGGGCATACTGACCAGGTAAACCATCGAATTCCAACCTGTTTGACTCCACTACTGAGAAACGTACTGACATAGGCATCGGAGGGTTTTCTGCAGGTACCCCCCCTTCTCCTCGAGCCAACGGCCAAACTCCATGTCAACGCTCCAAGGAAGCTTCTCAATTATTCCCGGTCAGCTCTCGCTCCAGTTCGCATTAGTTGGTGAGTCAAACTCCTCAACGGAATTTTTCGACACCAACAAGGCTTTGCAAAAGATGCCTACAGCTTTCCTCATAATTAAGATAAGCTTTATTTTTAGTTGCTTTACCAGAGAGGATGACGTCATCGGAAAAAAAATAGGTGGGATATTGCTGGACCATCTCTTGACACTTTGACAGGCTTCCACTTATAGTAAGCACAAAATGAGAGAGAATGTGGGAGTTCTTCATGCAAAGAAAAATAAAGGGGGTCACCCTGCATGATTCCACACACTGAAGTGAAAGAGTCGGTCATCTCACTATAGTGTATGTATCTGATTCCCCACCCCTGGAGTAATACACTGCTTGATAAGGCTAAGAAGACTGCCTCTTAAACCCATTTTCCCAAAGCATATCTCTTTGATATGGTGTATGATATGCATTTTTAGAAGAAATACATGCAAAGTGGTTTTCAGTGCTTCGTTGCAAACATTTTCCGTATAAAAGTTGTACTTGAAAGTTTATTTCCTTTGAATCATTTTAATGCTTGCATGCGTCTATCCGGCTTTCAGAACTTCGAAGATAGCTGATACTCTATTTTTTTAAGATTAACCTTTGTTTTTTGTTTTTGTTTTTTTTTTTTTTGGGTTGCAGATTGATCCGGATTGGCATGCATTTGTATGATTGCTGTTTTCTTGGCTTTATGATTGTGGTGAAGAGGTCAGTTTATTGGCATGCAAGTGCATATACAAAGTTGGTGATGAACTTTTTTGCATGGGAACCTTGCCGTCCTGGGAAGAATGATGTGTTTATTTTGAAGATTAGATTAGTGGCTTCCGGATTATTTTAAGTACTTTTTGTGTGTTGGAAACTTTTATAACTATTGACCATTTAGTCAAACATTATAATTAAATAAAGTGTGTGATAGAATTGAAATGGTAAAATGAGTAACTACATGGTCAGAGACTTTCCAACATGAACGAAATTCTACAAAATCATATGCAAGAGTGACCCTTTAAGATGGACTAGAAATGGTTAAAGGGACATGACTCTTTAATGAAAGAGGCTTAAATGCCCTTAGCAATATATAGGTGAGCAACATCCTATTTAAAAGTAGGTAAAGGAATTTGAATGCTCCTATTCAAATGGTTATAACTAAACCACTTGGTGAAACATTACAAATAAACAAAGTGTCCAATAGCACTGAAATGGTAAAATGAGTGATCACACATGGTTAGATACTTTTCCAATATGAATGAAATTTTGCAAAATCATATATAAGAGTGACCTTATAAGATGGGCTAGAAAAATAAATGAAGTTTTTATTTTTTTGGTTTGCAATTAGTTTGCCAATCCTAAAACATTTCCAAAAAGTGTGATGAGGTAAAATTACGAAATCAAAGCACAAGTGGATCAAGAATCAAAGCATAAGTAGACAAGTAAAAGTATAATTTTAAATAGGAGTCTAATTTAAAATTCAAATAGGATGTTGCTCACCTAAGATAATGACATTTAAGCTTTTTCAATTAAAATATAATTTTAAAAAAGAGTCTAGTTTAAAATTCAAATAGGATGTTGCTCAGCTAACTATTAGGGCTAAATACTGTTTACCACCCTGTGGTATGGACCTCACATCAATTCAGTCCCTCGACTTTCAATTTCATCAAAAACACCCCCGCACTATCATATTCTCGTCCAATAGGTCCCTCCGACTCAATTCCGTCAATTTCAGACGTTAAATGCTGACATGGCATTTCCAACTCATCAAAAGTGGGGCCCGCACGAAGTGAAGTTCCCAAATTGACCCTGGCCAACCAAATATGGAAAAATCCAAAATTAACTCCAGATTTTGAGGTTGGGGAGACTCGAACCCCTACCAACACACATGCAAATGAAAGCCCCAACCACCGGACCACTTGCATGGTATTGGTATATAGCAAACAAAAATAATATATATAGTTGTATAATTGTTTTAATATTTTTGAGGAGGAGACAAACTTAACCACAGCCTCCAATGGCGGCTACCACCACCGCCAAGACTTCGGCTTCAACTCCCCAACTCAAGAGCTTCGCCCCAATCCTCTTGCTCCTCCTCATCCTCGTCTTATCAACCATCTCCGACGGATCTGTGAATCGGTTCCGGTTGGTTAAGAATCAGATCCCCAGCTGTTGCGACATGTCGTCGGAAGCGCAGTGCTCCCAGAACCCGAAGTGCCGGTGGTGCCGCAATGAGTCCCTGGACGACATGTGCTTCCCCAAGTCCGAGGCTCTGCAATTGCCCCCTCAGGTCTTCACTTGCAAATTGATCCGATTCAGCCAAAAATTTTGAGCTACTATGATTGCATTTGAGTTTGTTTACTGAGTTGTTGTTCAAATCTTTTCGCTTTACTCGGAATCGACTAGTATGTGTTGTTGTTTGTTCATTGAGGAGGGAATGAGGAGGAAGAGGAAGAACTGAATCTGGGGCTATCTTTGGGAGGAAGATTCGGAGTGGACAAGAGCGAGAAAAGAAAGCTAGTCTGATCTTCCTCGATTGCGTTGACTATGCCGTTTTGTAGGGAAGAGAGCGACGACTCGGCGGCTTCGGCTGAGTTGTTGTACTCGGGGCTGATGAGGGCGTCATCGCTTCTGACGGAGACGGAGGAGGAGTGGAGGAAGAGGAAGGAG